>NC_085998.1:8500195-8854695 GCF_030014385.1 Trichomycterus rosablanca | reverse complement strand
CACACTGCCATCCGTGATCAACCTCCCCCACATCCCGGCAAGCGCCTCGACCACTTAGCGACGAGGAATCCTGCTTCGACCATTGTCTCTTCCCTACAGCTGATGGCTTCTTTTCACCTGTGAGGGGCGGGGTCTCTTACAGCAAGAGCCACTCACTGCCATCCGTGATCTGCCATCCATCCCCCATGCAAGTGTCTAGACCACTTAGCAATGAGGAATCCTGTTTCGACCACTGTCCCTCCCCTACAGACACCCAGCCAATCAGGGGTCTGGGTAGGCGCCCGCCTGGCTGATAGCAGAGCTGAGATTCGAACTTGAGAGCTCATGATGTCAGCATTGCTCAGCTACCGTGTTTTACCGCTGCGCCACCCAAGCGCCCTTTGATGCAGGTTCTGCCATTGATGCAGCGTTGCTTTCACATCCTCATCATATGAAAATCTTCTTAACTCTTAAAGCTTCTTTGAGCGTTGAAAAAGGTGGAAATCAGATGGCGTTAAATCCGGACTATAAGCGGACTATAAGCATCTCTCAGACACGACCAAATACTGCCCCTCCCACGCTCACCGTGTCCAACCAAAATGTAAAAGTGCGGAAACTCTCATATATTCAGTGTCTTCTAAACACATCTGACCAAGCTTTAAGGGTTAAAATTCTGTTTATGATAGACTTATTTATTACTTGTTGGCCTGTTGGCTTCAGAGCATGGTTTGAGTAATTGATTACCTTTGGTTAAAGAAGGCGTATAAGGAATTTTGATGTTTTGCCATACTATTTATTTGAAGTAGGTGGCATGGTATCGGGTGCAACATGAGTCCTGGGGTCCTAGGTTCAATCCTTACTGATGGTCACAGTCTGTGAAGGTATTTGCATGGTTCTGCAGTGTCCATGTGAAATCCCGTCACCTCTCTAAAGCAGGGGTGTCAAACTCATTTTCACCGAGGGCCATGTCTGCATTATGGTGATTGTAATGTATCCTGCTGTGATTGCAGTCTGCCTTTTAAGTCTTGGACAATTTGTTGTTTTTCTTGGAGGCAAAATTTTGTGTTTGGTGTCAAAATGTCAAATTTATACTGTATATTTATAATGTATATCTACATTTATATTGTACTACTTTACCACAGACACGGCCTCATAACACAAGAGATGTACCGGTTCTTCTTCTTGAAGCACAAACAAATTTCATTCTTCTGCTTCAATTTTCTCTTCTTGTACATTTTGGGATTATTTGTAAATATTTCTCAACATCATCTAGTGGCGGGATGCGGTCACTTTGCAGGTCACAAAATTGGCATGCATTGTGAGAGATGCAGTTAATGTACGATTTTACAGTGTATTTTAAGACAATTGTTCTGCCCTCGCCAAGTTTCTCCCTTTCTCAGCTAGACAAAAACACAGCTCCCTCCAAAACACAGTTACGTTGGTTTTATTTGCTTCCCAGCTGTACACTGTGTGCATCAGAATGGAGTAAAACTACACAATACAAACAATAAAAAACTTAATACAGTACATGCACATAGCTGTAGTTAAGTGTTACATCTAGTACAATATGAAATTTAACCAAACATACAAATAGCGCTAACGAGTTAGCATTTTGTGTAAAAATAGTAATTGCTGTAGTAACGGTAACAACCGTATTTAATTATGGAATTACGGTAAATTCGTGACTGAAACGCTGTAACATACTTGCTAAACATTTACGAACAACTGAGAATATAAATGTCTACTACTTACAGATGATGCTTCTGTATTGGATTGCAAGAGAATTAACTTCTATTTATTATTGTTTACGCTACTGACGTTACCCCGCGTTCTTTTGCCGCTAAAACGTAATAGTAACATAGCTTCTTAGCAAAGTCAAAGTTAGTTGCCATGACTACGATGTCAACAAATGCCGCTTAAATGCGCAGGTGTCCCATCACATTATAAGTTCGTCTCTGTAACTACTCAAACCATCACAACAATCATATGTCTTTTAAGCTCTCACAGGCCAGAAAAAATGAGGTGGCGGGCCGGATTTGGCCCGCGGGCCTTGAGTTTGACACCCCTGATCTAAAGCATACAATAGGTGGATACACTGTTTAAATGACCGCTAGATGTGAATAAGTGAATGTCTGAATATATTACTGATTGCAGTAGATGCTGTGGATTCAGGGTGTCTTCCTGTCTCTTATCCAGTGTTTGCAGGCTACCCCGGACTTGCTGTGACCTTTACCAGGATGATAGATTAAAATGATTGATTATTCACTTAAAATAATATCTTACATTTACTTAGAATGAGGGTGTGATTAGCTGGAGTTGATACTCTATCACCTCAGTGCTAATTGATGAAGCTGATGGGAGTTTCTCACAGCTTTTGATGAAGCGCTGCATTTTTTTAGCATAATAGTTCTGAGTATAGTTGGTAATAGTTGGTAATTAGCCAGTTAGCCATTTCTTGTGGAAAATCAGTAGAATTGTCAGTTCTTTAAGCAATGCAACTTAGAGCTGGCCTTTTTCCAGGCACTGAACGATTACTTTAGCATTTAAGCTCTGGATGGATTGATGTTCTGCTAATCAAGAGTTTGGTGAGGCACTTTGCATACTTCATGATCTTTATTTGTTTTTATGTTGTCGTTTTTTTTTCTGGGTATCTCTTGTACAATGTTTGCGATGGTAATGCTGCACTGTGAAGTTTGTGGAGAAAGCAGATGTAAAGATTAGCCGCTCTAATAGAAGCATCATGAGGAACGGTAAGGATAGGAAGTCTAGTGAGAGGAAGAGATCTATACAGAGAGATACAGAGTGGGTTTGAAGATTAGCCTTCTAATGCACTGAGTATTAAACTTCCAGTAGACGTGCTGACTCCAGATAACTGATCCCACCATCCCTTGCGGTAGAACCTCTGAAGAGCCTCTCTCATTGGCTCGGTCTTTCTTTGTTGGCTTTTGGATTAGTTTGCTTGCAGAAAAATTAAAGCTTTCTTTATAGCCGTGGTCAGGTTTGAAATGGAAATTGGAGATGGCGACTGGCGCACAGTTAGCCCTTTAGCTGTAACGTCAAAGTTTGTTGGCAGTTTGCCTCACTTGCTAACCTTTCCGAGTTGGTGTTAGAACTCTGCGCTCGTAACTTTAGATTTCAGGCTTTTAAAACACCCGTCAACCCAGAATTCCTGGCAGGAAAGTCAAGAAGGTTTTCTCAAACAAGAGCTTAGCATAAGACATCATAATAACAAGTTTGCCAAGTTAAATTATTGGAGTATTTACTTCAGATTAATTAACATTTAGATACAGCAGCTGGTTACATCTGTAACATGGGACCTGTAAATCTGTTCATTAGCTTTAGATTATTGGAAATACTGAACTGAAATGAGCTTTCTGAAGGCGTCCATTTTGTAGCTGGAACATGTGGTTTTAACCTCATAAAGTCAAGTGCAAGACTGGAATTTTACTTACTGTTCCCTCTGCATTTGAACATCTAATGTTTATACTGTAAATCTACCATGTTA
This sequence comes from Trichomycterus rosablanca, assembly GCF_030014385.1. NCBI lineage: Eukaryota > Metazoa > Chordata > Actinopteri > Siluriformes > Trichomycteridae > Trichomycterus > Trichomycterus rosablanca. The sequence continues at coordinate 8,851,211 of NC_085998.1, read as the reverse complement.
ACACTCGACCACAAAGTTCTTTTGGAATCATTATTTTCCTCTTAATTTAGGGGTTTTGAGAAAACCGCATCTAACAATCATCCTATAGTTGTCCTCGAAATGTAGAACGATAATGTGGTTAATAAGCCACTAACCAAAAAAAAGGGGGAGCAATAGAAAATGGGGGCGGGGGGGGGGGGGGTGTACATCTGAATGAATGAATAAGGTGTACATCTGCAACCCGCAACAGCGAAAGTGGATAGAAAAGGGATAGTGCAGAAATGAGAACTGGATTTCGTGATATGCCATTCATGACAAACTTGCCCTTGCTAAGAGGAAACACAGGGAACTGTCTGAACCTGCCGGTGTGCGAATGGAACCCCTTACCAAACCAACTTACATTCCCCTATGCATACCAGTGGTTTAACAGTGGTTTTATCTAACTCTGGAACCTGGATTGTCACACTGCCTTCTCGGGCGAGTTCCCAGGAATAACCAGAATGCTGACATTCTACGTCAGAGAACACCAGTCGAATTGAGTGATCCGGCATCAGAACCTCTGAAAAAAGTTCTCTAACTATATTTGATGGCCAAACTAGGTAGTGTACAACAGGGTTTTTCAAAACCCTGGGTGGGTCACAAGCCGAATAAAACAGGTTGCAGAGAAAAATGGATAATAATTAAATAAATTGTGGAGGCTTTTTTAAATCTTGTATAGAGAGAGAGTAAGATGTACTGCTTGTGTTGCCTGGGTCGCTTATAAAAAAGTTTGAAAACCTTGGTGTAGAGGGATAGAAGGCACAGGAGATTGTCAAATATGATAAGTTGAGAAATCATCATCTTTTTATCAGCTTCTGCGCCTCTGTGCCCCAACTGCACGCCAAACTAGGCCTTGCAGAGGGAGATGTCTCCCAACGTGGAAAAGCCTTTCTGATAGCTGCAATTTAGACTTAATTCCTAATTCCTACCAATAATATTGTCAATATTGTCAGTATTTGCATTTGGCTAACTGAGCGTGTTTAGAACAGATTTGTTAACACCTTGTTGCTCTGTGTCATGTTCTTCTCCTAATTAGTCGATTTTAACTTAACAATATATGCCCACCGGTCATTCTTCAACAGATTAGTGATCATTTGTGTGGGCAGAGAGGTGATTATGTCTTTACTACAGTAATTTCATCTCTGATTAGATTCAGGATTAAAAAGCTTGTCGTTTAAAAGGGCAGCGCTGCACGGGTGTTTTGTTAATGCTGCCCAACTGCATGGTCATTATGCCATCCTACTTTAATCACATTACCTTCCTTTTCATCAGGGTTTGATTGACAGGTGAAGCAAAGCTGTGTCAGATTCTTCTGATTCTTATCTCTTTAGTCATGGATCTTAAATAGAGTGTGGGACAGAATATGTGTGTGTGTTTGCTATCTGGGTTTCCATTGCTAATGACTTCTGGGGCTTAACATTTACAGCTGGGTACAAAAGTCTACGTGCACTACAAGTTTTATGACTTTGGACTCAGTTGTATCTTGACTTGTTGGACTTTATTATAGCTAGCTCGCAATATGAATTGAGTCACAGAACATTTTGGGCAAGCTGATTTAAAAATGGTTAGCTTAGCTACAGATTAGCCCCAGAAAATGTCTTTTCATTACAGCACTTTTTACAGTTTCTTTAGCAAAATGAAGCTAACTACACAACAAAATGCTTAAATAGCTTGAAATTGTTTGGTAGTACAGATGTAGAAAATGAGCGTTTGAGAATGTGTTGTCATTAGGGATGTAACGATAAACTCTACCCACATTGCAATGCGATTCACGATACTGGGTTCTTGATACAAATTTTCCCCGATTTTTTTAACTGAAATTGAAGACAAATTATGACAAAGTTTCCTTTTATTATTTCTCTTAAAAATTAAAATACAATACTGTATTTGTGATGATCTAAAACTATGCAAAACAGTTTTGAATTAAGCCCAATTTGGCTGAAAAACCCCGAATCTGGCAGCCAGGTGTATAGCGCCAGTGACGTCAACCAGGCAAGGTGTATAGCGCCAGTGCCCTCTGCTGTTCAAAGTGAATATTGATTCATTTTACATGTCAAATCGATTTGAATTGTGGAATTTTTGAATCAGTTATTAACTGTCTTGTCATGTTATTGTTTGATGTTACTTGACATGTTATTAGTCATTCTTAAGCTTGTACAGATGCCTCAAAATGAAGCTTTTGTTGTTTTGTGTTCAGACACTGATGTATCTTTTTTTGCTGCTCCCACTTTGATCTGCTTATGAAATTGTTCTTAACCTTTCATACGTTCATGAAAATAATACAAGCCTACTGATGTTTGTCATGGTTGCAATTTCACGTTATTAGACGAATTGATTTCTTCTCCAACCCAAACACTCCCCACTGCACCGTCAAACCCTTTGTAAAACATGACGTCCATGCTGGCCAGAGCTTTTCTTTTCAACAGCCAGTAGCTGATTCACCGCCACAGCGTCAACAAAACAATTGTATCAGCCGCTGTTGAAATTTGCTGTGCTACTCCAGCACCATAGATACATTGATTTTAAACTAATTAAATGTTGCACGTGTTCCTACACTTCATTATCATCAGCTTGTGATATGAGTTTACTTTGCAGGCCATGATGCATAAACTGCTTAAAAATGTAGCCTGCAGAGCTAAAGGTTACACAGAGAAATGTATCCAATTACCCGACCAACTATACAGCTAACGTAGCATAATTAGCCTGACATATACACTAAATCACAGTATTAGTTATTGTTATTAGTAGTAGAAATTAGTGATAGTAGTTAATTGTAAATGTATTATTAGTTGTAGTAGTGCTAATTATTATTATTAGTAGTAGTAGTAGTAGTAGTAGTAGTGGTAATAATAATTATAATTATTACTAGTAGTTCTTGTAGTGGTAATAGTTATTATTATTATTACTAGTAGTTGTAGTAGTGGTAATAATTATTATAATTAATACTAGTAGTTGTAGTAGTGGTAATAGTTAGTAGTGGTAATAGTTATTATTAGTAGTAGTATTAGTTGTTGTAGTAGTGGTCATTTTATTAGTAGTAGTTGTAGCAGTGGTAGTTATTATGATTAGTAGTAGTAGTGGTTGTAATTACTATTATTATTAGTAGATATAGTAGTGTTAGTAGTCATTAGTAGTAGTAGTGTTAAAAGTCATTATTAGTAGTACTAGTAGTAGTTGTTATTATTATTAGTATTAGAAGTAGTAGTAAAAGTAATTATTGATATTAGTAGTAAATGTAGTAGTACTAGTTGTAGTAGTGGTAGTAATTATTATTATTAGTGGTACATGTAGTAGTGGTAGTAGTCATTATTATTCTAAGTAGTAGTTGTAGTGTTAATAGTCAGTAGTAGTAGTAGTAGTTATTAGTATTAGTTGTAGTAGTGGAAGTTATTTTTAATATTTATAGTAGTATTAAAAGTAGTAGTTGTAGTAGTGGAAGTTATTATTAATATTATTAGTATTAAAAGTAGTAGTTGTAGTAGTGGAAGTTATTATTAATATTATTAGTATTAAAAGTAGTAGTTGTAGTAGTGGAAGTTATTATTAATATTATTAGTATTAAAAGTAGTAGTTGTAGTAGTGGAAGTTATTATTAATATTATTATTAGTATTAAAAGTAGTAGTTGTAGTAGTGGAAGTTATTATTAATATTATTATTAGTATTAAAAGTAGTAGTTGTAGTAGTGGAAGTTATTATTAATATTATTATTAGTATTAAAAGTAGTAGTTGTAGTAGTGGAAGTTATTATTAATATTATTATTAGTATTAAAAGTAGTAGTTGTAGTAGTGGAAGTTATTATTAATATTATTATTAGTATTAAAAGTAGTAGTTGTAGTAGTGGAAGTTATTATTAATATTATTATTAGTATTAAAAGTAGTAGTTGTAGTAGTGGAAGTTATTATTAATATTATTATTAGTATTAAAAGTAGTAGTTGTAGTAGTGGAAGTTATTAATATTATTATTAGTATTAAAAGTAGTAGTTGTAGTAGTGGAAGTTATTATTAATATTATTAGTATTAAAAGTAGTAGTTGTAGTAGTGGAAGTTATTATTAATATTATTATTAGTATTAAAAGTAGTAGTTGTAGTAGTGGAAGTTATTAATATTATTATTAGTATTAAAAGTAGTAGTTGTAGTAGTGGAAGTTATTATTAATATTATTAGTATTAAAAGTAGTAGTTGTAGTAGTGGAAGTTATTATTAATATTATTATTAGTATTAAAAGTAGTAGTTGTAGTAGTGGAAGTTATTATTAATATTATTATTAGTATTAAAAGTAGTAGTTGTAGTAGTGGAAGTTATTATTAATATTATTATTAGTATTAAAAGTAGTAGTTGTAGTAGTGGAAGTTATTATTAATATTATTAGTATTAAAAGTAGTAGTTGTAGTAGTGGAAGTTATTATTAATATTATTATTAGTATTAAAAGTAGTAGTTGTAGTAGTGGAAGTTATTATTAATATTATTATTAGTATTAAAAGTAGTAGTTGTAGTAGTGGAAGTTATTATTAATATTATTATTAGTATTAAAAGTAGTAGTTGTAGTAGTGGAAGTTATTATTAATATTATTATTAGTATTAAAAGTAGTAGTTGTAGTAGTGGAAGTTATTATTAATATTATTATTAGTATTAAAAGTAGTAGTTGTAGTAGTGGAAGTTATTAATATTATTATTAGTATTAAAAGTAGTAGTTGTAGTAGTGGAAGTTATTATTAATATTATTAGTATTAAAAGTAGTAGTTGTAGTAGTGGAAGTTATTATTAATATTATTATTAGTATTAAAAGTAGTAGTTGTAGTAGTGGAAGTTATTAATATTATTATTAGTATTAAAAGTAGTAGTTGTAGTAGTGGAAGTTATTATTAATATTATTAGTATTAAAAGTAGTAGTTGTAGTAGTGGAAGTTATTATTAATATTATTATTAGTATTAAAAGTAGTAGTTGTAGTAGTGGAAGTTATTAATATTATTATTAGTATTAAAAGTAGTAGTTGTAGTAGTGGAAGTTATTATTAATATTATTAGTATTAAAAGTAGTAGTTGTAATAGTGGAAGTTATTATTAATATTATTATTAGTATTAAAAGTAGTAGTTGTAATAGTGGAAGTTATTATTAATATTATTATTAGTATTAAAAGTAGTAGTTGTAATAGTGGAAGTTATTATTAATATTATTATTAGTATTAAAAGTAATAGTTGTAATAGTGGAAGTTATTGTTAATATTAATATTAGTAATAAATGTAGTAGTTGTAGTGGAAGTTATTATTAATATTATTATTAGTATTAAAAGTAGTAGTTGTAGTAGTGGAAGTTATTATTAATATTATTATTAGTATTAAAAGTAGTAGTTGTAGTGGAAGTTATTATTAATATTATTATTAGTATTAAAAGTAGTAGTTGTAGTAGTGGAAGTTATTATTAATATTATTATTAGTATTAAAAGTAGTAGTTGTAGTAGTGGAAGTTATTAATAATATTATTAGTATTAAAAGTAGTAGTTGTAGTGGAAGTTATTATTAATATTATTATTAGTATTAAAAGTAGTAGTTGTAGTAGTGGAAGTTAATATTAATATTATTATTAATATTAAAAGTAGTAGTTGTAATAGTGGAAGTTATTATTAATATTATTAGTAGTAGTATTAAAAGTAGTAGTTGTAGTAGTGGAAGTTATTTTTAATATTATTATTAGTATTAAAAGTAGTAGTTGTAGTAGTGGAAGTTATTATTAATATTATTATTATTATTATTATTAATATTAATAATAATATTAATATTATTATTATTATTATTATTATTATTAATAATAATAATAATAATAATATTAATATTATTATTATTATTAATATTAAAAGTAGTAGTTGTAGTGAAAGTTATTATTAATATTATTATTAGTAGTAAATGTAGTAGTTGTAATAGTGGAAATTATTATTAATATTATTATTAGTATTAAAAGTAATAGTGGAAGTTATTATTAATATTATTATTAAAAGTAGTAGTTGTAATAGTGGAAGTTATTATTAATATTATTATTAGTAGTAAATGTAGTAGTGTTATAATAATAATGTCTGACTAGCTATTTTAATTCCAGCTTCTCAGTTCAGTTGTAGGATGTGGTTTGAGTGAGAGCTTTTTTGTAAATGAGGGCAGTGGTCTGTTAGAACAGGAGACTCATCCCCTGATCTGTTTTTTCCACAAAAATTTGTGGGTCCAAACAATTTAGAAATAGTCTCAGATTATTAGTTATACTGTATATCTCATCTGTACTTATAGCTGTGTTTCATCTGTACTTAACAAACTTTTAAATTTACTACTTAAACTACCAGACAGTGGTGTGTGATTTATCACCTCAGATGCTAAAACGTGACTCCTTTCCCCAGATGCATTTCTACAGCTCCAGAGTCCAGAGTGTGCTTTACTCCATTTTAGCTAATGCTTGGTATTACACCTGAAAATCTTTATTGTTTGGCTTTAAAGTGCAACATACAGCATAAAAATAAATGTATTAATGAAAGTGAGCGGTGGTGAAAAGAACACAAAAACTGCACACTCAAGAGTTCTGGAGTTTTTTATGTGTGTGTATCTCCAGTTGGAGATGAGATGAGTGCGGAGGCTGTAAACACCTTGGAGGTCTCGGTGCGTCCATATTTCATGTCCTCAGCCCTTTTTTTGCCTCTTCCTCTTTTGGTTGTACTTTACTGGAGCTTTTATCCCGATGGACTGTAAGCATTTTGTTTTGTTGCTGGTTCGACAAAAGATCCTCATTAAAGCTTCTCTGTTCATCTTATATCTTTGCTCGTCACCTCTCTCTCTCTCTCTCTCTCTCTTTCTCTCTCTCTTTATTTTTTTTATGTGGGTGTCACACTAAGATCTGTTTCTGAAAACCTGCACTTTTATTACTTCTGTACATTAGATTGTGAAAGTCATTTGAAAGTCAGTCAGATATTTACAATTTCTGCATTTAGCAGACGCTTTTACTGTGACAGAATATTGGGTGTGTTTGAAAACCCAGTGAGCTGCTTTGCTGTCTTACTGCCTACATAGGCAGCTGCATAAGTAGAGAGGATTCTAATAAGTCATCGACTCATAAGGCAGGTTATTTGAACGCACTACTTAGACAGCGATAACATCGGGTTTCGCTTACGAAGTTAACACAGTTAGCATCATGCCATTCAAACCAAGGGCCCAACAGTGGCAACCTTGCAAGCAATCTTGAACCAGCGACCTTTTGATTAGTAGTCCAGTAACTTAACCGCTAGGCTACAACTGCCAGACAGGAGAGTGTATGGTTACTTAGCAGTTAAAGTACTGGACTAGTAATCAGAAGGGTATTGGTTCAAGCCATGCTGTAAATGAATATGTAGAACGAACCTTGTTTTTAGTGGAACACCAGAAGTACCTTCAGCTTTGGAGTCAGTAATTTTGACTTTTTTGCTCAGGAGCTACCTAAACTAATAATTAACTTGAACGTGAGAAAGAAGAAGACGTCTGTGTGTGTGTGTGTGTGTGTGTGTGTGTGGCGAGTGTAAGCATGACCAAAAACCAGGTGATCTCATTAGAGAGGATTGGAATAAACAGCAGATGAGTGATAGCAGACAGGTGAGCTTACTGTGGAAGAAAAATGTGGAAAAGGCAAGTAAAGACAAAAAATGAGGAAAGAAAATACTGCACACACACACTCTGGAGGAAACTCCCTGTTTCTGCCTTTTCTTTGTCCAGTTAAGCTTTAATTCTTTTATTTTGGTTAGGGCTGGGCGGTATATCGCAAATGTCCATATATTCGATATTACTTTTTACACATTGTTAAAAATGGCCATATTCGATATATCGAGTATGTCTAGGATACACAGGTTACCATTTGAGAACATTAAAAACAGAGCACAGGTGCTGCGCATAACGCTTTCTCTAGCGCATGAGCGGGTGGGTGCGTGCAGGCACACATGCAAACTGAATCACTGAATCACTCTTTTCAAACTATTCATTGGAATCGAATCAGGGAGCTGTGCTCTTATCTATGGTAAAGATTCATTCGTTCTGCTCACACAAATGAATCAGTTCATTTGTGAAAGAGATTCATTCGTGGTTTAAGCCTTGAAAAACCGCTGTATAAACCAATCAGAGCTTCCGAATTCAGATTTTAGGCGGAATTTCAATCTCTGTCTTGATTGTTTATCGTACTTACTATAAGGTAAAAAGCTGAAACCACAGTTGAAAATGTATTAATATATTCTGGAAATATTCTGGAAACATAAGGTGGCCTTCAAGAAGAAAAACAAGGTGATTATATCCTTAATGGAACAACACGCAGGTACGCAGCGGTTATTATTTTATGCTGCTGTGTGGTTGATCTGGGTCGTGGTGCTGTTGTTTAACGTGCGCTTTCATTTTGCAATGATAGCAAAGCATTATTAAATGTTGAACTTTTTTCAGGATTTTTTTTATGCTCATTTATTTAAAGTAAAATGGACAGCATAAATGTGATTGTGAGATTCTGCTGGTTTGTTTAATATAAATGTTGTCAATATTAAAACAAATACAGCCTTATAATAATACAAAATATAAACAATGTAATTCTGTCAGAATGTATCAGAACTACGGTATTTTGTGTTTTTAAGATTAACTTGTAAACCAAATAAGCTAAAATACGGGCAGTGGTCTGCCACTGTACTTTAAGTTTACATTATATCGTATCGTATATCACCAGATTTGCCACTTATCAAAAGCATATCGAGATATGAGTTTTTTTAGTCATATCGCACAGCCCTAATTTCAGTACATAAAACGAAGGGCTGCAGAAATCAATAAAATCCCAAAATTTAAGATTATGTGTAATTAAGCTAAATTATATAATTTGCGGTTGGTTTTACGACCTGCAGTCGAATCTGTTTACAGTTCCGCTGGTTCTTAATGGCTTTATTTCTAACGTTTGAGCCTTCCTACATAGATGCAGTGTAGAGAAGCAGTATTCATCTCATCGCTCAGTCATGACGTTCAGTTTCTACTTTTTGAAGGTCATCAGTGTTGCGTACGTCAGTGTTGTGCTTAATTCTTTGTGTCCTTCATATCTGCTTTGCTCTGTTATGTTCCTGAGACCGTCCCTGATGTTGGAGTGTGTGTGTATTGTGGACTCTATTTGGACATGTGGGTGTTTTGTGAGTGTTTATGTGACTGTGTCTCTCACAAAAAGACCTTGAGTGAGAACCTCAGCCAGATAAAACATTTCTACATAATACACACATTACCGCAGCACACACACACTGTCATTTTTCACTTACAGTTTGCCAGTGCTGATGTTGGTTGCAAAGCTGGTACTCAATTCGAAACTGTTCTTTTCTTTTTTTGCATTTCTCCACCAATTTTCCTCCATATCTGGTCTTATCCAATTACCCAATTGCATTACGCTTCCTCTCTACTGATGCTGATCTCCACTCTGACTGAGGAGAGTCGTGACTAACACATGCCCCCTCCGAAACGTGTTCAGTACCCGACTGCATCTTTTCACCTGCATGAGGCGAGTTCATATGTGGATCAGAGAGTAACACACTGATCCTCATTATCCCCGGCGTTTGTGCAGACGCCATCCATCAGCCAGCGGAGGTCATAACTGCATCAATTATGAGGTCCCCTCTGGCTTCCTCCCTATGAACGAGCCAATCATTGTTTATGTGGGTGCCCAACCTGCCGGTAGCAGAGATTAGAGCTTGCAAGTTCAACATGCTAGCATGTTTTACCACTGTGCCACCTGAGTGGCTTGTTCTGCATTTTTCCACCCCAAAAGAGACATTTTTACTGGTAAAATATATTACGTCTGCATTCTAATTCAGATAATTGGTAATGACTTGACTTGATACACATAACTTATTCTGTACAATACCTGCACATCTGGACATTATAAAAGTATTCTAACTCTAAATTGAAACATTATATGCTGGAATAATACTTGAAACATTCACATTAACGGACTCACAGTAGATTATACTTGTGTATTATATAATAATTATAATGTTGTATATCTGTACATTCATAGCTTTACATGTATATATTGAACAGATGGTGCTAGTTTTATGTAAGATGTATGTAAGCAAATGTGTGGTTTGTATTTAATGTGTGTTAAAACTGTGAGGGACTATGCACCCAAGATTTTCACTCACCTTTCACACCTGTGTTAATGTGACGTGACAATAAAAAGTGATTTGATTTGATGGCTGATTATATAAGTTGTGTTCATCTCTGTGGATTTGAAGATTCTCCTGTTGGACCTTTTGCTTTCCTCTGGAGCTCCAGTTTGCTCCCCCTTTCCAGAAGTGGAACACTAAATTTCTCCTAGATGTAAATGTGAGCATGCAATTCCTCATTTTGTCTTGCCTCACCCAGTGTTTCCAGGTAGGTTTGGAACCTGCCATGACCTTGATCATGATAAAGTTTTATTGAAAATATACAGGGAGATTTACTTAAAAGAGGCCCCGAATATTCTGTAATAACTCTCGCTAGGACAAAACAATCTGAACGAAACGTGTGCAAAGTGCTCCTCAGTATATGGAGCTTCGAAGAAGCCTGGATGCCCCTGCATCGAAGCGATGAGTCACTCGACTTCTCTCAGTCACTCAACTTCCTATCAGGATGATGGTGTACAGTACTGAACAGCGTGTCTTCATGGTGCAAACCTATTGGGTCACCAATTTGTTTAAGCGATGTCAGAATGAATTTAGGAGGAAATATGGTGTTCATGATGTACTCTCAAAGAATGTTACTCAGAAGATGGTACGGAAACTAGACTGAACATGTTTAGTAACATGGAGCGCCTCATCGTAATGTGTCTGGCAGAAAACGGAGATCACTTCCAACATCGCATGTAATGTAATCGATTACACATTCGTCAAGGTATGTAATGTATTTTTTTTGGATCAGATTGCTTCATCCTAACGGGCATTACAACAGAATATTCAAGGACTCTTTCGACTGAATCTCCCTGTATAAATGAATAAATAAACACACGTGTTTCTTTAAATACACTGATGAGCCTCTAGTTCTCTGGCATCAGTGAGACTTGGCCGCTCAACCTCCTGTCATCGGTTCACGTCTTGTCCCTCCTTGGACCCCTGTTAATAGGAATTTACCACAGTTACCTGTGAGCAATTTTTGTCTTTTCAGAGATACTTCAGCCCAGTCATCTGGCCCAACATCTGATGTATTCCTGAACGTGACTTCACAGTTGATACAGAATCTGCATTGTCATGCACATTTTTGGCAGCGGTTTTAGTTTTTTTGGCTCATCAGTAAATTCTTTCTACATCTACATTTTATATTTTCGGCATTTAGCAGACGCTCTTATCCAGAGGGACTTACAGAAGTGCTTCCACAGTAAACATTTCATACTCTAGTTTAAGCAGACAACAGTCCAAGAATACAAATCTGCTGAAACTTTGTTAGAACAAAGTTGTTGTTTTTTTAATAAGATGCTATAGAAGTGCACTACTAGTAAGTGCATGAGGTGGGTCTTTAATTGTCTTTAGAAGAGTGACTCTGATGTTCAGACAGACAGGGGAAGTTTGTTCCACCACTTGGGTGCCAGTACAGAGAAGATCCTTGATCCTTGACGTCTTCCACGAGTTCTGGGTGGAGGATCAAGAAGAGCAAGACTAGTGGCTCGAAAGTTGCATGGTACAGAGCTGGTTGTGATGAGTTCTCTGAGGTAGCTTGGGGCTGGTCTTTTTTAGCTTTGTAGGTGAGCATCAGTGTTTTAAACTGAACACAGGAAGCCAGTGTAGCAGCAGTGGGGTAATGTGGGGTTTAGGTTAGTTGAAAACCAGGTGAGCAGCTGCATTTTGAATGAGTTGCAGGGGTTTAATGGAGGACATGGGAGCACCTGCCAGGAGGGAGTTGCAGTAGTCCAGCCGAGAGATTACAAGTGACTGGACAAGAATCTGAGTGGCTTCTATAGAGAGAAATAGCCGAATCTAATTGATGTTGTAGAGGAGGAACCGGCACGATCTTGTCATGTTGGCTACCTGAGTAGAGAAGCTGGTTATCCAGAACTACTAATTATTTTCAGTTCTTCACTATAAAGCTGCACAACACATGTCCATATTTTACACGATTGGCTGTCTTATGTTTCTGAAATGAAACCTGCACCATGGGACCAGACATCGGTCAGCTAGAAATTGCAGCATGTGGATTGTGCTTGACGGGATGGTTTGGTACCAGCACACACCAGATCTAAAAAAAGATTTCTGCAGAGCTGCGGAAGTTTTGACATAAGCTGCAGAAGAGTGAATGCGCTGGTGTTGCTTGATCCTCAGGTCGGTGTTCACTGATGGGCACTGGGTTTGTTTAATACGACGTGGCATTGCATGCTGAGAGCTTTATGTTCACTTATTTTGCACTATATTTATACTGTAAGCAGAAATGTGCTCGGGCCCTCGCCTCTTTTATTATTTATTATTATTTATTATTTATTATTTATTTACCCTTTCATTTTAATTTTACTTACTGTTTGATTCTGGTATGTGTTGGGGTGGACACAGAATGCAGGGCAGGAACACACCCTGGACAAGGCACCAGTCTACCTCAGGACGTTACTCAATTATTTACTCACTCACTTAATCATTTACACCAGGGAGCAATTTAGAGCAGTTAATCACAGCCGTGTGGACGCATGGAAAACATGTTAAACTCCTAACAAACAGTGACCAAAGGTCAGGAGCGAACCCACGTCCCTAGAACCCATGTTGCTGTGCAGCACCCATCGGCTGTGTCGCTGTGCTTTGCTTAAAAGTAAAATGCTATACATTTCAAAAACATGGAGCTTGAATGGCGCAGCGGTCTATTGCGCCAAACCCACCACAGCTGAGATACGGGTTCAAATCTCAGCAGGTGCTATCAGCCGGCCGGGCATCTACACAGACACGATAGGTTATGTCCCAAGGGAGGAAATAGACAAAACCCCGAGATGGATTGGCACCCTGTACAGAATGTGTTTCTACCTATAGATAATCATATATAATTTCTCTGCATTGATCTTGTGCATGTTTATTCTGCTATCATTACCACTTAGTTACTTCATTCACCTGTTGATTACTATAGTATACGTTATACTCTTAGTGTTCAATTAACATTATAACCATTTGGATTCTAACACTGTGAGTTTGATTCCATGGTGAGAGAAATACATATAAAATACTTGTAAAATATTAAAATATACACCGATCAGCCATAACATTAAAACCACCTCCTTGTTTCCACACTCACTGTCCATTTTATCAGCTCCACTTACCATATAGAAGCACTTTGTAGTTCTACAATTACTGACTGTAGTCCATCTGTTTCTCTGCATGCTTTGTTAGCCCCCTTTCATGCTGTTTTTCAATGGTCAGGACTCTCCCAGGACCACTACCGAGCAGGTATTATTTGGGTGGTGGATCATTCTCAGCACTGCAGTGACACTGACATGGTGGTGGTGTGTTAGTGTGTGTTGTGCTGGTATGAGTGGATAAGAGGTTTTTAAACACCTCACTGTCACTGCTGGACTGAGAATAGTCCACCAATAGTCCATCATACTCCACGGATGGAGGTCTAGAAGATGACCAACTCAAACAGCAGCAATAGATGAGCGATCGTCTCTGACTTTATATCTACAAGGTGGACCAACTAGGTAGGAGTGTCTAATAGAGTGGACAGTGAGTGGACACGGTATTTAAAAACTTCAGCAGAGCTGCTGTGTCTGATCCACTCATACCAGCACAACACACACTAACACACCACCACCATGTCAGTGTCACTGCAGTGCTGAGAATGATCCACCACCTAAATAATACCTGCTCTGTAGTGGTCCTGTGGGGGTCTTGACCAAGAACAGGGTGAAAGCAGGCTAAAAAAAGTATATAGAGAAACAGATGGACTACAGTCAGTAATTGTAGAACTACAAAGGGCTTTTATATGGTCAGTGGAGCTGATGAAATTTTCTACACATTTTCTAGTTTTCTACACTGAACAGTGAGTGTAGAAACAAGGAGGTGGTTTTAATGTTATGGCTGATTAGTGTACAATGCAATATTTTTCCTGTTCTTCTTCCTTTGGCTGCCCCTGTTAGGAGTGGCCACAGCAGCTCATTCGTCTCCATGTTGTCCTGTCCTGAACCTCCTCTATCACCCCAAACACCGGCATGTCCTCCCTCATCTCATCTATAAACCTCCTCCTCTCCTCCTCATCACCTTTCTCCTGATATAACTCTCATCTCTCCTCTGCACACGCCCAGAACATCTCAATACCAGTTATTAGATAGTCATTAATAGGGAAGGTCCTGAAAAATGAGCTGTCTAATTGCTTGTTTACTAAATTGCAGGGTGAAAAAATCAATTCCAATGAGAGTTCATTCATGGTCTGAGAATCAACCCTGAAGATTGGAAATCAATTCACAATACCGATTCTCTAATTTGCAGTAAATGGCACAGTCATGAAAGTGAAACCTCACTAATCAAAAAGCGACGGTCCTTTACTTTACTGCCGAATCTTTGTTACACTGAGCGAGCGAGACAGGATTTATTCGGACCATCTGAGCGTTTGATGGCTGAAGGTTTGGCTCAGGTTTAGCTCAGCGAGGTTTAGTCTGCTCCGGGACTCCTATATTAAACGCGTATTAAGGAACATAAACTCGGTGCTCAGTCAGCATCTCGGCAGCGCCGCTGAGATCCCGACGGAGCCAAACTTAATAACCTCAGAGCTGCTTTCTTCCTGAACAGCGTCCCTCTTTTAATAAACTCACCATTTTGTGTTAGTGTCAGTGTTTTATACTGAGGCCTGCAGGCGAGTGTCTAATTAAAGTGAAGCATGATTAATTAAGGTGATAAAATCAGCGCATGCATCTGTTTCTCTATCACACAGGATCTGTCTGTATCTGTTTTGTTAATCAGTCGGGGCTGGAGTGATGGAGTCTCTCACCGTCTGAGCTTTAATTAACACACATGAAGACAGGGCCGCTATTATTGGAGCCACGTGGTGTCCGTCCACTTCTTTAATTAAACTTTAGTCGTATGTACTGTTGACCGGTTAGCTTTAGAACTCCCACTTTAGCAGCACAATTATTTAGGAGAACCGATATACAGTATGTTGTCCATATCTTAGATATTTGCAATAAGGAATATTGTTCATGGATTTTTCCAATAGCAGGTGGGATCGGGGACGTCCTGTAAAACTAATATCATCAATTATTTGAAGAGGGTTGGGAATACTGGGACGCAAACTCATGATCACTCTATAATTAGGGTGGTAACTCTGATTTGGACATAAAAATAAAGCTTCTTTTTTACTATGTGTTTATTTTATAGGGTACAGAATAGTGTTTACATTTATTTAATATGATTTTCTTAATAACCAATGAATCCTAGTACCTGTGACAAAGTCCGGTGCTACCCAGAACCAATCCATCACACGTTCACTTACACCTAGAGTCAATAAAGAGCAGCTAATTCTCCTCATGTATATAAAAGATGGGAGGACATTTTTGGAAACCCAAGCAAACATAGTAAGAACGTGTTCAGTTCTTGGGGGAACTGAGTATATCTACATACAATGGGACAATGCAAAAAGAAAACCTAGTCTGTGTAGAGTTCTAGTCATTACATTTAGCATTTATTATTCTTGTTGATGTTGTTTTTGTTATTATTATAATCACTAATTATGTTATTATTATTATCATTAACTGTTGTTGTTGTTGTTGTTGTTGTTGTTATAGAATTAGTATTATAATCATTTATTATTATTATATAATGATTATTGTTATTGTTATTATTATATTAATAATATTATCATTATATTACAGTATATTAAAATCATTATTTATTTATTATTATTGTTATTATATAATTTTTATTATTATTGCAACCATTAGTTTTAATAATGTATATTTTTATTATATTATAATAATAACAGTAATAATAATTATTGTTCTTATTATTAGTAGTAGTAATAGTATATGCATATTATTGTTAAATTATAATAACAATAACAATAACAATAATTATTATTATTATCAATAATAAGAATAATAATTAATATTATTGTTACTATTATTATATAATTATTATTATTATTATTAGTTAGGATTATTATAACAAATAATAATAACAATGTTATATAATAATAATTATTAATATTATTATTGTTATTATTATATTATTATGGTTATTGTTCTTTTTATATTATAACAATAGCAATAATAACAACAACAACAATAATAATAATAACAAAGATTATAATAATAGTAATAATTATTATATTATTATATAATTATTATTATTATCATTTTTATTAATATATTATTATTATATAATTATAATTACTATATTCATTAATTTTTATTATTATTATTATTATTATTATTATATAATTATTATTACTATATTAATTAATTATTATTATTATTATTATTTTTATTATCATTAATTGTTGTTATTATTCTTATATAATTATTATTACTATATTTGTTAATTATTATCATTATTATTCTTATATTATTATTAGTCGTAGTTGTATATTATTATTATCATTATCATTAATTGTTATTATTATATAATTATTATTACTGTATTTATTAATTATTGTTATTATTATTATTGTCATTCAGGCATATCAGTCTAAATCATGTGTATTTTTACCATCTGCAGATGAGAGAATGCTGCGGGGAAGCATCGTGAGGCCGAGTCCCACCTGAAGCCCATCCTCCACTCATCCCCCCCACCGGCTGTAACCTTCCCATAATGCACTGCCCCTGCAGAGGGAGGCTGAAGCTGCTGCTGGCGTCTCTGAGCTTCATCATCCTGCTCACCTGGCTCTACCTTCTTGCTGGAAACCTGGAGAGTGAGTGCTAACAAATGTGGATCATTTTAAAATCTGAAACTCAACCCTAGGCTGTGACTTTGCTAACAAATGTACACGCAGCTTTAATACAAGCAGCATTCGCATGGACATGTCTGAGGGTTCAAATCAGATATTCAGTAAATCTATCAAATCAACATCAAACATCAGGCTATGCTAAGTGAGAGCCATACCAACAGTATTAAAAGTGTTTTGAAATGCTCCTGTGTGGTATGTGTACCTAATAAAAGGGCCACTAAAGGTATTTGGTTGGTAGGAATTTGCAAAACACCGAGGCTGAGAGATAAAAGACAGAGAACATACTCTACGCTGTTTTCTTCCCATAATGCCCATTTAAAGTGAGGTGCGGCTGGAGCCTCCGATTTTTCTTCAGACGGCAGTCGGGGAGAAAAGTTGTGCTCCATCAAACAAACAAACAAACAATGAATAAATAAAGAGGTTGTCAGTGGCGTAATTGTTTTGGAAGCGGATAAATGAGGATTATTATGGCTGAGTGATGGGCGCGCGGCCCGGCTCGTCTGTTCGGAAGGAAAACAAAGCGAGCGCTCATTTGGAGTTCTACTGTTAATCTGAAAATAAGTGCTAAATTCATTAACGTCATTAGCATGAGGTGCAGCTCGGATTCGGCTGGTTAATGGGCCGGCGATGCAGATGAACCTCTGGTGATGGTGCTGGTGATGTATTATGCAGCTGATGAAACACCAGCGTTTCTTTATGTAGCTTTTATTAGCATCATGGCAGTGAATGCTGCTTTATGAACCACAGGCTCTTTATAGGTTGTGTGTGTGTAAACACCTAGATATTACATTCAAACTTATTAAGCATTCTCTTTTATTCAGCCATAAAAACATTAGTAACATTTGTCACTAATGTTTTCAGGAAGGTCTGAATCACAGTCAGTGTTCTAATTCATCCCAAAGGTGTGTAAAGGGATCGAGCAGGCTTGTCAAGTTCTCCCATGCCAAACTTAATTTGAGCAAATTTTCTCCTTATTATTATTAATACATTTTTGGACTGACTTGTCCGGGGTGTTTCCTGCTCTTCATCCAGTGACTTAGACCCACAGCAACCCTGACCAGGATTAACTGCTAACTGTGGGTTCCACTACCAGCTGTTATTTTAACTACCAGCTGTGGGTTCCACTACCAGCTGTGGGTTCCACTACAAACTGTGGCTTCCACTACCAGCTGTGGGTTCCACTACCAATTGTGGGTTCCACTACTAGCTTTGGGTTCCACTTTCAGCTGTGGGTTCCACTACCAACTTTAGTTTCACTACCAGCTGTGGGTTCCACTACCAACTTTAGTTTCACTACCAGCTGTGGGTTCCACTACCAGCTGTGGGTTTCACTACTAGCCATGGGTTCTACTTCCAACTGTGGCTTCCACTACCAGCTGTGGGTTCCTCTATCAACTGTGGGTTCCACTACCAGCTATGGGTTCCACTACCAGCTGTGGGTTCCACTACTAATTGTGGGTTCCTCTACCAGCTATGGGTTCCACTACGAGCTGTGGGTTCCACTACGAGCTGTGGCTTCCACTACCAATTGTGGCTTCCACTACCAGCTGTGGGTTCCACTACCAGCTGTGGCTTCCACTATCAACTGTGGGTTCCACTACCAGCCGTGGGTTCCACTACCAGCTGCACTGATTATTACAGCCACTAGTGTAGCATCATACAAACCTTGAGCCCAAATCAGCACGTTTCATGTTTACTGATTCGTTCTCTATCATTTCTTTATCACGTTTTAATCTGTAATCTTTCTCTGGTCATGTGTCGGCAGATGGTCGATCCCTGCTCCTCTCTCCATGTCTGCTGGAGTCCACGGAGGCACGTTTGCTTGAACGGGAGGAGCTCGAGTCCCGGGTTCGACAGGTGGAAGAAGAGAACCGGCAGATCCGCTTGCAGCTCAGCCAATCGCAGGGCCAGACGGAGGGTAACTACGGCAACCAGCAGTGGGTGGCATCGGCTGATACGGGAGCGGAGGACGTGGAGAACACGGCAGAGGAACGGGCCAATCACAGCGACTGCATCCGCTCTCCCACTGCTGAGAAGTGTGAGGTGAGGGAACTGATTTATCAGATGCATTCGGCTTCTTCAGAAACACAGAGACAGACAGGCAAAAAACTTCCCATTTATCACTGAAAACACTGATGGGTTCTGGGAAATGTAGGCCCCATAACCGCCAGTTAAACAGCGATGATTCATGGGAAATGTAGGCCAACTTTCATAGTATGGTATAATAAAGACAAGAGCCACATGCAGGAAACTGCCAGCTGCTTCTTTACTCTGACCAGCAGCAGATTCTAACAGAGTCCCAGTTTATACAGAGGAGCATCTTATTTACGCTCATTTGCTCAGAAGATGCTTTTTCATCCAACGTCCGCTTACACATTCTGGGCCAATTTTGTCTGTTTAGTGCCTAGCCAGGCTGGCAACACTACTAAGACTTGAACCCGGGTCTCTGCTAGAGTATTAGACTTCTGTACCCTCTTTATTTGATTCCTGTCCTTGTTTTGTAGCTCCTTCATTTAGACTCCTTTGGTTAAATATCACTAGGTTTTTTAACCCAACAAGACTTTATCATAGCACAAATTCCAAATAGCTGAGAGGATCACATAGTGGCCGTTTGTTCTATCTATTTAAATACCAGATTACTGTAAGAAGGGTATTTTAATATCATTTGTTTTTGAAATGGGATGTCCAGCAAGCTTGTTGCCAGGTGTCCAAATACTTTTGACCATATACTGTACATACTGTATATACCAGTCTAGTTTTCCATTGTGTACGTTTCTGAATATTTATCTGTGTTTATACAGTTGATTCACGTGGCATGTGTGTGTGCGGGTCACAACGCCAGCCGAGACGTGGTCACCCTGGTCAAGTCCATCCTGTTCCACAGGTAAATGCAGAACACTGTGTTGTGTTAATTATTAACTGTCCTTTATGCTTCATCAAAGAGTAACTGATAAGGCAGCATGAAACTAAACAGAAATACTGAACACATTTGCAAACCAAAACTCGTACAGATTGTTTCTCTATATGAGAAAACTAGTCATTGAAAGGTTGCTGGTTCAAGCCCCACCACATCCAAGTTGCCACTGTTGGGCCCTTGACTAAGGCCCTTAACCCTTAATTGCTTAGACTGTATACTATCACAGTACTGTAAGTTGGTTTGGATAAAAGCGTCTGCTTAATGCCGAAAATGTAAATATCAATATTCAGTCAAAAGATTACATACACCAACATCAGGGCTTGATTGTGCCAACCTGGCAGGCTGGGCAAAATTGTACATGCCACTGGTGGAAAACTCGTTGGTTTGAAACTCAGCTCTGCCATGCGGCTGGGCTGGGTGGCTACATACAGTGTATCACAAAAGTGAGTACACCCCTCACATTTTTGCAAATATTTTATTATATCTTTTCATGGGACAACACTATAGACATGAAACTTGGATATAACTCAGAGTAGTCAGTGTACAACTTGTATAGCAGTGTAGATTTACTGTCTTCTGAAAATAACTCAACACACAGCCATTAATGTCTAAATAGCTGGCAACATAAGTGAGTACACCCCACAGTGAACATGTCCAAATTGTGCCCAAAGTGTCAATATTTTGTGTGACCACCATTATTATCCAGCACTGCCTTAACCCTCCTGGGCATGGAATTCACCAGAGCTGCACAGGTTGCTACTGGAATCCTCTTCCACTCCTCCATGATGACATCACGGAGCTGGTGGATGTTAGACACCTTGAACTCCTCCACCTTCCACTTGAGGATGCGCCACAGGTGCTCAATTGGGTTTAGTCCATCACCTTTACCTTCAGCTTCCTCAGCAAGGCAGTTGTCATCTTGGAGGTTGTGTTTGGGGTCGTTATCCTGTTGGAAAACTGCCATGAGGCCCAGTTTTCGAAGGGAGGGGATCATGCTCTGTTTCAGAATGTCACAGTACATGTTGGAATTCATGTTTCCCTCAATGAACTGCAGCTCCCCAGTGCCAGCAACACTCATGCAGCCCAAGACCATGATGCTACCACCACCATGCTTGACTGTAGGCAAGATACAGTTGTCTTGGTACTTCTCACCAGGGCGCCGCCACACATGCTGGACACCATCTGAGCCAAACAAGTTTATCTTGGTCTCGTCAGACCACAGGGCATTCCAGTAATCCATGTTCTTGGACTGCTTGTCTTCAGCAAACTGTTTGCGGGCTTTCTTGTGCGTCAGCTTCCTTCTGGGATGACGACCATGCAGACCGAGTTGATGCAGTGTGCGGCGTATGGTCTGAGCACTGACAGGCTGACCTCCCACGTCTTCAACCTCTGCAGCAATGCTGGCAGCACTCATGTGTCTATTTTTTAAAGCCAACCTCTGGATATGACGCCGAACACGTGGACTCAACTTCTTTGGTCGACCCTGGCGAAGCCTGTTCCGAGTGGAACCTGTCCTGGAAAACCGCTGTATGACCTTGGCCACCATGCTGTAGCTCAGTTTCAGGGTGTTAGCAATCTTCTTATAGCCCAGGCCATCTTTGTGGAGAGCAACAATTCTATTTCTCACATCCTCAGAGAGTTCTTTGCCATGAGGTGCCATGTTGAATATCCAGTGGTCAGTATGAGAGAATTGTACCCAAAACACCAAATTTAACAGCCCTGCTCCCCATTTACACCTGGGACCTTGACACATGACACCAGGGAGGGACAACGACACATTTGGGCACAATTTGGACATGTTCACTGTGGGGTGTACTCACTTATGTTGCCAGCTATTTAGACATTAATGGCTGTGTGTTGAGTTATTTTCAGAAGACAGTAAATCTACACTGCTATACAAGCTGTACACTGACTACTCTAAGTTATATCCAAGTTTCATGTCTATAGTGTTGTCCCATGAAAAGATATAATGAAATATTTGCAGAAATGTGAGGGGTGTACTCACTTTTGTGATACACTGTATACAGCTCTCGTTCATACAGGGTGGGAGTCGGACGGGACCTCATGACTGATGTAATTAAGACCTCTGCTGGCTAATTGATTGCCTGCACAGAGTCGAAGGATAATGTGTTGATCAGTGTTGCTGGTGAAAAGATGCAGTCGGCTACTGCACAAGTGTCGGATGGGGCGTGTGTCAGTCTTGCTCTCCTCAATCAGGGCAGGGATCGGCATCAGTAGAGAGGAAGCATAATGCAGTTGGGTAATTGGATGCACTACAAGTCAGGAGAAAAAAGGGAGAAAATGCATAAAACAAAAAATATAGATATACTGTATATAAAAAAACAGGTGGGGAAAAACAAGACAAGACTCTTCACTGGTGGAAAACAGAACAGGGCTGAGGATGAGACAAAATCTAAAAACAGAGGCAAACTGCCTCAAGCAAGTACCTCAAGCCCTTATTCTTACTTCAGACAGCTCAGATTTTAACATCATGTGTGTTTATTTCAGTGTTTTCCATAAACTGTTCCATGTTTGCTGCCCCATTCTAGGAGAAACCCGCTACATTTTCACTTCATCACAGACACAGTGGCCAATCAGATCCTTAGCACATTGTTTCAGTCATGGATGGTGCCATCGGTGCAGGTCAGCTTCTACGATGCTGATGAACTGAAGGTAACTTATAATGTCATGCTCAGAAACACAAAATTACACAACATTACACCCCAAAACATAAGATCAAGCACATAGCCATGCAGTCTCTGTAAGCACTGGCACTAGAATGGAAGCAACAACAGCCCCTTCCTGAAGCCACACAAGTTCCAAGACTGGGACCATAAAGTACTGAAACATGTGGAGAGTTAAAAAAAAACATGTGTTTTTAACTGCCTCTGAAATTCATACTACTCAATAGTCCAGTAGTATTGTGCTTTACATGACTCCATTTAGCACTTGGCATTGCACATTTTGAACTGAGGCTTGTGTGCAGCTGCTTAGGAAACCCAACCTATAAAGACCCTGATTAACTACTGAGTTCCAAAACTGAAAGCAGCACAGTGGCTGTTAGTGCTGGTTTATTGCGAAGATCAAAAAAATCAGTTCATTATTACATTACATAAATAGAACTTAAAAAAAAAACTATGGGGCAGTACCTTGTTGCAGCAGGAAGAGTGGGTGCAGCACAGCAATATGGGTCTTGGGGATCTGGGTTTGATCCTCACTGCAATGTATTAGCACCCTGACCATCTAGTCATGCCCAATCGGAGCTTATCTCTCTCTCTCTCTCTTGTTATTCCCGCCACCCCCAACCCTCGATCAAGTCATCAGGTCATCTGCCCCCACAGTATCAATATGAAGTGCCACGCATTTCTGTGCCATCTGTGATCAGCCGCCCCACGTTCAGGCACCTAGACTGGTCAGCAGAGGTTGTAATTGCCCCAGTGACCAGGACCTCTTTAATCCCGGCAACTTAGCTTGGACATAGGCTCACATTCTCACATACATGTTATCTCCCGTATATAAACCCGTCCTTCCTGTTATAAACAGAACGCTTACTCTGATTGTGTGTGTGTGTGTGTGTGTGTGTGTGTGATGATTTTCTTCTCGTGCACACTCAGATTTTGCAGGGCTCTTTCTCTCAAACTCATAGCAGTAAATGACACTGGAGTGGAGGATCTGAACACCAAGATTTCTTTAAGATCTCTAACAGTAACATTGTCTCCGGATGTGTCCCTGTTTTCTTCTTTCACTATCACACCCCTCTTCATTGCTGGTATCCCTGTTAAGTCTTCTTCCAAGGCATGTAATCTTGGGGTTCTGTTTGACCCTCTTCTGTCGTTTGAGCCACATACTGTATAAGTTCACTGGCAAAGTCTGCCTTCTTTCGGCTTTGAAATGTCTCTCAACTGGTACATGCCTTTGTTTTTTTTTTCCTCACGATTTAGCGCACTCAATTTATTGTGTTCCACTGCTGAGGGATGCCAGATTGCATCCGAGTAGAGCACGTCGCTGTACACGCCTCTTCCGACACGTGCACAGCCCTCCTCTTCTCGCCCCTGCATTCTGCACAGGCGTCTCTTCCGGAAATCAATGGGCCTGACACAGCGTATGAAGATCCACCCACACATAGTCTGGCCCCCACCCTGCAGATACGGTGGTCAGTTAGTATCTGCTGCAGGCACTGCCAATTATGCCCGCTAGATGGCGCCCAGCCGACCGGTGGCAACCGGTGCTGGTGTGCAAGCAGAATATCCCGCTGCGCCACCTGGGCGCCCCTACATGCCTTCGTTACTTCAAAACTAGGCTACTGCAATTCTCTCCTCTATGGGCTTCCCTCAAAATCCCTCCGACCACTGCAGATCGTTCATAATGCTGCTGCCTGAGTGCTGACCCAGGCTAAAAAACATGAGCATATCACGCCGGTATTAGAACGACTCCATTGGCTCAGTACAAAATTTTAGTGCTTACTTTTAAGGCAGTTCATGGTCTGGCCCCCTTGTATCTGTCTAATCTACACTGCTATGTCCCTTCTCCTAGGTTAAGGTCGTCTGATGCTGGTCTCCTGGTTGCTCCTAGGTTTAGGTTGACCACCATGGGTGGTAGATCATGTAGTGTTGCTGCCCCTACACTGTGGAACTCTCTTCCTCTCTCTCTTTGTCTCTCTTCCTCTCTCGCTGAGTTTAAATCTTTTCTAAAAACGTTCTTGTTTACTCAGCACTTTCACTCGTCTTCTTCTGTTTCTGTTTGATCTTGTTTGTGATTAGGATTCCTATGTAAAGCGTCCTTGGGTACTATGAAAGGCGCTATATAAGTTAAATGTATTATTATTATTATCTGTGTTTGGTCCTCACCTCCAGTGTCTGTGAAGGTGATTGGCATGTTGGAAAAAGGCATCATGTCAGATGTTTGAACTGACTTCATACTCACTGTTCTCTCTCCACACTAGATTATATTTGTGTATAGGTCAGAATTTTGGGTCGGAAATCCCAAATCTGTTGAGTTTGCTACCTTTTTAGGTGAATTCACCAGATTGACTTGTATAAAACCTGTAGCTTTCTTCCCCTCTTACTGGGGGGTCTTCTGTTCCCAGCGTGAAAACACTCTGCTGAGCACCGAGCGCTGATTCATTCATTTCTCTTCATACATTTAAAGTGTCTGTGTGCACCGCTGCGGGGAATTTAAATTATTCGCGGCATGTTTGTAGGTCGGTTTGTTTGGGTGCGCTGCATGGTAGCGCCAGTGTGGCGGCATTCGAAGTGCGTCTCTCTGTTTTCTGTTACGTAAACTCACAGAGACTGCATATTTATTATATTTAATATTTCTTTGCATGTTGTATACAGTGGGAGAAACATATTCAACAGTATTTAGCCACTGTTGTTAGTGATTATATACAGTGGGGTCAAAAAGTATTTAGTCAGCCACTGATTGTGCAGGTTCTCCTACTTAGAAAGATGAGAGAGGTCTGTAATTTTCATCATAGGTACACTTCAACTATGAGAGACAAAATGAGGGGGAAAAAATCCAGGAAATCACATTGTAGGATTTTTAAAGAATTTATTCGTGAATTATGGTGGAAAATAAGTATTTGGTCAATAACAAACAAGCAAGATTTCTGGCTCTCACAGACCTGTAACTTCTTCTTTAAGAAGCTCTTCTGTCCTCCACTCATTACCTGTATTAATGGCACCTGTTTGACCTCGTTATCTGTATAAAATACACCTGTCCACAGCCTCAAACAGTCAGACTCAAAACTTAACCATGGCCAAGACCAAAGAGCTGTCGAAGGACACCAGAAAGAAAATTGTAGACATGCACCAGGCTGGGAAGAGTGAATCTACAATAGGCAAGCAGGTTGGTGTGAATAAATCAACTGTGGGAGCAATTGTAAGAAAATGGAAGACATACAAGACCATTGATAATCTCCCTTGGGGTCAAGATCTCATCCCGTGGTGTCAAAATGATCATGAGAACGGTGAGCAAAAATCCCAGAACTACACAGAGGGACCTGATGAATGACCTGCAGAGAGCTGGGACCAAAGTAACAAAGGCTACCATCAGTAACACACTACGTCGAGAGGGACTCAAATCCTGCAGTGCCAGGTGTGTCCCTCTGCTTAAGCCAGTACATGTCCAGGCCCGTCTGAAGTTTGTCAGAGAGCATATGGATGATCCAGAGGAGGATTGGGAGAATATCATGTGGTCAGATGAAACCAAAATGGAACTTTTTGGTAAAAACTCAACTTGTCATGTTTGGAGGAAGAAGAAAAACCCAAGAACACCATACCTACTGTGAAGCATGGGGGTGGAAACATCATACTTTGGGGCTGTTTTTCTGCAAAGCGGACAGGACGACTGATCCGTGTTAAGGGAAGAATGAACGGGGCCATGTATCGTGAGATTTTAAGCCAAAACCTCCTTCCATCAGTGAGAGCATTGAAGATGGAACGTGGCTGGGTCTTCCAGCATGACAATGATCCCAAACACACCGCTCGGGCAACGAAGGAGTGGCTCCGTAAAAAGCATTTCAAGGTCCTGGAGTGGCCTAGCCAGTCTCCAGACCTCAACCCCATAGAAAATTTGTGGAGTCCGTGTTGCCCAGCGACAGCCCCAAAACATCACTGCTCTAGAGGAGATCTGCATGGAGGAATGGGCCAAAATACCAGCTACAGTGTGTGCAAACCTGGTGAAGACTTACAGGAAACGTTTCACCTCTGTCATTGCCAACAAAGGTTATGTTACAAAGTATTAAGTTGAACTTTTGTTATTGACCAAATACTTATTTTCCACCATAATTTACAAATAAATTCTTTAAAAATCCTACAATGTGATTTCCTGGATTTTTTTTTTCTCATTTTGTCTCTCATAGTTGAAGTGATGAAAATTACAGACCTCTCTCATCTTTCTAAGTAGGAGAACTTGCACAATCAGTGGCTGACTAAATACTTTTTGGCCCCACTGTAACATCAGTGCCCAACCATACAAATGCTTTTTCTCTGGGCGTAGTGCAGCAACACACTCCAGGCAGGCCTCAGCCACCTCCCTCAACCAAATGTAGCCAATCATGTCTTTATGTAGATGCCTGACCATCCGAAAGCACTGCTGGGGATTTAAACCCTGGATCCCAGCGATAGCGGGCTAGCATGATTTACCGCTACAAACCTGAGTGCCCCTAATATAATTGGACTTTATTATTATTATTATTGTTATTATTATTATGTTTTTATGCATTTTACTCACAATTTAGTGTAGCCAATCTACTGCTGGGGACTTACAGGACAACAGCATCCAAAGACATGTGCGCAGTCCACCAATCCCTTCTTATCCACCCATACTTTGGTGGATTCGCATGTGAGGTCGACTTCGCGTACAGAGAGCCACACCCCGATCTCTGAGCTCCTCCACTTTCTGTGGATAACCCCACCGAGCAGACTGGAAGCCAGTTTTGTCCGCCACAGGCATTAGCCAATTCTGCCTGCTTAAGGGCGCCCAGTAGACCAGAAGAAGAGCCTGAATTAGAACCCGGGAGTTCAGAATCTTGGTTCTGGTGTGCTAGCAGATGATCTCGCTGTGCCACCTGGGCGCCCTATAATTGGATTTTCTTTCAATTCAACATGGTACTCAAATTGTCATTCTAATTATATGCTTTTATTAAATAAATACAAGCTTTTTCCTAGAGGTTCTTTTTCTCCAGAACATCTGGTCTTCTCTTTAGACCTTCAGGCTTCTTAATGGCTCCATCATTGTTTCTCTAATTGTATTGATCTGTCTTGTTGCTGGCCGTCCTTCTCCTCTTTAGTCTGTAACTATTTCAAGCATAGCTGTTGTTTCCAATGAGTCAAGTCAAGTCCATATTTGTATAGCGCTTTTTACAGTGTCTCAAAGGACATTATCTCAAAGGACAGCAGGACCAACAGACCAAAAACCCCTGCTGAGCAAACCGAGGGCGACAGTGACATGGAAAAACTCCCTTTAAAATACAGGAAGAAACCTTGAGAGGAACCAGACTCAGCAGGGACACATACTCCTCGGGTGGCCTGGAGGATACTTTATTAATTAATTAATTCATTTATTTTCTTATCCGCTTATCCAATCATGGTCTCGGGGGGGGGGGGGACATGGTAACACCCTGGACGGGACACCAGTCCATCGCAGGGCAGACAGACACACATACATACACCCATTCACTTATAGGGCAATTCAGTGTCTCCAATTAACTTGACTGCATGTTTTTGGACTGTGGGAGGAAACCGGAGCTCCCGGAGGAAACCCACGCAGACATGGGGAGAACATGCAAACTCCGCACAGAAAGGACCGCCCCGCCTGGGGATCGAACCTAGGACCTTCTTGCTGTGAGGTGACAGTGCTACCCACCGTGCCCCCCGAGGATAATTTAAATAAATAGGATTTACACAAAAGTAAATTAAACTAAAAGTTATAACTAGCAAAAAATAATTGGAGTTCTTCATTATTCAGTTCAGTCTGTGATAAAGTGAGTTCGACTTGGTTCCTCACATAATGTGAGCTGTAGGTTAATTGTTACTGCTTGTACTTTAGTCTAAGCCCTGGTAGAAGCGGTTGTACATCTGATTTTAACTTTATTAAAACTGTACTTCTGTAAAGTACTTTTTAATTTAAAATTCCAAGGACACAGTTTCAGGGACTTGATGTGCCATGTTAAATTGGATCTGTAGTTTTTTCATTTGTAAAATAAGTACCCGGTCTGGCACCTATTTTTGCTAAATAATTACATTCCGTAGCTGGTTGGATTGGCTTGATGCTTTAACCTCTTAATTTAAGGATTTCATAAAAACGTCTGAAGAAAAAATCGATTAAAAATGTACTAGTGGAACCAGAGCTGCTAAAACTCACTTCTCAGCTCTTTCTTTTCTTTTTTCCTATTTTTGTTGCTTCTGTTCTGTTCGTGCTGCTGTTTGGTTCCGAGCATTTGCTATTCATTACACGCGTAGAAACCCCAGAACCGTGAGCTCCTGAGTGTGTTCTGGCAAATCAGTCTTTAATCTCCTGCCGAGCCTTACATCACTAAATATGTATTCTGAGATAAAAGAGACATAACCATCCACGCTCCTCTGTCAGGTCCCTCCTGTGTTGTGGAAAAGACTTAAGTTGAAAGAGTTGAGAGTCCAAATTGTCCCATGGTTCTGCTGACCTGATTTCAAATAGGATCTTTCTTTCTTTTCATTCAGCCTGAGGTGTCATGGATACCCAACAAACACTATTCAGGAATTTATGGCCTGATGAAACTCACCCTCACCAAAGCGCTTCCCTCCGATCTGTCTAAAGTCATTGTGCTGGATACGGACATCACCTTCGCTACTGACATTGCCGAATTGTGGGCCATCTTCAGGAAATTCACAGGTAATTATTTACTGCAGTCACTGTATTACACAATATGTACCCTGACATAAATGCAGCAGTCAAAATAACAGAAACAAAATAACAAATAAAAGATACGAAAACATCAGCAGCCTGCAATGGAGAAAGTGGGTAGAAAAGGAATAGTGAAGAACTGAGAACTGGTTGTCACAATTTGACAGCTACTCCTGACATCTGTGACAACCCTGTTTTCAGAAAAAGAGGGAAGATAGGAAACCCCCAAAACAACTGGTAATAGCAATGCACAAGACACTTCACAACCCCAACAAGCTACATGAATTTACAGGTGGGTCCTCTCCAGTAAGGAGACAGATGTCACACCACCTCTGAGGTAATTGGCTCCGAATAAAAACTTGGACTAGCTGGCTGAGGAACAGCTTCATCCCCAAACCCTTAAGAACACAATATTTTGTTGTACTATGTACAATGACAAATAAAGTTTCTATTCTAATCTATGGTGAGCTCCATTATTTCCATCGTGAGGCCCGAAAACCAAAGCCAGGTTCCCATTAAAAGATAAAGTTATGCTGGCATCCCACTTTATTGGAATACCGGACCGGAGCAAGTCTGGTATCATTGTTTCAAAGAAAAAGCAGGTTGCCAGACAGAGGAGCTGGCAAGTCTTTAAGTGAGAAACTGTGATACAAATATACACTCCCACCTGGAGCGAAGTAAAGCTCAGTAAGGTGGCAGTAACTTAAGAGAAAGTGAAGAGAAACATCTGTTCCTCCTTGCCCTGTCTGCCAGCCATAACTGGCATGGCAGATAAAGCTGGACCAGCTGGATCTGTTACAGTAATGTTTGGAAATATATATTATAGAGAAATTTATCCAGAATTACCAGATGAATGTAGCAGTTCTTCAAAATAAACAAATAGAACACTCTACTAGAAGCTAACACCTGACTAAACACCTGTAAAAGATAAATAACCAGCAGTGACTTTATTCCAGCAAAACAGGTGATTGGACTGGTGGAGAACCAGAGTGACTGGTACCTTGGAAACCTGTGGAAGAACCACAAACCCTGGCCTGCTCTGGGACGCGGGTTCAACACTGGTAAGTAGAACTAATTAATTAAATTCTGGAAGAATTAAGGAGAGATTTGAGGGTTTCAGGTTTATTACCCCCCCATTTATAAAATGATCTGGGGCTGGTTTTTAAATCACTATTTTATATTAGTTAAGTTATTGAGTATTAGTTTCTTTAAGGTGTTTAATTTTTTATATACAAACCCCACTTCCAGATAAGGACATCTGTTTTCACTAATCAACTTAATTGTAGTTTGTAAATATAAACACATTCCAACACTCTCCAAAAAAGTTGGGACATAGGCAAAGTAAGAGTGAAAAGTTAATAGAATAGTATACAGCCATAACATTAAAACCACCTCCTTGTTTCTACACTCTTTGTCCATTTTATCAGCTCCACTTACCATATAGAAGCACTTTGTAGTTCTACAATTACTGACTGTAGTCCATCTGTGTCTCTACATACCTTTGTTAGCCAGCTTTCACCCTGTTCTTCAATGGTCAGGACCCCCACAGGACCACTACAGAGTAGGTATTATTTGGGTGGTGGATCATTCTCAGCACTGCAGTGACACTGACATGGTGGTGGTGTGTTAGTGTGTGTTGTGCTGGTATGAGTGGATCAGACACAGCAGTGCTGCTGGAGTTTTTAAATACCGTGTCCACTCACTGTCCACTCTATTAGACGCTCCTACCTAGTTGGTTCACCTTGTAGATGTAAAGTCAGAGACGATTGCTCATCTTTTGCTGCTGTTTGAGTTGGTCATCTTCTAGACCTTCATCAGTGGTCACAGGACGCTGCCCACGGGGCGGTGTTGGCTATATATTTTTTTGGTTGGTGGACTATTCTCAGTTCAGTAGTGACAGTGAGGTGTTTAAAAACTCAGCATTGCTGTGTCTGATCCACTCATACCAGCACAACACACACTAACACACCACCACCATGGAAGTGTCACTGTAGTGCTGAGAATGATCCACCACCTAAATAATACCTGCTCTGTAGTGGTTCTGTGGGGGTTCTGACCATTGAAGAACAGGGTGAAAGGGGGCCAACAAAGCATGCAGCGAAACAGATGGACCACAGTCAGTAATTGTAGGACTACAAAGTGCTTCTATATGGTAAGTGGAGCTGATAAAATGGACTGCGAGTGTAGAAACAAGGAGGTGGTTTTAATGTTATGGTTGATTGGTGTATGTCTTTGATGTTTTAACAAAGGTTTAGAAAACCAGTCCCAGCTAAATGTTCCTGCTAAGCCTCAGATAATGGGTCAGCATACTTTACCACTGCGCCACCTGAGCACATTCTTGTTCCTACATTGTAATTAAACTATCCAAAGTGCAATTGGTTATTTATTCTATTTAGCACAGTAGTATGCAATTTGGGACACAGCCTTTTTCGAAAGCCATCATAACTTTGAGCTTTGCATTCATGAGGATAGGAACGGCTTAAAAAGTTTAAACCGAGTTTCTTCCTTCTATAATGAGTCTTTCAGGCCACAATCACCCAACAGACTCTGCAGACTTTTAATTTCATCAAAGTAAAAGTCTGACCCCGTGAGAGCACTTACAACTAAATGTCAGCTTAATGCTGTGTAATTAGGTAAATGTAGCTCTGATGGAAAGGATCTCCTCCTGGGTTTCAGGGGTAATCCTGCTGTATCTGGAGAGGTTGAGGAGACTTGGCTGGGAGCAGATGTGGAGGTTAACAGCAGAGAGAGAGTTGATGAGCATGCTCTCCACCTCCCTCGCTGATCAGGTAAAGAAGAACACAGTGAGTTATCACACTGCTCAGCTGCTGAAGGTTCTGTAGAGCTCAGTGTTTTGTTCTGTCTGTGCAGGATATATTTAATGCTATCATCAAACAGAACCCGATTCTCGTGCACCAGCTGCCGTGTTTCTGGAACGTACAGTTATCGGATCATACCCGGTCTGAGCAGTGCTACACTGAAGTGTCAGACCTAAAGGTAAAGAAGAACTTAATGTTCACATAATGCAACATTAAAGCCACAGTTAACATAAATGCTTCTTTTTTGTTTAAATTCACTGTATGGCCAAAGATTTGTAGACACCCCTCACCACACCCACTGTGAATAGGTGTATAAAACCAAGTATATAAAATAGCATTTGTGGCAACACATCATGTGGTCATACAGTATACACACTAGTACAGTAATGTATTATATTTTCCTTGTATATTGATTAGAATATTATTAGATATATTAGATATTGATTTCACACTGGACCATGATTGGCTCCTACATTACTATTACTACTTTTCTGATGATTTGCACTGAATGGTGTCAGCCAGCTTTGTGTAGTCTGGACAATAGCTGCTGATGCCAGTGCTCAAGCTTCCAAGTGTTCATCAACAAGGGTGGACCGATATTTAGACTTAATTATTTTCATGTGGTAAAAGGCTGATTCACGCAAGTAGGTTGATCCAAAAATGCTGTCAGATATGTGGCACATTTCCTAATTTTTGGATATTTTATCTCAGCCAGTGAGTTCCTAAATTGTCCAGCGCTTGACTTCATAGATTGTAGGGTTAAAATTCTCCGTCAGCTTCTTCCACGTATGAACGAAGCATCCGTCTTTCCAGTAATCTTGCCCGAATCGAAACGTTTTTGGTTTCTTTGTGGTTGGTTGCGCACTCATTTTCACAAACAGTGTAGGTTACAAAAAGAAAAAATGCAAAAATGGTGCAAACTGGCTACTGATGAATGAAAACTTTCTAGATTTACAGTGCTTTAGATGGACTGAGGCGTAGCTATGGTAACAACCCGCAAATTAAAGAAACAGTGGCCACATTTCATGTCTGTCATGTTGACCTATTTGAACGAGGCGCGATCTACCAGCATGCACTGTGCTATATGATTGGAACATGTAGTCCTTAAACTAAGCTTTCATTAATTTCAAGTTCTTACATTCATTTTTTGTAGGTTTTCTAAAAAAATGACATTTTTATGAATTTAAAGCTACTGAAACACCCTGGTTTCATTACAAAAGACGTCGTCATTGGTTTGAATCATTTCAGACAACTTATAACAGTCATAACAAGCCACAGCAAACACCTTCAAAACATCAGACAAAGTGGTTCAATAATCCGCTGATGGAAATTTAAAGTGAATCTTTGCATAGAAAGTGTATAAATAAAAACTAAAGGCATGGACTACTTGTTCCATCTTGGTGTGTTTAAACAGGTGATTCACTGGAATTCTCCTAAAAAACTGAGAGTGAAAAACAAGCATGTGGAATTCTTCCGGAATCTCTACCTGACCTTCCTGGAGTATGACGGGAACCTCCTCCGGCGGGAACTGTTCGGGTGTCCGAGTCAGGCCAGCTCTGAGAGCACACGGGTGAGTACAATCAGTGCGATCCAACACGAAATTTAGTAGGAATTGGAAAACACACGAGTGGTCATGAAAATAACAATTCAAAACTAAAGCTATAGGGCGCCCAGGTGGCACAGCCGGATGGTCCGCTGGCACACCAGCGCTGAGTTTCTGAACTCCTCGGTTCGAGACTCGGCATTGCCACCGGCTGGCTGGGTGCCATCTGGCGGGCATAATTGGCAGTGCCTACAGCAGATACTAATGGCCACCATATCTGCAGGGTGGGGACCGGACTATGTGTGGGGTGGGATCTTCATACGATGTGTGAGGACCCTGATTGGCGGAAGAGACGCCTGTGCAGAATGCAAGGCCGAGAAGAGGGGGGCTGTGCACGTGTCAGAAGAGGTGTGTACAGCGACGTGCTCTCCTCGGATGCAATCGGGTATCTTTCAGCAGCGGAAGACAAGTTGACTGTGCTAAATCTAGAGGAAAATGTGGAGAGAATGCATTAAAAAAAAAACTAAAGCTATATACCTACACCGCTAAGAGCTGTAACGATCAATATACTTGCCGTTATTTTCTTTTCTGCTTTTTTTTCTATTTATTTATGCATTTTCTCCGAATTTATTTATGTCTTCCGCTGCTGGGGATCCCTGATTGCATTCGAGGAGGGTATATTTTCTACTCGCGCCTCCTCCGACCCATGCGCAGTCCTTAGCGGACCCCTTATTTTTTACCCATGCACTCTGCACAGGCGCCTCTGTATCTGCTAATCAGGGTCCTTGCACAGCGTTTGAAGACCCCACCCACATAGTCCGGTCATCCCGCCCTAGCAGACACGGTGGCCAATTAGTGTCTGCTGCAGGCACTGCCAATTATGCCCGTTAGATGGCGCCCAGCTGATCAACGGCAACGGCAAGTTTCGCACAGAGGAGGAATCTCGGTGCTGGTGTGCTAGCGGAATATCCCACTGTGCCACCTGGGCGCCGGTAAAGTGTTTTTTTTACCTAATTTATGTAACATTCTGTCAGATTTGAGAATGAAAGAATGAAAACATTTCTTCAGGTGGCACAGTGGTAAACTGAGCTAGCACACTACCTCTGGGATTGAGGGTTTGACTCCCAGAATAGCGGTGCTATTGGCCACTCGGGCGTCTACTTACAGACATGATTGGCTGTGTCTGAGGAAGGGGAGATTGCAGAGGCCCTGTGATGGATTGGTATCCCGCATTGTGCCCAGTGGTTCCAGGGACATGAACAAATAGATGCACGCAACCCTGACCAGGATAAAGCCGTAGTAGAACATTAAAGTGTAAAAACAATTTTAAAGCTTGTTTGAATTTCTGTGTTTTAGCTTCAGAAAGCCCTGGAGGAGCTCGATGAGGACGACCAGTGTTATGACTTTCGCCGTGAGCGGATCATGGTCCACCGCGTTCACCTTTATTTCCTGGAGTATGAATACGTGCCCACAGAGGACGACACAGACATCACGCTGGTGGCTCAGCTCTCAATGGACAGGTAAGACAGCAGATCGGGCTGACTGAACACGGAGCTTACACTTCCACACCGACACACTGGTATGAAAGCTTTGATTAAAGCGCAGAATCTTTTAAGAGGCGTTTATAAAAGGTCCATTCATGGGGTTGGAATTGGATTTGGATTTCTGCTACGGCTTAAAGAGCTGATAATCCCCCAACAATCACCCCATCCTTCTGCTCTCTATGGGCCTTATTCAGAGTTTGTGACTTAAGTCCTCATTCAGTTCATCTCTTTAAGGTTGCCAGGTTATTCATGTATTCATTTTGAACATTTCTAGGCATGTTGTCTAAACAGCACTTAGTTTTAGGGATGTGCGTGCAGTCTGAATACAGATGTCCTACTCAATATGTGTTGTTGACTCCACTCTGAACATCTGGATTGTCTGTTTCTGTACAGGTTGCAGATGCTGGAGGCGATATGTAAACACTGGGAAGGACCGATCAGTCTGGCTCTTTATATGTCGGACGCTGAGGCTCAGCAGTTTTTGCGCTATGCCCAGGCCTCAGAGGTACTCAAAAACCGCAAGAACGTGGGGTACCACATTGTCTACAAGGAGGGACAGTTCTACCCTGTTAACCTTGTCCGCAACGTGGCTCTTCGGAATGCCAAAACTCCCTACGTCTTTCTGACTGACATAGATTTCCTCCCTATGTATGGTCTCTATGATTACCTCAGGTAAATTAAAATACATTTTAAACTGTTCCATTCCATTATACACTGATCAGCCATAACATTAAAACCACCTCCTTGTTTCTACACTCACTGTCTATTTTATCAGCTCCACTTACCACTTAGGAGCACTTTGTTGTTCTACAATTACCGACTGTAGTCCATCTGTTTCTCTGCATGCTTTGTTAGCCCCCTTTCATGCTGTTCTTCAATGGTCAGGACCCCCACAGAACCACTACAGAGCAGGTATTATTTGGGTGGTGGATCATTCTCGGCACTACAGTGACACTGACATGGTGGTGGTGTGTTAGTGTGTGTTGTGCTGGTATGAGTGGATCAGACACAGCAGCGCTGCTGGAGTTTATAAATACAGTGTCCACTCTATTAGACACTCCTAACTAGTTGGTCCACCTTGTAGATGTAAAGTCAGAGACGATCGCTCATCTATTGCTGCTGTTTGAGTTGGTCGTCTTCTAGACCTTCATCAGTGGTCACAGGATGCTGCCCACAGGGCGCTGCTGGCTGGATATTTTTGGTTGGTGGACTATTCTCAGTCCAGCAGTGACAGTGAGGTGTTTAAAAACTCCATCAGCATTGCTGTGTCTTATCCACTTATACCAGCACAACACACACTAACACACCACCACCATGTCAGTGTCACTGCAGTGCTGAGAATGATCCAGCACCCAAATAATACTTACTCTGTAGTGGTCCTGTGGGGGTCCTGACCATTAAAGAACAGCATGAAAGGGGGATAACAAAGCATGCAGAGAAACAGATGGACTACAGTCAGTAATTGTAGAACTACAAAGTGTTTCTATATGATAAGGGGAGCTGATAAAATGGACAGTGAGTGTAGAAACAAGGAGGTGGTTTTTTTATGGCTGATCAGTGTAGTACCATATAGTCATCGTTTGCTCATTTGTCTTTGGCTTGATTGTCCTGCTTGTAGAAAATCAATTGTCCAGCTGGACATGGCTAATACCAAAAAGGCTCTGGTGGTTCCAGCCTTCGAGACGCTAAGATATCGCCTTTCATTTCCCAAATCCAAAGCTGAACTGCTGTCTATGCTGGACATGGGGACTCTCTACACCTTCAGGTATATTAACTACAGTACTACTTCCTTACTCATATAAATGGACACTAATGACACCTTCAGAAATGCATGATGCTATAATATCTATAATATCAATGGGACTGTTGTTTGCCTCACAGGTACCATGTTTGGACCAAGGGTCATGCACCAACCAACTATGCTAAATGGAGGACGGCCACTACCCCATACAAGGTGGAGTGGGAGGCTGATTTTGAGCCCTACGTGGTGGTGAAACGAGACTGCCCTGAGTATGACCAGAGGTTTGTGGGCTTTGGCTGGAACAAGGTCTCACACATAATGGAGCTTGATGCACTGGTAAGACCTGCAATAAAATGCAGACAATGCTTTGGTACACAAAGAAAGTAGCAGCAAAGACTAGGGAAGTTTAATTCACTGACAAAGGAGAACAATGACTGGTTAATTAAGTGAACTCCTTAACTTTTTTAAGCCAACTTAAAAAAGCAACTATAATATAGGATGTTATAGAGCAGTTAATAATATATTTTTGTTAATTTTAAAAATAAGGATACTCAGGTGGAGGTAAAACACGCCAGTTCGAATCTCAGCTCTGCTACCAACAGGCTGGGCACCTACATGAACAACGGTTGGCTTGTTGTTCCAGGGAAATGTGTCGGAGGGGATTCTTCATAACTGATGAATTTATGACCTCTGCTGGCTGGTTGATAGCGTCTGCACAGAGACGAGAGTTAATGTAATCAGGGTGTGTCTCTCCGTACACAAAGCTGATCCACATATGAATTTGTCTCGTTCAGGTGAAAAGATGTAGTCGGCTACTGCACACGTGTCTGGGGGCGTGTGTTAGTCACGGCTCTCATCGGTCAGAGTGGAGGTCAACATCAGTAGAGAGGAAGCGTAATGCAATTGGGTGATTGGATACGACCAGATTGGGAGGAAAAATGGGGGAAAAATGCAAAAAATAAATAAATAAATAAATAATGCACAATTTGTTTACCAAAAAATCTAAGCTGTGTTATCACCCGGCTGGGCACCTACACAGACACATGATTGACTGTGTGTCTGTAGAGTGGGGGACAATGACCAAAACAGGGTTCCTCTTTGCTGGGCAGTTATGACCTGTGTTGACTAGTCAGGGCACCAGCATTAGGAAGGATGGGTGTGCATGAAACCTCGGTCCCTCTCGATCGGGGTGGGAGTGGCAGCAGCAACGCTCCAATTGGCCACGACTGAATTGGGTGAAAAAGGGAGAAAAACAATACAAATAAATATAGAAATACAAAATAATAATAAATCTTGGGAACTATTATGAATTTTATTTTTAATTG
The DNA here is from genome assembly GCF_030014385.1 of Trichomycterus rosablanca. Classification (NCBI taxonomy): domain Eukaryota; kingdom Metazoa; phylum Chordata; class Actinopteri; order Siluriformes; family Trichomycteridae; genus Trichomycterus; species Trichomycterus rosablanca. The sequence goes on along the minus strand of NC_085998.1, from coordinate 8,813,024 downwards.
ATTGTTTATTTCACCGAGTGTAAGTACTGTAGGTAGGTCCTTTATTTAAAATTATTTACGATCGGGGGGGGCACAGTGGCTCAGTGAGTAGCACTGTGGCCTTACAGCAAGATGGTCCTGTGTTCGATCCCCAGGTGAAGCGGTCCGGTCCTTTCTGTGTGACGTTTACATGTTCTTACCGTGTCTGTGTGGGTTTCCTCCGGGAGCTCCAGTTTCCTCCCACAGTTCAAAGACAGGCAAGTGAGGTGAATTGGAGATACAAAATCGTCCATGACCATGTTTGATATTAAACTTGTGAGCTGATGAACCTTGTGTAACGAGTAACTGCCGTTTCTGTCATGAATGTAACCAAAGTCTATAAAACATGACGTTAAAATCCTAATAAAATAAATAAAATTCATTTACTGTGATGGTACAAATGTAGCACCCACCACACCAGCAGAATGGACAACAATCTAAAAAAAGATCATTTGCTGGTATCAGCATCTCCTAAAGTGATAGAACGGTACATATTCATGTTTGAGATGATAAAATGCTGACACACCTCTTTCTCTGTTTTCATACAGGAGTATGACCTGATGGTGTTACCTAACGCCTTTATGATCCACATGCCCCATGCTCCCAGCTTCGACATCTCAAAGTTTCGTTCCAGTTCAAGTTACCGCTACTGCCTGACGACGCTAAAGGAAGAGTTCCACCAGGACCTCTCCCGGAAATATGGTGCTGCTGCTTTAAAGTACCTCACCGCTCAGAGGAACATCTAAACATGCACATCAGGACACTAACGGGTCGGTCAAGGCCATGCGCCGCTCTGAGACGATGTCGGTGACCCTGAGGTGCGGCGAGGTACTAAACTGTCCTTCCAAAACCTGTATCTGTACCGGATCTGCCAGAGGCAGAGCGGAGACTGGAGCTTTAACCTCGATTTCCACGTGCTCGTCACATCGAGGATCCAAACAGCGATGTCAACACTGTATTAAAGACTCATCCGACCAAGCATTTTACCTACTGGTTAGCGATGCTTATGTCTGCAGTATGTGTATTGATGGACATCTAGCTGACCAAGTTCTTGCTTATTAGCATAAAAGACAAAGATTATGAGCAAGGTTTTTGACAATCAGGACTTTGACTCCACTAAGAGCAAAGTAATCCAGTGGAACAGGTAGAGTTTAGCTGGGTGAAAGAAGGATGGAGGAAAAGATAAAGCCTTATCACCCCTCACTATTTAAAATATTGATGTGTATTTTTTCCCTTTTAAAAATTATGGTCCATAAACTATGGAACAATATGAACGTATAGAATATAATGTTTTAATTACCAGATTATTGGAGGGGAAAAGGCACATTATATTTTCATTTCTATAAACAGAGTACTGAGAGAGCGAACGCTTGAGATACGTACTTGTCTAGTGGGGGTAAATGTTTCTGTCAGGCGCGATGGCTCGCCTGGACGTGTGTGTAATTGCTGCATTTAGAACTGTCACTTAACTAAATTGCCACATATTATGGCATGCATATTTTATATCTGGCACCATTTTAATTTCATATATATGGCATCCATGAGCTATATCATCTCACACTCAGTCTGATTAGTGTACTTGACAAGAAATGCACACATTGTCTATTGTAGAACTCACTTCGACACAGTAATGAGGATGTACTTGAGGAGGCCACTTTTCCACCGGTTGGGTACACCATGTACAGGTACTGATCCAAATCCAGAACTCACCTTACCCTGGTGAAATACCATTTCAGTTTTTTTTTCACTGCATAACATTAATAGTTCTGTTAGTGATGGAATTCATGCAGTATTCATTATAAAAGCAACAAATTAATTAGTCATGTCTTTTTAAAATACAAATGTAAATCCATGCCTCAGTTGATGGTCTACCTCTTAAGGCTTTTGTAGAGTGTAAAAAAGAGCGAGTTTGCTGGTGTGCAGTAATGGTGTCGAGTTCATACGAACAAAGCCAGTGATCTCAATATGTCTCTCAATTCAGTTGTTGACAGTTGACCAACTGGCAAAAATATAAATATATATACTGATCAGCCATAACATTAAAACCACCTCTGTGTTTCTACACTTACTGTCCAATTTATCAGCTCCACTTACCATATAGAAGCACTTTGTAGTTCTACAATTACTGACTGTAGTCCATCTGTTTCTCTACATACTTTTTTAGTCTGCTTTCACCCTGTCCGTCAATGGTCAGGACCCCCACAGGACCACCGCAGAGCAGGTATTATTTAGGTGGTGGATCATTCTCAGCACTGCAGTGACACTGACATGGTGGTGGTGTGTTAGTGTGTGTTGTGCTGCTATGAGTGGATCAGACACAGCAGCACTGCTGGAGTTTTTAAATACCGTGTTAACTCACTGTCCACTTTATTAGACACTCCTACCTAGTTGGTCCACCTTGTAGATGTAAAGTCAGAGACTATCGCTCATCTATTGCTGCTGTTTGAGTTGGTCATCTTCTAGACCTCCATCCGTGGTCACAGGACGCTACCCACGGGGCGCTGTTGGCTGGATATATTTTTGATTGGTGGACTATTCTCAGTCCAGCAGTGACAGTGAGGTGTTTAAAAACTCCAGCAGCGCTGCTGTGTCTGATCCACTCATACCAGCACAACACACACTAACACACCACCACCATGTCAGTGTCATTACAGTGCTGAGAATGATCCACCACCTAAATAATACCTGCTCTGTGGTGGTCGAGTGGGGGTCCTGGCCATTAAAGAACAGCATGAAAGGGGGCTAACAAAGCATGCAGAAAAACAGATGGGCTACAGTCAATAGTTGTAGAACCTCAAAGGGCTTCTATATGGTAAGTGGAGCTGATAAAATGGACAGTGAGTGTAGAAACAAGGAGGTGGTTTTAATGTTATGGCTGATCGGTGTATTTTATTTTGAAGTATGAGAATGTGTGCAGTGATAGCAGCAGTATGGTACGTGAGAGGGGGTTCGGCCTTAACTCATCACTGAACAGAGAGGCAGATATCTAGATCAACATAGTCAGGGTAAGGGTGATAGTTAAAAGTCATTTACAAGCCTGGTGGCCTGTAGATAAAAGCTGTTTTTAATGTTTGTGGTACTTGATTTTACAGTCCTGTAGCGTCTCCCTGATGGCAGCCGTGTAAACAGGCCGAGTTGGGAGTCGGTTCTGTTCTCGATAGTGTTGTGGGCTCTTCTGATAACCCTGGTGTTATTAATGCCCTCGGGTGATAAGGAGGCTGTTTCTGAGATACACTGTATCGCCAAAAGTATTTGGACACCTGACCATGAGCTTGTTGGACATACTGTTTAAAAAACAAACGCTATTAAAATAGAGTGACCTTTATGTGATCTTTATGTGACCTGATGTAGGTCAAGAAAGCCTCAGTTGATGTTCTAGTTCATTCCAAAGCTGGTCAGTGGGGCTGAGGTCAGGGCCTCTGGAGTTTCTTTAAACCAAAACCGTTTCTTTATAGAGCTTGCTTTGTGCACGAGGCAGTCATTCTGGAACAGGAAATGGTTTTTCCTAAACTGTTGCTACATTTACGACATTTAGCAGACGCTTTTATCCAAAGCGACTTACAATTATGTAATTGTACAATTCAAGCAATTGAGGGTTAAGGGCCTTGCTCAGGCAACTTAGCGATGGTGGGGCTTGAACTGGCAACCTCATGATTACTAGTCCAGTACCTTAACCGCTGAGCTACCGCTGTGCTACAAAATTGGAGGCATATACACCGATCAGGCATAACATTATGACCACCTTCCCAATATTGGGCACCCTAACTAGTCTGCAGTAGAGGTGGAAAGAGTACTAAAATATTGTACTTAAGTAAAAGTACTATTACTTTGATGAATTTTTACTTAAGTACGAGTAAAATTACTAGTCTAAAAATCTACTCAAGTAAAAAGTAACTCATTTAAAATGTACTCAAATTAAACGTTACTTTTTAACAGAAGGAGGGGGTGTCTCTCCTGTGTAATGCACACAAGACGTGTGGACACACAATAGTTGTTTTTAATTCAAATCTAATAGAAAAAAACATGTTGATACAACATTTAAAACATTTAGGGATGTGTAATGTGTCATTTTAGTACAGACCATCCCATCAAACATTTTCAAACTGTATAACCACTGAAGTTGGCACCCCATGTGCATCAGTGAGCCTTGGCTGCCCATGACCCTGTCGCCGATTTACCACTGTTCCTTCCATGGACCACTTTTGATAGATACTGACCACTGCAGACCGGGAACACCCCACAAGAGCTGCAGTTTTGGAGATGCTCTGACCCAGTCGTCTAGCCATTTCAATTTGGCCCTTGTCAAACTCGCTCACATCCTTACGCTTGATAATTTTTCCTGCTTCTAACACATCAACATTGAGGATAAAATGTTCACTTGCTGCCTAATACATCCCACCCACTAACAGTTGCCGTGATGAAGAGATAATCAGTGTTATTCACTTCACCTGTCAGTGGTCATAATGTTATGCCTAGACGGTGTAGTTTCTTTTATATAATTATTTATTACAACTGTTAGCAATTGTATGGTTAAAACATATGATTTCAGTCATTAGAATGGGTGTCCCAATACTTTTGTCCATATAGTGTATTTTGTGCAGTTTGAAATGGTCCACATCTGTTCTGTCCATGTCTTTGTTTAGTACTTAAGATACCCTGACAGGATGAATAACCAAATTCAGTACAGGTACGTAGATACAGCGCTGATCATTTGACAATGATTATAACTAAATATAGGCTTTCAGATTGAATGCCATTCCATACCCTGCTGTACTGTCTAGTGGAAAAGTGGCACACTGATCACCGGGACCATCAATCGACCCCTTAGTGTTGGTTTATAATGTATGGTTATAATGTATTATTTACTTGTGGTTTGATAACTACTGTATTAGATGAACTGTAATGAATAAGTTAATTGAAAAACAGTAAAACAATGTACACATGACTATAATTCCTTCAAAGTGCTACCAGTTATTAACGTGGAGAAATGTGGACACGTTTTCTAAAGTTCTCCAAATCATTTAATGTCCTGTCATTCATCCTTCACCGTGTACACTGCAGTACTCGTCTGCAGTACATGCCTGTGCCTTTGCTGTGTAGTGAAACTGGATATTGATTGTACGACTGTACGTCAGCGGGGCCTGCAAGAGGAATTCTCTATTTATTATTGACTTAAAACAATCATATTTTTCTATATAGGGGACAAAGTGCTTTAAATAAATTTGCCCTTTTTCTAAGAGACCTGACTAAAGTCTTTATGTCCTTTTATGTATTTTTTTCCATTTGGTTGGGGGAATTTTAACACACACACACACACACACACACAACACCTTGATACCATAACATACACATGAATGGTGTGGGTACATGCCTTAGCAATCAAATGTTATTCTCAGCACTGCAATTATACTAACATGGTATTGACGTGACACTGGCTGTTGTACTGGTATGGGTGTATCAGGTGCAGCAGTGTTGTTAGGATTTTGAAACACTTCAGTGTTCATTTCTGAACGGAGATATTAAGCCGAGAACGTCCTGTGGTCAGAAACTGTCCACTGATAAAAGAGAATGCCGAAAATGATCTCGTACACTAATAACATTTAATTAATACACTGATCAGCCATAACATTAAAACCACCTCCTTGTTTCTACACTCACTGTCCATTTTATCAGCTCCACTTACCATATAGGAGCACCTTGTAGTTCTACAATTACTGACTGTAGCCCATCTGTTTTTCTGCATGCTTTGTTAGCCCCCTTTCATGGTGTTCTTCAATGGTCAGGACCCCCACAGGACCACTACAGAGCGGGTATTATGACTGACATGGTGTTGGTGTGTTAGTGTGTGATGTGCTGGTATGAGTGGATCAGACACAGAAATGCTGATGGAGTTTTTAAACACCTCACTGTCACTGCTGGACTGAGAATAGTCCACCAACCTAAAATATCCAGTCAACAGTGCCCCGTGGGCAGCATCCTGTGACCACTGATGAAGGTCTAGAAGATGACCAACTCAAACAGCACCAATAGATGAGCGATCGTCTCTGACTTTACATCTACAAGGTGGACCAACTAGGCAGGAGTGTCTAATAGAGTGGACTGTGAGTGGACACGGTATTTAAAAACTCCAGCAGCGCTGCTGTGTCTGATCCACTTATACCAGCACGACACACGCTAACACACCACCACCATGTCAGTATCACTGCAGTGCTGAGAATGATCCACCACCCAAATAATACCTGCTCTGTAGTGGTCCTGGGAGAGTCCTGACCATTGAAGAACAGCATTAAAGGGGGCTAACAAAGCATTCAGAGAAACAGATGGACTACAGTCAGTAATTGTAGAACTACAAAGTGCTTGTATATGGTACATGGAGCTGATAAAATGAACAGTGAGTGTAGAAACAAGGAGGTGGTTTTAATGTTATGGCTGATGAGTGTAAGTAAGTACATAGGGGTGACAGCAAATTTACATGGCAACAGTGTATCTTATAGCTTATAAAATAACAAATAAATGTATGTATCACCCAACAGAGGGAGAGTCAGAAATAGATAAAACCCTTTCTACAGTCAGTCTTTCTGTGGAAAATCACAGCACTGTGTAGAGTTCTGGTCAGTCCTGATCGGATCACTGTGCTAGTGCTAATGCTAATCAGCTTTTGCTCACTGATAACAGAAATGTCAGACAGCTCACAATCTACGCTTTAAAAATAGATGAAAGATTTTCTTTATCGAACCTTGGAGAGCGTAACTGTTTCTCCTGGCGTAGAGGATAAGAGAGGCAGAGACAAGCTGTGAAACTTAAAGCTCAGCTTAATGAAAAAAATTCACATCTAGAATTTATGTCAACTTTAGCTTCACTGAAACATCAAACAGAAGCAACAGGTCATTAATAAACTTTAGGAACTGAAGAGTTCTGAAAACTTCTGAATAAACGACATATTTATTCATTTATTTTCCCTACGCCTTCATTCTAGTCAGGATTTCTGCAGCTGTTTGTTTTCTGTTACTGATAATTGAAACACTTTATACTGTAAAAAATTTCAAAATATACATACAACAACGGGCAGCACGGTGGCTCGGCGGGTAGCACTGTCGCCTCACAGCAAGAAGGTCCTGGGTTCGAGTTTGCATGTTCTCCCCATGCCTGCGTGGGTTTTCCTCCGGGAGCTCTGGTTTCCTCCCACAGTCCAAAAACATGCAGTCAGGTTAATTGGAGACACTGAATTGCCCTATAGGTGAATGGGTTTGTGTATATGTGTCTGGCCTGCGATGGACTGGCGCCCCATCCAGGGTGTTACTGTGTACCTTGCTCCCATTGAAAAGCTGGGATAGGCTTCAGTACCCCCCCACCCCCGACCCTAATTGGATAAGCGGATAAGAAAGTGAATGAGTGAGTACGTACATGCAACAACTTATTAAACCTAATAATAATAATAATGAGGATGCATGGGTAGCTTAGCGATAAATTACACTAGCTCATTTCCGCTGGGGTCCAAGGTTTGAATACCAAGTGGTGCTAAAATGAAAACAGTGCTAAAAATAGTGCTAACATTTGGATGATTAGATGTAATCCAGGAACGACCATGAATGGAACACAGGTAACAGTGTCTACAGCTAGTGCCAAGTTCACACTACAAGTTGTTTGGTCACTGTACAGTTCACACTACACAACTGGATCTCTTGTAATCGGGAGTCTTTCAAGTCGGTGTTGCTTTCACACTACACGACTGATCGGCGAAAGGGGGTTTCACACTACACCATCTATCACCAACTGGAATCGCAGGCGAGCTTCTCCAATCTCCCAAACTACGTTTTGTCACGAAAACAAATGCAAGAAGTGACGAGGGGTTTAATGATACCACATCCAAAAATACACGTCAACATGAAGCAAGCGATCAAAGTTTGTGTGCTGATGTGCAGCGTAAAATTAAAGAGAAAAATGTATGAATCTGGGTGGATTTGGCCACGCGACCAGCAGGGATTGTTTTACAGTGAGTTGGGGGTTAATAAATATTTTTGCAATGCATTGTTGGTGTTATGTTTTGTAGAGAACGATCAGGTCATAAATACTGTAAAACTTGTGTGTGTCGATGTATTCTAATATAAACTATATTATGCCCATGTCCCACCTTTTTACAACTCCTCTCCTGTGTTTCCCCTCACACTGTATCTTGCTTGCGTTCTCATTGGCTGTTCGACATAACACTCATTGCCAGTCGGGCAACTCAGATCCAGATATTTGACAAGCTAGAAATCTCTATTCTGTCAGATCGAGTTGTTGAGTAGTTCACACATATCAATTGAGAGCCGTGTTTTGATCGCCGAGCAAACGCCGAGTTGCTCCCGAGCCGGAAAATCTAGCAAAGCAACCCCTTCCTTTTTTTCACCAGATAACCATCAACCAACATTAGCAGCCTTCAAACCAGTGTAAACTCTTGACTGAAATCCTAAGATGGCTATAACGTACGTACATGTCCCTTACAAGTGAACCTAAACATTTAACTTTATCTGTAGTTCCCTGATAAATTCCTGTTCTGTATTACAGGAGCTGTGACTGTTACATGAAATGACAAAAGAACAGCAAGCAGAGTGACGTTTACATTTCAGCCGTGCTCATGAAGAAGGCAAATATTAAAGTTACATTGATCTGTTCTGTATTTTTAATCAGTGCTCAGCTACAGCGATCCTTGGTTCTTTGCAAAACAAGTACTGGAGTATCTAAAATATTTACATTGTTTATGCATACAGACTTGTAATGGGACACCTAACACTCAAGTTGTTAGGTGTCCACATACTTTTGGCCATATAATATACACTGATCAGCCATAACATTAAAACCACCTCCTTGTTTGTACACACACTGTCCATTTTATCAGCTTCACTTACCATATAGAAGCACTTGGTAGTTCTACAATTACTGACTGTGGTCTATCTATTTTTCTACATACTTTTTCAACCTCCTTTTACTCTGTTCTTCAATGTTCAGGACCACCACAGAGCAGGTATTATTTAGGTGGTGGATGATTCTCAGTCCTGCAGTGGAGTTTTTAAATACCGTGTCCACTCACTGTCCACTCTATTAGACAATCCTACCTAGTTGGTCCACCTTGTAAAGTCAGAGACAATCGCTCATCTATTGCTGCTGTTTGAGTCATCTTCTAGACCTTTATCAGCGGTCACAGGACACTGCCCACAGGGCGGTGTTGGCTGGATATTTTTGGTTGGTGGACTATTCTCAGTCCAGCAGTGACAGTGAGGTGTTTAAAAACTCCAGCAGCGCTGCTGTTTCTAGTCCACTCATATCAGCACAACACACACTAACACACCACCACCATGTCAGTGTCCCTGCAGTGCTGAGAATGACCCACCACCTAAATAATACCTGCTCTGTGGTGGTCCTGTGGGGGGTCCTGACCATTGAAGAACAGAGTAAAAGGAGGTTAAAAAAGTATGTGGAGAAACAGATGGACTACAGTTAGTAATTGTAGAACTTCAATGTGATTCTATATGGTAAGTGGAGCTGATAAAATGGACATTGAGTGTAGAAACAAGGAGGTGGTTTTAATGTTATGGCTGATCGGTGTATATACAGTATATTCAACTACTGTAGAGCTTTCAAACTGTGTAATATCTGTTCAAGTGAAATCAATTCAGTCACTCTGATCGACAATCTGATCAGTGCAATTTTGAGCTAATCTCTTCCTGCACCGCTAATGCTAACGCAAGGCTAATTGCTTGATATGGATCTTTTTCACATTATAATGCATGGAGTCTAATGCACATGGACTAAAAGTCTCAGAAAGCTTTTTTAGCACTCCGGCAGATGCCAGGACACAAAAAATAACTACAGTATGAACAAGCATATCAAGGTAAACAAAGGGAACCAGAGACACTGTGATTATTAATAGTCTATTTTGTTTTGGCTGATTTATCAAAGTTAAATTTTTAATTTAATGGTGTAATAAGGTCTGTAATGTGTATCATGGTAATGTGTTTTATGTTATTCTGTGCTTGGCTGGTAAATTCTTTGTGCCACTATAAATAGGGTTAGTTTTACCACAACTGTTAAAAAGCACATGGAAGAACAGTCTTTTTGTCTAGGTTGGACAGAAATCTCAAGCTTTCTACCAGATGCTGAGTGGATATTTGATGGTGTGGATGGTGGGATATAATCTAAAAAACTGTTAAAACAGACCTGTCATAAATTAGCCCTCACAGCAAGAAGGTCCTGGTTCGATTTCCAGTTGCAGTGGTCGGGTTAATTGCAGGTTAATTGGAGTGAATAAAATCACCCTAGGTGTTTGTGTGTGTGTGAGAGATGGACTGGTGACCTGTTCGGGGTGTTTCCTACCTTTCACACAGTGAATTGTACCCGCTGCGACCCTGAATAGGATAAATTGGTGGTAAAACAGACGATCAATGAATGTTAAGGGGTGGGTTGCGTCACACTACTGAAGAGTGAAGGGGATGCCCCGCTCCTGTAAGAATTAGATAGAACCCAAGTGCAAATGTTTAATTAAGGTAGAACAATACTGTGGCAAAAATGAGGAACAATCACACATAAATAAGATGGTCAAAATATTGGAAACAAAGTAACTATTAACAGAGTGAGTCCCCAGAAAGATAAAGAATGCTGGCAACCCCTGCTGTCTTCCATCAGCAAAATCAATGTAACCTCTTGACTGAAGACCAGAGATGGGGACTCAAGTCGACTCGACTAAGACTCGTTTCAAATGACTCTGACTCGACTCATGACTCGTAAAAAAATTACTCGTAAACAGCAAGAGTCCCTAGCGTCAGCATGTGTTAACATTAGTTACGTGTGACAATTATATATATACATTTAAACATTTTCGTTACCTTTGGATTGGAATCTCACTTAAAATGGTGAAATACCCTATGTAGTGCACTTCACAGAAACAACTGGAGTGAATGGAACGCTCCTACAGAATTGGCGCTAATGGTTGAAAGCGCTTTCTGAACCAATCAGACCTTCTGATTATAATGTTTAGTAAGAAATGCTGTTATTTGCATTTATTCAGTTTGCATCACACAGATGATGTGTCATTGAAACGCTTGATTGGCTTTCTAACGAGTTCATGTTTTACTTCACAACCGGGAAAAGTTAGGAGGTTTTTAATGATAAGCACACATTTACAAACTAACAGATTATATTTCTAATGGGACACACGCTTATACATTTAATAGCATCTGGAAGAACATAAGCTAAGGTAAGCAGTGGTTATGATGTTTTTGCTGTGTTTTGGATTTTGGCCGCTGTGCCGTGATTTATCGTGCGCTTTTGTTTTGCAATGAAAATAAAACGTATCAGTTTAAGCTTTTAACTGGTACCTTCTTGTTATGGAAATTATATTCATTTGCACAGTGACTAGGAAAGTAAAGGCACAGAGTAAAACAGCAAAATACAGTTGCTAATCTGTTGTTTTTTTATCTGAACTTACATATTACTTGTTTATTTCTACACTACATTTCCAATATATGTTTTGTGTAAATTATATTAACTCGTGACTTGACTCGGACTCTAGCCTAAAGACTCGTGACTTGACTCGGACTCTAGCCTAAAGACTCGTGACTTGACTCGGACTCTAGCCTAAAGACTTGTGACTTGTCTTGGACTCTAGCCTAAAGACTCGTGACTTGTCTTGGACTGTAGCCTAAAGACTCGTAACTGGACTCGGACTCTAGCCTAAAGACTTGTGACTTGTCTTGGACTCTAGCCTAAAGACTTGTGACTTGTCTTGGACTCTAGCCTAAAGACTTGTGACTTGTCTTGGACTGTAGCCTAAAGACTCGTGACTGGACTCGGACTCTAGCCTAAAGACTTGTGACGTGTCTTGGACTCTAGCCTAAAGACTTGTGACTTGTCTTGGACTCTAGCCTAAAGACTCGTGACTTGACTCGGACTCTAGCCTAAAGACTTGTGACTTAACTCAGACTCTAGCCTAAAGACTCGTGACTTGACTCTAGCCTAAAGACTTGTGACTTGACTCTGACTCTAGCCTAACGACTCGTGACTTGACTCTGACTCTAGCCTAAAGACTCGTGACTTGACTCGTATTTTGTGACTTGTGAACATCTCTGCTGTGGACAGTCTATGAAAAACTCAAATTCATAAAGCGCTGTTTGACAGAGAGATGTGTGTCCTAATTATTTAGTAATAAAAAGGAAGAAATGATCCCAAGAATACTAAGAAATGAAGAAAATCCTAAGACTGCTATGACATATGTGTCCATTAAAAGAGGAACAATCACAACTACATAAGGTGGCCAAATTATTACAAAGTTACAAAAAAAAGACACTCTGGGGTGAGTCCCCAGAAAAACCTGACTGGAAACAGCGGCTTAAGTGTGTCAGCAAAGGAGCTGGCAAGTGTGACAGGGAGAAACCGTGATATATAGAAAAACTTCCACCAAACAGAAGGACACGACTCTTAACTCTTAGCAGCCAAACAACTTCAGCAGCCGCCAGATTACCCATGCAACATCACCTTGTGTAACATTGACACTTAGCGAGTAAAACAACCTGGCAGCTTCACTATGTGTGACCTTTATATGAAACACTTAATAAAATCTTTGTTCTCCGAAAGTTCCCTCTGGGCTGGTTTTATCACTTTCTCCATAGTAACTGTGTCAGAACGTCTTAAAATATGAAAGTTCTAAATTGAACGTGCAGCGTTAACACCTCGCTAACACCTCGCTGCTGCCTTCAGAGAAAAAAAAGGTGAGATGAGGGTTTTTTTGGGTGTCTTGTTCTGTGTAGGAAGTTCAATATTGTTATTTTACTTTGTAGCATGACCTTTCTGATTTCTTATTAGAGATTGTGATTGACTACAGCTGGTCACTTCCATGTGCATTCTATGAATAAACTTTGAGTGCATGTTTGTCCGGGTGGGTGGATAACATACAACAACCACCAAACACAGAACTGCTATAATATAAGCAGCTGGAACATGTGTGATACTGTCTGCAGTCAAGTGAGCATCACTAGCCATGGGCTTACCGTTTAAAGTTTGCTGTTGATTTCTTTGAGGGATTTCTTCTTGCCTGGCAGCCTCAAACCTCATGAAGACCTCAAACCTCATTTGTCACCTGACAAAGATGAGTGTCAACCATCTTCAAGCTGATTTTAAGATTTTTTAGACCAGTTTTCTGATCTTTTATCTAAATATATAGACAAATTTCCTCTCTGCATAAGCTGACAATTTGGGTTTTTATCCCATAGGTGTTGAATGAATTTGAGGTCAAGGCATAGTGCAGGGCACTGGATGTCCTTCATACCAAATTCATCAACCCCTTATGGACCTTGACAGACCTTGCCATGTTCACAGAGCACAGTCGAGCTGGAACAAGGAGACATTGTCACAAATTTTGAAACGTCAGTTGATTTTCTTGGAAACAGTGGGCTCCAGGCAGGAATACCCTTGACAGGGTGCCAATCCATTGCAAGGCTTCAGCCGTACCTAGCCAATCATGTCTGTGAAGACTGCTGAGATTTGAGCACAGATTTAAATGGTGGTGGGCAGATGGAACAGACCACGTAATAGACTGTTGAATATTCTGACAGGCTGCAGGATGACCAGCACCAGTCGAGCATGCAGCAGTGACAGACAGAAACTCCCTAAACTCAGTTCAATTAAAATATTTGTTTTTTCTCTACTGACAATAATACACCTTATTAAAATAAAAATAATATAAATTATAACTTAATAATAATAACTTTTCTGCATTTTTACACAAATTAAAATTAGCATTCAATTCATGTTATGTTCTATTTACTTAATAAGCAACAGTTTTTAAGCCTAGTGACTACCAAATTAGCTTAAATTTTTTTTTTAATCCGGTAATGAATACAGAATGTATTAGTATAATTCATTCATCATTGCCTGTTTTACCCATGCTTTATCCTGGTCAGGGTTGTGGTGGGGCCAGTTTATTGGGTCAAAGGTAGTAAACACCTTAGACAGGCCGCCAGCCCATCACAGGGCAAACACACACAAACTCTGTCTCTCACATACCCCCCCCCCCCCCCCCCCCTTATTTGTTAATGAGTAAAAGGGTGAGTGTGTCATGCCCTGTGATAGAGTGTAATCTTACCCTGCACATAGGATAGGCTCTGGATCAACTCTGATGAATGAATGAATGAATAAATGAATGAACAAACCAACAAAGTATGTAATAAATAATTGAATTAATGAATAATTGAATTAATGAATGAATGATTGAATGAATTAATGAATAATTGAATGAATTAATGAATAATTGAATGAATTAATGAATAAATGAATAATTGAATGAATAAATAAATGAATGAATAATTGAATGAATGAATAATTAAATGAATGAATGAATGAATGAATAATTGAATGAACAAACGAACGAACCAACAAAGTATGTAATAAATAATTGAATTAATGAATAATTGAATTAATGAATGAATAATTGATTAAATTAATGAATAAATTAATGAATGAATAATTAAAGAAATAAATGAATGAATGAATAATTGAATAAATGAATGAATGAATGAATAATTGAATAAATGAATGAATGAATGAATAATTGAATAAATAAATAAATGAGTGAATGAATAAATGAATGAATAATTGAATGAATGAATAAATGAATAAAGTGCTTTGTAAGTGAGTTCATTTCTCAGGAAGGACAGTGTTAATCTGGTTTGAAATCCAGCAGCGCTTCGTTAGACAGCGGTTGATGGACGATGAGATCATTACAGTAATTAAAACCTCAGCTGCGTTTATCAACTGGCTTATCTGATTTGACAGTGTGAGATGAAGCATTATGGGAAAATTGGCATCTCGCCCTTTGATCAAGCTAAATCTCGGGCATTGCCAGCCACAGATAAATGCTCTGCACTAATTTAATTTGTCTGGATGACAGATAACAGAGTCACACCTGTTTAGAAATCCTCACACGCATCACATTCCAGTCAAGTCTGTCATTTTCTAGAATTAAATATGAGACAATTTCAATAATGGAGATCTGCACCAGAGCCAGTGACATTTCTGCTCAGCTGGCATTGAAGTTTGACATGAATGATGGGAGATTAATATTGACACTGACATTGATGTAACTGTTTGCTGGTTATTGCAGAACTAAAAAGCATGACTACAGACGGGAGGCTTTAAAAGCTTTTCTTCTTCTCTGACTTTGAGACAAAGTGACAGGCATGCACAGAAATCCTGCTGTGTTTTGGATATTGACCACAAAATATGTTTTTCTTAGTAATAGGAATTATTTTTTTTCAATCACATAACCAATCAAATTAATACTTATGAATTCTATTTCTCTCATTATTTTACAGAAAATTTTCTGAAAATCTGATGGGTCAGAACCTTTTTAAATGTAACAGATTCTTTTATTCAAAGTGACTTTTTCATGGTATCAGCCTTACTGTAGAGTACATGGTCTTTTTGATTTTTGTTTCGTGTACACACACCCCCTTCTTGCCTCCTTTCTCTGATTCGTCCTTGTGTTAAATACCTCCAGATGCTCCTAATTTCCCCATTAGTAATTAGCAGAGCGGTAGAGAGAACAGAGTGGCGACACTCTCATAGGGAACCGTTGGAAAGGGGGCGGGACATATTTTCTGCGCAGCTTCCGGGTTGTGGAGCTCTGTATAGTTCCAAACAACCCATAGAGCCCCATTCATTTCCACTACTTATCCAGCATTTTTAGCTGTATGTTGCTTTGTTTTAAAACAATTATGAATTTAATGTCATTAATATACTTAATACTGTTATTGTTTAGCATTTGCTCAGCACTAAATGTTACATGTTTATCTTAATTAATAGGTATAACCCAATTTAGCTTAGTCAGTTTAGCTTAATTAATGACACACGAGTCTTTTCACCTAAAATGAGTTGATTAATCAAGAGTCTTGTTACAGAAATGATAATAAAATATTAGAACCACAATAAATCATTATACTTTTACTTTCATACTTCAGTACATTTGAAGGTAAATTTAGTTTAGTACTTTAGTGGAGGTAAAGAGTATTTTTACTTTTACTACTACTTTTACTGGAGTAATATGTTACCTTGGATATCTCTACTTTAACTCAACTGCATGGTTTGTGTACCTTGTCCACCACTTACATTAGACAAAATGAACTAGTGCATATTCATAATGAATTCATTAATGTATTACATGTAGGAATCAATTATTAATCACTCATGAAATAAGAGATGAATGAATGCTTTTTCATGTACCTTAAAGGTACGGTAGTGTGTTTATCAATCTGTTCCTTCAGTGCAGGTAAACCTTATGAATCCAGCCACATGGTTTAGTGACATGAGTGTTTAGCCAAAATGATTATTATTATGAATCCTCAGGAAAGTGAAGGGAGATTAGTTTATGTAAAAAACAAAACATAAAAAAACTTTAATCTCTGTACTGTATATTGTCTCTACTACTTAATGATATCGCATTATGTAATGTATGCTAATATAATGTACTGTGTGTTAACAAGAACGACCTATTAACAAGTCATTATAAACATCAAGCTTCCACTTTATATACCAAATTGACATTAAAGCAGATGCAGTAAATGTAAACGCAGTTGAAAATACCCAGAAATTGTACAAATGTTTATTATTTGCCGTTTAATATTTCATTTACTGCTGCCTGTCCCATATGAGAACATGACAGCGCCGGGTTTGTTTGGAACTATTGGAGGGTTACATGAACCACGTGACCGCGTGGCGGCGAGATCAAGGAGTGTCGCAACTCTCTCTATCTACGGCTCTGGTAATTAGTATATATAGTTGCCTTTGTTTACAGTTCCCATGGTTGGTCATTTAATTTGACTGTGAATGTGACTCTGTGAATGTGACTCTGTGAATGTGACTCTGTGAATGTGACTCTGTGTATGTGAATGTGACTCTGTGTATGTGACTCTGTGTATGTGAATCTGTCTATGTAAATGTAACTGTGTATGTGAATCTGTCTATGTGAATGTGACTGTGAATGTGACTGTGTATGTGAATGTGACTCTGTGAATGTGAATCTGTCTATGTGAATGTGACTCTGTGAATGTGACTCTGTGAATGTGACTCTGAATGTGACTCTGTGTATGTGAATGTGACTGTGAATTTGAATCTGTCTATGTGAATGTGAATCTGTCTATGTGAATGTGACTCTGTGAATGTGACTCTGTGTATGTGAATGTGACTCTGTGAATGTGACTCTGTGTATGTGAATGTGACTCTGTGAATGTGACTCTGTGTATGTGAATGTGATTCTGTGAATGTGAATCTGTCCATGTGAATGTGACTCTGTGAATGTGAATCTGTGAATGTGACTCTGTGAATGTGACTCTGTGTATGTGAATCTGTGAATGTGACTGTGAATGTGACTCTGTGAATGTGACTCTGTGAATGTGACTCTGAATGTGACTCTGTGTATGTGAATGTGACTGTGAATTTGAATCTGTCTATGTGAATGTGAATCTGTCTATGTGAATGTGACTCTGTGAATGTGACTCTGTGTATGTGAATGTGACTCTGTGAATGTGACTCTGTGTATGTGAATGTGACTCTGTGAATGTGACTCTGTGTATGTGAATGGGATTCTGTGAATGTGAATCTGTCTATGTGAATGTGACTCTGTGAATGTGAATCTGTGAATGTGACTCTGTGAATGTGACTCTGTGTATGTGAATCTGTGAATGTGACTGTGAATGTGACTCTGTGAATGTGACTCTGAATGTGACTCTGTGTATGTGAATGTGACTGTGAATGTGAATCTGTCTATGTGAATGTGACTCTGTGAATGTGACTCTGTGTATGTGAATGTGACTGTGAATGTGACTGTGTATGTGAATGTGACTCTGTGAATGTGACTGTGAATGTGACTCTGTGAATGTGAATCTGTCTATGTGAATGTGACTCTGTGAATGTGACTCTGTGAATGTGACTCTGTGTATGTGAATGTGACTCTGTGAATGTGACTGTGTATGTGAATGTGACTCTGTGAATGTGACTGTGAATGTGACTCTGTGAATGTGAATCTGTCTATGTGAATGTGACTCTGTGAATGTGAATCTGTGAATGTGACTGTGTATGTGAATCTGTGAATGTGACTCTGTGAATGTGACTCTGTGTATGTGAATGTGACTCTGTGTATGTGAATCTGTGAATGTGACTCTGTGAATGTGACTCTGTGTATGTGACTGTGTATGTGAATCTGTGAATGTGACTCTGTATATGTGAATCTGTGAATGTGACTCTGTAAATGTGACTCTGTGTATGTGAATCTGTCTATGTGAATGTGACTGTGAATGTGAATCTATGTAAATGTGACTCTGCAAATGTAACTTTGCGAATGTCTGAGCGTTATCTTGTGTGGTTCATGCTAAATTCCTGTTCTGGTTCCTATCTTGGTTCCTGTTTTGGCTTCTGTAATGGTGATGTCTTGCTCTTGTCTGTTTGTCCTTGTCAGTGTTTTCACTGTTTTTGTTAGTCATGTTCTTACTTCTAGTTTAGGTATTAGCTTAGCATAGTAGTTAGCATTTATGTTTAGTTTAGTTTAGTTTAGTTTAGGGGACTTGAATGTTTAGCATCAGATTAGCTTTAAGCATTATGTAGCCTTTAGCATAGTGTAGCACTAGCTTAGTCACTGTTCATTCCTGTCCTCCCGTGTTTGTTTGTCCTAGTCATGTAAGTTTGTCCTGTACATTTTGTTCCTGTTCATGGTTTTGTATGTCATTGCCTGGTTCCTGTTCTGTTCTTGTCTTGTTTTTCAAATCATGTATAACGTGTCTGAGTGTGACCACCCCAGTCTCTCATCCTTGCATTACAGACTTACAATTGTGAACAATGCAATGCAAACATTTGAGGGTTAGGGACTTGTTTAGTAGTGTGGAGGAAGTGGGCCTTAAACCAGTGACCATCTGATCAATAGTCCAGTACCTCAACTGCTGTGGAAAGTTGTGTTGCCATTTGAGTCTTGACCTCCTAACTCCTTGTTAGTGATAATGATTTATGGTGGCCTCTTTGCCTATAAAAACAGGACCAGTTTGATTAAAAATGACATGGAATAGTAGTCTTTTGCTAAAGCCAGGAATAAAATCCAAGCTGTCAACTTAAGATGAGAGGAAATTTGTCTGGACTGTCAGATATAATCCAAAAACCAGAGTAAAAACATTTCTGACACCAATTAGAAGTTGCTAGAACATGTGTGACACGTCTTAATATCCTCATGTGCAATGTTGAGCATTGCTGGAAGTGGTGCAAAGCATACTATTATAGTCAAAAACTGTAAAAATTATAATTGCAGGACTAATAGACATTTTACTAGCTGTGAAGTATGGTAGAGGGTGAAAATGAGTTTAATTTTAGAAAGACCTGATACTTTTAATTTTTTAAATGTAATTTAATTTTCTGTTACCGTGTTTCAGCATTACAGAAGGGAAGTTCATAAAGAAATTATTTGCTCAAATATAAGGTGTGGAAGAATTTGACTGCCCTGAACATAACACTAAACTCAACTTCATCCAACACCACATAATCAAGTCCAATTTGGAATGAATTGGAACACAGCATTGAAGATTTGCCCAACCTCACTGTTCTAAATAATCCCTGCAGTCATATTTCAAAATTTAGAGGAAAGCTTCCAAGGTTCCAAGAGTGAAGGCTTTTTTAGCAGCATCTATTTATTAACGTCAGTGGTTCAGTGTTTGTTGTGTGAAAATAACACATGATGTTCAGGGGTTCACATACTTTTCACCGAGTAGTAAATGTAGCTACCCACACTGCGGGGGTTTGAGTCTCAGTGTCCTAACCTGACCACCTCCAAACACACAAGCAGCTGATTTCTAGTAGGATGGCAAAGATGGAAGTTTTTTTTCTCTTCACAGCATGAGGTGCCAGGCAGGGGGGCAGCTGAAAGGCTCTCAGTGTGCAGTGGAGTGTTTAGCAGTGCTGCATGGGCAGTCGTTCAAAAAGACCAGGCTTTCAAACCCAAGTGTGGGTGAAGCCTTCAGCATTCCTGACTCTGTATGCAGTCATGCAGTAGAGGAGAACTGGCACTGCCACCGCCCTGGAAACTGAATGCTAAATATTTGATTCAAGTAAGTGGCTTTGTGGTAAATTCCCATCTGTAAACTATTCAATATAAATAAAATATATATTTTTTGTTTGTTTTACATGTATTAGACATCATACGGGCAGTTGTAGCCTAGAGGTTGAGGTACTGGGCTAGTAATCAAAAGGTTGCTGGTTCAAGCCGCACCCCTGCAGGTTTCCATTAAGCCAGGCCCTTAACCTTCATTGCTTAGACAGTATACCGTCACAGTACTGTAAGTCGCTTTAGATAAAAACATCTGCTAAATGCTAAAAATGTAAATATCCAAATTTTTTCATATTTACAAAATATCATTATTTTTTTAGGTAAAAACAGGTTATAGAGAATTAACATATCACTGATTCTTGTTTTTGTTATATTTTAGGAAATGTTCAAAATTTTTAGGAAATAGGGTTGAATTTCTTTTCTTCTTCTTTCTATTATTATTATTATTTTTTATTATTATTATTTTTTTTATTATTATTATTATTTTATTTTATTATAATTTTTATAAAAAAAATTTATTATTCATTATTATTATTATTATTATTTTTATTAAATGTTTTTTTTATTATTATTTTTTTTTATTATTGTTATTTTTATTATTGTTCTTTTTTATTATTTTTTTATTATTATTATTATTATTTTATGGTTTTTGCTTTACTTTAAATATTTGTTCTTGATTTATATTTTATAACAAATATATATATGTATTTCCCAATCAATAGCAACATACACACCCACCCACAATGAACACATCTACACAAATGACCGTTTGTGTCTTTTCAGACAATAACTATTGTCACCCCGGATGTCAATAATGCTGACTGGCACATAAACTAGATTACAGTAAGGATTTGCACAGCATCTACCAGACTAAATACTCCCAATCTCCCATCAAAAAAACTTTTATTAACTTTGTTGTACTACAGTTAAAGTCAAACGTTTACATACACTAGAACGTGACAGGTATGTCATGCCAGTCTAGATCAGATGCAATCAAGAACCAACAAAAATGAATCTGCCATGAATTCCCACAATTTCCCTTCGGGGATTAATAAAGTACTCAATCAATCAATCAATCAATTTGAAGCTGCTGGAACTTTGGGGATAATGTACAGGGGAATTAAGTATATCCAAATTGGGTCAATGCAAGAAAAGGAAAAATATAAATAAATACATACATTAATTAATTAAAAATATTAGTTCTGCCCTAATAAAACTACCTGTTTTTCTGGCACTCTAAGCCTCTCATTGGATGTGAAATCTAGTTCTATGAGACACTGTTAAAAGACACAGAAATGAAAAATGAGATGAAGCGGTTGGAGAAATGGGTCATTTAATGCTTAGTTTTTAGGATGCAGCTTTGGGCAAAATTGTCATTTAAAAAGGATTAAAAAAAAAATTTGGTACCATGATTGTTTGGAAACCATTTATTTGAGGACAGAGAACAAAAAGACGTGTATGTTCCTGTTTTTCAAATAGGAAATGAAGTGGTTGAATGTTACATAATTAAAATCATTTGCATCTTGTGTTATATAAGTGAGCACATGATTATGATTATGACCTCTGTTTCACTGTTCTGTTTCAACATGCAACACTATAAAGTCTAGGGACGCAGAGATCTCATGTTTTCAGTTGTATTTTTGATTAATAAAAAAAACTGTGTAGCCAAATGTATGTGGACTACATGCTTGTTGAATATCACATGCTGAAACACATGAATAAAAAAAAATGTATGGGTGTCCCAATACTTTTAACATCATGTTTTGCACTTTGGTTTCATTCATGACAGGAAACGGGGAGAACATGCAAACTCCACACAGAAAGGACCCGGACCGCCCCACCTGGTGATTGAACCCAGGACCTTCTTGCTGTGAGGCGACAGTGCTACCCACTTAGCCACAGTGCCGCCCCAGTCTAATTGATGCAGCCAGTTATGTTTGCATGTAGATTCCAGACTGGCCGATATTGTATCATATTTTTTTAAAATGAAAGCATGTAGGATTTAAAATATTTAAAAATCTTTAAACTGATATTCCTAAAAATACATTTTTGTAATATTCCTTGTTTTTTCATCTGTATTTAAACAGTAAAATAATTAAAACTGCCAGTCAGTGACTGATTTAACTTTTTAAATATAGCCTTTAATAAGATGAAAAGTAAATGTCAAGTTGTGTAAAGAAATGAAGATCTCTATTGAGCGATGATTATCTGTGTGTGTGTGTGTGTGTGTGTGTGTGTGTGTGTGTGTGTGTGTGTGATTACTTTTAGCAGTGACGTGGCCTGAATATAATTTCATTCTGTACGATATGAATTGTTTACAGAGAGAATGAAATGACAGGAATGATTATCTCATCACACTAAGAGCTACTGTTTTATCTTCAGACTGTAATTAAAATTTTGGAAATATAAAACAGATACTTTATGTATTCATGTTAATTAACCACTCTTTTCTAATCAGTGTCATGGTGGGTCCAGAGCCGATTCTTAAAACACTGGGTGCAGGGTGGGAATACATGCTGGAAAGCTAGCGATGTTTAGAGAAAATTGCAATGTTTTTGTACAAAGCAGATGCTTTAATTTGTTGTTGCAGAACTTTTGAATACAAAAATATGGAATTTCCAAATGTGCCTTTCATTTTCTTTAACTTAACTGTCATGTAATTAATACAAAAGGTTTCATATACAGTTTTAAGTAGAACAGAAATAAAATTTAAAGTTAGAACAACTTAAATTGTTAAGTAGGTCCAAATTAACTAAGCTTCATAATATTCAGCATAATCATGTTAGCAGAACCTAATTTATTTGGGTTAGTGGAACAAAACTTGTATTTTAAGAAATACAAAAGCAAAAAAATTAAGGCAATAGTTTGCATGGATCTTTCTATGTTGGGAGAACATAAAAAAATGAGTTGGTACAACTTGAATTTGTAGTCCTTCATTTTGACTTTATTTAGTTGTATTTATTACAAAACCTGAGTAGATTCAACTTGCAGGGCAGACACACATATACACACACACCCATTCACCTATAGGGCAATTCAGTGTCTCCAATTAACCTGACTGCATGTTTTTGTACTGTGGGAGGAAACCGGAGCTTCCAGAGGAAACCCACGCAGACACGGGGGGATCGAACCCAACCTTCTTGCTGTGAGGCGACAGTGCTACCCACTGAGCCACCGTGCCGCCCGGGACACCAGACCTAGGGAAAATCAGATACAAAAAGAACATGCCAAATTCTGCACTGACAATTTTTGGGAGTGAAAAATCAAAGACAGGTTATAAAGTAATATTTATTTACAGTAGTGTAGGCTGTCCACATTTCAGTTTACCATTTTAATTATTAGTATTATTCTATTTTGTTTCATTCTTGTCCTTAACCATATTAAACCTCCTCATGAGCCTAATTTCTTGCAGTGTAAAAGCATGAAACACTTTAAGATCAGACTCCACCACCGTCTTTGGAAAAGCACCTACGTTCATCCCAAATCGTTCAGTATTTCACAGACGTCATCATGCCAGATGGACGGATCTCCTGCAGTCAATATTAGCCTCCCCTGTGGTGCGGTATTTTATATTTACTCTCTCTACATCTATTTTGGTCATACACCATGAGCTTGTTGGACATTCATTTTAAAACCAATGGCCCTTCCTGCTAAAACAGGCTTCAGGTTTTTCACAAGATTTAGATTCAGAATTCAGTAAAAGAGCTTTTGTTGGGTCAGGCACTGGCGATGGCTGAGAAGACCTGGTTTGCAACCAACATCCAGTTCATTCCAAATATGTACAATAGTGTTAAGGTCTCGGCTCTGAGTGGGTCACTAGAGCTCCTCCACACCAAACTTTCAAAACAAGTGTGTGAATTATACAGTGACAATTGGCGGACAGGGTCAAGTTATATAAGTATATATACACCAAACAGCCATAACATTAAAACCACCTCCTGGTTTCTACACTCACTGTCCATTTTATCAGCTCCACTTACCATATAGAAGCACTTTGAAGTTCTACAATTACTGACTGTAGTCCATCTATTTCTCTACAAACCTTTTTAACCTGTTTTCAACCTGTTCAATGGTCAGGACCCCCACAGGACCACCACAGAGCAGGTATTATTTAGGTGGTGGATCATTCTCAGCACTGCAGTGACACTGACATGGTGGTGTGTTAGTGTGTGTTGTGCTGGTATGAGTGGATCAGACACACAGCGCTGATGGAGTTTTTAAATACCGTGTCCACTCACTGTCCACTCTATTAGACACTCCTAACTAGTTGGTCCACCTTGTAGATGTAAAGTCAGATACGATTGCTCATCTATTGCTGCTGTTTGAGTTGGTCATCTTCTAGACCTTCATGAGTGGTATTATTTAGGTGGTGGATCATTCTCAGCACTGCAGTGACACTGACATGGTGGTGGTGTGTTAGTGTGTGTTGTGCTGGTATGAGTGGATCAGACACAGCAGCGCTGTTGGAGTTTTTAAACACCTCACTGTCACTGCTGGACTGAGAATAAAAAATATATCATATATATGTGCCAACAGCACACCATGGGCAGCGTCCTGTGACCACTGATGAAGGTCTAGAAGATGACCAACTCAAACAGCAGCAATAGATGAGCGATCGTCTCTGACTTTACATCTACAAGGTGGACCAACTAGGTAGGAGTGTCTAATAGAGTGGACAGTGAGTGGACACGGTATTTAAAAACTCCATCAGCACTGCTGTGTCTGATCCACTCATACCATTACAACATAGCCAATCATGTCTGTTTAGACAGCCAGCCAGGGTCATAGCACCGCCGAGATTTGTATCCAAATCTTTGTTTTTATAGATGTTAGCAATGAGTGTGACTGATTCACTTCAGCTTGATATTTAGAATGAGTGTCCACATACCTATATGGTGTAAATGACCTGTAGTGACCTACAATCCTTAAAACATGTAGTCAGTATGGGACAGGAGATTACATGGTAGAGCTTTACCATGCAGAATAAACAGAAATGATTACACAGGTAAAAATGAGCGCCGTCCTCCAGCTCTGAGAAACATTTCCCTTCATCTGCAGTACAGAGGAGATTTAGGTAATACTGGTGTGAGAGATCTTTTACTGCTGTTATTACTGGCTTGGCTGCGTCTCATTAACATCGACTGGAGTGTGTACATCGTATATCACACTCTGGAGCTGACTCGGTCTCTAAAGGAGCAAATCCACTGGTGCTATTTCAAACGCTCCTCCTAAAGAGGGCAGAAGTTTAATGATGCATGGCAAATAGAAGTCATTCACAGCTCATTCTGTGTGCTGTACCCGGGAGAAGGGATGCTATCCTTCTCGTACCAGATGCCAAACAACACAATCACTTCTCTGATGCAATCTCTTACTGTTTTGAGGTCTGTGTTTTTTTTTCTTAAAGCTCCGAAATGAGGGTGAACGACTGTTCTAAAGCTCTTGGCTATGCCAGAGTAAACATGGTGATGTGAAAAGTAATTGAAAGTAATTGCCCTTTCTGATTTCTTGTGTCATTACATAATGGACACACTTAATGATTCCTGATCATTAACTGAAACATGATATTACACCAACAGAACATAAATTCATTTGTTTTAGGACACAATTAAAGTCCTGTCATCTCACAGCAAGAAGGGCCAGGGTCTAATTACGGGCGGCCAGGGTCCTTTCTGTGGGGAGTTTGCATGTTCTCTCTATGTCCATGTGGGTTTCCAACTGGTGCTCCAGTTTCCTCCAACAAGTCCCAAGACAAGCAATCCAAAGACATTTGTGTGAATTAATAAAGGAATTTTAGATTCACTGCATTTGCAAAGATTATATATACACCGATCAGCCATAACATTAAAACCACCTCCTTATTTCTACACTCACTGTCCATTTTACTCACAGAACCACCACAGAGCAGGTATTATTTAGGTGGGGGATCATTGTCAGCACTGCAGTGACACTGACATGGTGGTGGTGTGTTAATGTGTGTTGTGCTGGTGCTATTAGACACTCCTACCTAGTTGGTCCACCTTGTAGATGTAAAGTCAGAGACGATCGCTCATCTATTGCTGCTGTTTGAGTTGGTCATCTTCTAGACTTTCATCAGTGGTCACAGGACGCTGCCCACAGCGCACTGTTGGCTGGATATATTTTTGGTTGGTGGACTATTCTCAGTCCAGCAGTGACAGTAAGGTGTTTAAAAACTCTAGCAGCGATAGATAGATAGATAGATAGATAGATAGATAGATAGATAGATAGATAGATAGATAGATAGATAGATAGATAGATAGATAGATAGATAGATAGATAGATAGATAGATAGATAGATAGATAGAGGGCACAGGGATTTTATTTTTTGGAACAGTGGTAGCCTAGTGTGCAGGGCTGAGAGGCTATTAATTAGAAGGTTATGGGTTCAAATCCTGGCTCTGCCATGTAGCCACTGTTGGTTCCTTGAGCAAGGCTCCAGCAGTGCTGTACAATGGCCAACCCTGCGCTCTGACCCCGGCATCCAAACAAGCTGGGATGTATAGAAAAAAAGCATTCCATTGTACTGTACAAGTGTATTTGTATATTTGACAAAGACATTCCATCTGCTCAAGACTATTAATATTATCATAATTATTATAGCTTTAGAAAAATGCTTTGACGTGGAAAAATTGGCCTGAACAGATTCCTGCAACCCCATCTAACACCTTTGAGATAAATTGGATCGCTGACAGCAAGATTTGCCCAACATTAATGCCAGACTTCAGTAACCCTGTAATCAAAGTGACTCCAGTCATGTTTTCAAATCTTATGAAAAGAAGGTAGCTATTGAAGCAAAAGGAAACTCTATGGATATTAAAGTGTATATTTTTGCAAAGCACTGTTTAGCATGCAGATGTAAATGTAATGCTTGTAGGTGTCCACATATTTTGGCATGTAAATAACCTTTTTTAGAAGCCAATGTTCTTTTCAATTTAGCCGTGAACTGAACTGCATCATTTCATTAGAGGTTTAATCACAGCTCTGGCTGTCACGAATATCCGTGTGAGATTTCATCAATGATTTTTGCTTCTCGCTGCCCTGCAGTGAGCAAAAATGATCCTGTCTAATGTTCAAAGCAAACACAAATTAGCATTCTATATTTCACCTCCCTTCTACATGTAAAATGATTTCAGATCTAACAGCTCACCTGAGGGAGCACCACATCAGTAAATATCTCTCCAACATTACAGCCAATTAATAGTGTTTACTCCCCGAGCCGCCCTCTCATTACATCAAAGAAGACGGGTATTAAAGGAAGCCATGATGCCTAGTTATTGTTACAGACGCACAAACATTTCATTTTAACATGTCTTTTTTAACATTGTGTAGCTGCCAGTGTGTGTTGGGTTGTTCAAAATGTGAATTATCCAAATAATTAGAACATTTTTAATCAAAATAATTATGTACCAGTGTGCTTAGGCTCCATATTTGAATAGTTTTTTTTATTATTATTATTTTGTTTATGCATTTTCTCGCCTTTTTTTTTAGCGTGTCCAACTGCCTGATTGCATCATGCTTCCTCTCCACCAATACCGATCCCCGCTCTGACTGAGGAGAACGAAGCTAACCCACGCCCCCTTCAACACGTGGACAGCAGCCGTATGCATTTTCGAATCAGCACTGTGTACGGAGAGACACACCCTGACAGCACTCTTTTCCCATCTCTGTGCAGGCACCATCATTTAGCCAGCAGAGGTCGTAATTGCATTAGTTATGAGAGAGTCCCTATCCGGCTTTTTAATATCCCACCCCTATCTGAACAACAGGCCCATCGTTGTTCATGTGGCCGCTCAGCTCAGCCGGATGGCAGAGATGAGATTCGATAAGATGTATTCGAGATCCCAGCTCTGGTTCCAGCGTGTGTTTTTACTGCTGCACCACCTGAGCAGCCATATTTGAAGTGTTTGATGAAATCACTAAACATAAAGTTCATGTAAAGAGAAAGCTGACCCATCTGTGCAACAAACCATCACAAAGCAAAAACGGTGTGGTGACATGATGTGAACGAATGGGCAAAATCCCTCAGACTCCTTTAAATCTAGTGGAAATCTCTCTACTGATGTTGACCTCCACTCTGACTGAGGAGAGCCGTGACTAATACACGCCCCCTTCCGACACGTGTGCAGTAGCCGACTACATCTTTTCACCTGCACGAGGCGGGTTCATATGTGGATTAGCTTTGCACAGAGAGACACACACTGATCCACATTATCCCTTAGCTCTGTGCAGACGCCATCAGTCAGCCAGCAGAGGTCGTAATTGCATCAGTAATGAGGAATTCCCTCCGGCACCCTCCCTGGAACAACAAGCCAAGCATTGTTCGTGAAAGTGCCCAGCCTGCCAGGTGGCAAGAACTATGTTTTTAAGATAAAATGTAAGGCACTGAAGCATAAGCATGGTGGTGGGAATACTGTGCTACTGGGCTGTTTTGTAGCTGGTGGATTTGGTGCATTGGTGAAAATTTCCCTCAAAATTCTTCAAAAATTCTTGATTGCAATTCAGTGTCCCAATTACATTACATTACAGTACATTAAACCTGGTTTTGGAGTGACAAGTTAGGACTAAAATACTTGTAAAGTTAGGACTAAAATTCTTTTTTATTATTATTATATTTTTCTCCCATTTTCTCCGATTTAGTGTAGTCAATTTGGCTTCCGCTGCTGGGGATCCCCAATTTTTTGCAGTTGAGGAGGGTATATTGCTTTCCACCCCTCCTCCGACCCACACACAGCCCCCAACGGAACCCCTTTGCACCCATGCACTCTGCACAGGCGCCTCTATCCGCCAATCTAACCTTGCTCACATATTCCGGTCATTCCTCCCTGCAGGCACTGCCAATTATGCCTGCTAGATGGTGCCCAGCCGACCAGTGGCAACACCGAGTTTCGAACCGAGGAGTTCAGAATCTCGGCGCTGGTGTACTAGCGGAATATCCCGCTGCGCCACCTGGGCGCCGGACTAAAATACATTTCTGACCAGTTAAAAGTATGTTTTATAAAATGGTTGAAGATCCAGAGTTCTGCTAGAAGTTTATTTATGGCTTTCCATAACAATTGATTAATGTAAAGAGAGCTAAGAGGCATATGACCAAATATAATGTGTTGCATTTATATTTTTGATCAAACAGATTAAAACCTATATTGTCTTAAAAAGAGAACTCAAATTCAAACTTTTATTTATTTAATTATTTTTAATCGAAAAGGTGTTCTGATTGTTCAGTCAGAAAAAATGCAGTTCTTCAAAAAAGAACTCACTAATATCCCAAGACATGCTCAAACGTATTTACAGAAAACAGTGGTTACTGTTTATTTGGTGCTGATTATTCTGGCAGCTGTTTTACTTTCAGTAAGACCTGCACCAGATTCCTGGCACTGTTTAACAGCTTAGTCTTTTAAATAATTTCAAGTCTGCCTTCTGTGTGTGCTAAAGATTTTAATATTTCCATATTAGAGATTAATATTAAAAAGCTGTCATGTTGCTGATTTGGTGTTTAAAAAATAATCCAATCCCTGCGCCTGAGGGAAATCAAGATGAAACAATGGACAAACACAGTGTGCAGTCTGCTGTTATTAAAATGATAATAATCAGATCAGCCAGCAGTGCGGGGCTCCTCTCCATGATTTCTGTTGGAAAAGTTAAAGCTTGTGTGTACATCAGTACAGCATGAGTGAGTGAGTGAGAGAGTGAGTGAGTGAGTGAGTGAGTAAATGAGTGAGTGTGTGAGTGAGTGAGTGAGTGGGTGTGAGAGTGAGTGTGTGAGTGCGTGAGTGAGTGAGTGAGTGAGTGTGTGAGTGAGTTAGTAAGTGGGTGTGTGAGTGAGTGAGTGAGTGAGTGTGTGAGTGAGTTAGTGAGTGGGTGTGAGAGTGAGTGTGTGAGTGAGTGAGTGAGTGTGTGAGTGAGTTAGTGAGTGGGTGTGTGAGTGAGTGAGTGAGTGAGTGTGTGTGTGAGTTAGTGAGAGTGAGTGGATGAATATGTGAGTGAGTGAGTGAGTGAGTCAGTGAGTGAGTGTGAGAGTGAGTGAGTGAGTGTGTGAGTGAGTGAGTGAGTGAGTGAGTGTGTGAGTGAGTTAGTGAGTGGGTGTGAGAGTGAATGTGTGAGTGCGTGAGTGAGTGAGTGTGTGAGTGAGTTAGTGAGTGGGTGTGTGAGTGAGTGAGTGAGTGAGTGAGTGAGTGTGTGAGTGAGTTAGTGAGTGGGTGTGTGAGTGAGTGAGTGAGTGAGTGTGTGTGTGAGTTAGTGAGAGTGAGTGGATGAATATGTGAGTGAGTGAGTGAGTGAGTCAGTGAGTGAGTGTGAGAGTGAGTGAGTGTGTGAGTGAGTGAGTGAGTGAGTGAGTGTGTGAGTGAGTGAGTGAGTGAGTGTGTGAGTGAGTTAGTGAGTGTGTGAGTGAGTGAGTGAGTGAGTGTGTGAGTGAGTTAGTGAGTGGGTGTGAGAGTGAATGTGTGAGTGCGTGAGTGAGTGAGTGTGTGAGTGAGTTAGTGAGTGAGTGAGTGTGTGAGTGAGTTAGTGAGTGGGTGTGAGAGTGAATGTGTGAGTGCGTGAGTGAGTGAGTGTGTGAGTGAGTTAGTGAGTGGGTGTGTGAGTGAGTGAGTGAGTGAGTGAGTGTGTGAGTTAGTGAGTGAGTGAGTGGATGAATATGTGAGTGAGTGAGTGAGTGAGTGAGTGAGTCAGTGAGTGAGTGTGAGAGTGAGTGTGTGAGTGAGTGAGTGAGTGAGTGTGTGAGTGAGTGAGTGAGTGGATGAATATGTGAGTGTGTGAGTAAGTTAGTGAGTGAGTGTGAGAGTGAGTGAGTGAGTGAGTGAGTGTGTGAGTGAGTGAGTGAGTGGATGAATATGTGAGAGTGAGTGAGTGAGTGGATGAATATGTGAGTGAGTGAGTGAGTGGATGAATATGTGAGTGAGTGAGTGAGTGAGTGGATGAATTTGTGAGTGAGTGAGTGAGTGAGTGAGTGGATGAATATGTGAGTGAGTGAGTGAGTGGATGAATATGTGAGTGAGTGAGTGAGCGAGTGAGTGGATGAATATGTGAGTGAGTGAGTGAGCGAGTGAGTGAGTGAGTGAGTGGATGAATATGTGAGTGAGTGAGTGAGTGGATGAATATGTGAGTGAGTGAGTGAATGAATATGTGAGTGAGTGAGTGAGCGAGTGAGTGGATGAATATGTGAGTGAGTGAGTGAGTGAGTGAGTGGATGAATATGTGAGTGAGTGAGTGAGTGGATGAATATGTGAGTGAGTGAGTGAGCGAGTGAGTGGATGAATATGTGAGTGAGTGAGTGAGCGAGTGAGTGAGTGAGTGAGTGGATGAATATGTGAGTGAGTGAGTGAGTGGATGAATATGTGAGTGAGTGAGTGAATGAATATGTGAGTGAGTGAGTGAGCGAGTGAGTGGATGAATATGTGAGTGAGTGAGTGAGTGAGTGAGTGGATGAATATGTGAGTGAGTGAGTGAGTGGATGAATATGTGAGTGAGTGAGTGAGTGAGTGGATGAATATGTGAGTGAGTGAGTGAGCGAGTGAGTGAGTGAGTGGATGAATATGTGAGTGAGTCAGTGAGTGAGTGGGTGAGTGAGTGGGTGGATGAGTGAGTGGATGAATATGTGAGTGTGACTCACTGTCCACTTTATTAGACACACATACCTAGTTGGTCCACTTTGTAGATTGCTGCTGTTTCATCTTCTAGACCTTCATCAGTGGTCACAGGATGCTACCCATGGGGCGCTGTTGGCTGGATATATTTTTGGTTGGTGAACTATTCTCAGTCCAGCAGTGACAGTGAGGTGTTTAAAAACTCCAGCAGCATTGCTGTGTCTTATCCACTCACACCAGCACAACACACACTAACTCACCACCACCATGTCAGTGTCACTGCAGTGCTGAGAATGACCCACCACCCAAATAATACCTACTCTGTGGTGGTCCTGGGAGAGTCCTGACCATTAAAGAACAGCATGAAAGGGGGCTAACAAAGCATGCAGAGAAACAGATGGACTACAGTCAGTAATTGTAGAACTACAAAGTGCGTCTATATGGTAAGTGGAGCTGAATGAGTGTAGAAACAAAGAGGTGGTTTTAATGTTATGGCTGATCGGTGTACAGGCCTAGTTAGGAAAAGGTTTATAGATTATTCATTTCAAAAGCAATTATTAAGGTTTTAAACCGTCTTTGGAAGTGACATGGGTCTTTTGGGCTGCTGTTGTCTCTGAGTCATCACATTGCAAAGATAAGTGCCATTTTTGATGTGCTCTCTGGGAAAGAGAAGATAATGCTTGGTGACAGAGTGAAAAGATAAATATATTTAATCATTGTCAGTTTGCATCAAAGTGCATAAAATGTTCTGTAGTTTTCAATACCAACCAAGTGTTTTCACCTATAGAGATTCTTCCATGATTGATGATTGCTGCTTACCTCAGCATTGCTAATTGATATATTTTTTACCTCATCCATCTTCATATTTTCATCTAATCACTGTTTATTGGCTTTCTGGTTTACTGCACACACACGTCCCTTGTCTTGCCTATGATTAACTATAATTATCCATTGTGTGAGCATGTCTTTTTGCCATTTCCATATCCAAGCCCTGTTTTTTATTTCTGTGTTCCCATTTTTTATTGGACTTTCTGTTTAGAGAATCTGTTTATCATGTTTCGCGTTTACCTGTTAGCAGCTGCTTTGGACTTGACAACAAGTTTTGCCCTAATAAAACCTACACCGACCACGCATAACATTATGACCACTTTCCTAATATTGTGTTGGTCCCCCTTTTGCTGCCAAAACAGCGCTGACCCGTCAAGGCATGGACTCCACTAGACCCTTGAAGGTGTGCTGTGGTATCTGTCCTGTATCTGTGGTACCCTGTCGCCGGTTTACCACTGTTCCCACTGCAGACCAGGAGCACCCCACAACAGCTGCAGTTTTGGAGATGCTCTGACCCAGTCGTCTAGCAATCACAATTTGGCCCTTGTCAAACTCATTCAAATCCTCACGCTTGATCATTTTTCCTGCTTCTAACACATCAACTTTGAGGATAAAATGTTTACTTGCTGCCTAATATATCCCCCCCACTAACAGGTGCCGTGAGGAAGAGAGAATCAGTGTTATTAACTTCACCTGTCAGTGGTCATAATGTTATGCCTGGTCGATGTATATCGAGCCAACTTCAGCATTATTGATGTGCTTCCTCAACCTGCCAGATGCCACAACAAAACAATTTTTTTTTATATTTGATGTGATTCCTAATATGAACAAAAATGTGGTCCTGAGTTCCACCACCCCTCACTTCCTCACTGGTGGAACCAATGTGCTGCTATTCAGTCATGCAGTGTATTATGGTTTTGTCTCGGAGCTACAGAAGACACAGTTGTTGTTTTTAGGTGCTGTGGATCCTGTTTGTGTTATTGATACTGCAGGCGCTGAGGGGTTTAGAGGATCACCAGATGCCGTCAGTTCAGCTCTAATTGAGTTTTTCTTGTTTTTATTGATACCGCAGGCCCTGCTCGTTCATGAACACTCCAGACCTACTGTATGTATACAGCCCAGGTGCATTCTGGGTGGTTAAAAACTCAAGATGTGTTCAAGTTGGAGGTTCATTGTGCTTCTTGTGCTAGCACCTTGACAAGACGAGAGGCCACATTTTGCAGCAATCCCATCTGACCTTCCCTCCCTCATACACGACCAATTGTGTACGTTAAATGGCCGATCATGTAGGAAGCATTGCTAAGATTCAAACTTGAGAGCTTAAACTCACCAAGTTTTAATTGGGTTTTGTTTTGTATTGTATGCATCTAGGTACTCTGGTAGCTAGAATATGCTAGCCTACGACCACTGGAATACAGGGTTCAAATCCATAGCGCATAGCGGTGCTATTGGCCGGTCAGGCGTCTACATAGACATGATTGGTTATGTCAGTGGAGGGTGGCCGAGGCCCCAGCGATCTGTTCGGAAGGTGGTACTGGATTGATTCTGGGGAAACTAGACCCACCACAATCCTGACCAGGAAAAACTAGTGATAAAACGTGAACATTAAATGGGAAAAAATAGATTATTGGAATTTTGACCAGGGCAAACTTAAATCTGTTTCAAATGTAAACTTGCTTTTGTATTTTGGATCCTTGTTTTGCTGCATAATGCAGTTACACCTCGGCTTTGACTTGTGGACTAATGACATTACATTCTCTTCATAAATGTTCTGATAGTGTAGAGGGGTTAGACAAAGTTAGACAAAGATAATAAAGTGGAAGGTTATTTATTATAGTAGAATTTTACTAATGTATAATACTTATAATACTTATATTGTTTATTTATTTTACTAATAATTTAGTTTAGGGTTATTATTCAAAAGCTTAATTGTTTTTGGAGAAGTAAGTAACCATTCAAACAGAAGCATTGGTTCTCTATCTTGCAGGTATGTTAATTCTCTTTAAATAGTTATACTTTATAAAACTAGTATATGCTGATTAATAAACCGTTATAGCATATGTGTGAACTGTTTGACAAGGAAAAGTCCGTTGGAAATGTGTTGTTTTTGTTAATTAGATATAAACTATGAATGTAAGCTAACGCACTATGCTAATAAGCACCAGTTAGCAGTCTGTTTATTCATTTGTTTATTCACCATTTTGGCAGTAATTCAGAAATAATGTGTAAAATATTTGTATGACTTATAATGGAAATAAGTCTAAAGTAAGATTTTATATGATAGTTAATTGCGTTTTATTGATTCAAATTCAGTGATTCAGTCTTTATGAATCAGACTCAGTGATTCAGACTGAGTGATTCAAATGCGATGATTCACAGTGTGATTCAATGATTCAGCAGTATTGATATTTTATATGGTCGAATATAAGTCGTTTAACATTTAATTGTGTGACTAGACTTACATTTCAGATATCTTGAATTCATATATGACTAGATATATTACTGAATTAAAGTATCCCTAATTATAATTTGATGTGACGTTAAATTTATCGTTAAAATTTATGAAAGCTCCAGTTAAAGATGTGCTGTTATTACTGACTATCTTAATTTCATCGTGCATATACACCGATCAACCATAACATTTCAACCACCTCCTTGTTTCTACACTATTTTTTCAGCTCCACTTACCAAATATGAGCACTTTGTAGTTCTACAATTACTGACTGTAGTCCATCTGTTTCTCGACATACTTTTTTAGTCTCCTTTCATGCTGTTCTTCAATGGTCAGGACCCCCCACAGAACCACCACAGAGCAGGTATTATTTAGGTGGTGGATCATTCTCAGCACTGCAGTGATACTGACATGGTGGTGGTGAGTTAGTGTGTGTTGTGCTGGTATGAGTGGATCAGACACAGCAGCGCTGCTGGAGTTTTTAAATACCGTGTCCACTCACTGTCCACTCTATTAGACACTCCTACCTAGTTGGTCCACCTTGTAGATGTAAAGTCAGAGACGATCGCTCATCTATTGCTGCTGTTTGAGTCGGTCATCTTCTACACCCTCATCAGTGGTCACAGGACGCTGCCTACAGGGCGCTGTTGGCTGGATATTTTTGGTTGGTGGACTATTCTCAGTCCAGCAGTGACAGTGAGGTTTTTAAAAACTCCATCAGCGCTGCTGTGTCTGATCCACTCATACCAGCACAACACACACTAACACACCACCACCATGTCAGTGTCACTGCAGTGCTGAGAATGATCCACCACCTAAATAATACCTGCTCTGTAGTGGTCCTGGGAGAGTCCTGACCATTGAAGAACAGCATGAAAGGGGGCTAACAAAGCATGAAGAAACAGATGGTTTACAGTCAGTAATTGTAGAACTACAAAGTGCTTCTATATGGTGGAGCTGATAAAATGGACAGTGAGTGTAGAAACAAGGAGGTGGTTTTAATGTTATGGCTGATCTGTGTATAATGTACATATGTTCTCTGATATTTAGTGTTCCAAATTGAGTTGCACACAAGTTCTTTTAAACTGAGCTCCAGACTCTTATTTTATGCCAACAAGGAATCAGTATCAATCAGTATCACTGCTTTCACACAGACCGAACTTGTTGTCCAAACTGACTTGTGTCCAGAACAAAAGTGTAAAATGTCCTTGGTTAGCAGTGTTTGGTTTTTTTGCTACCCTCTCATACAGTATATATTAGCTTGTATAGAACCACAGCCACTCTTCTGAGAAGGCTTCTCACAAGACTAGGAATTTGGGCCTATTCAGTCAAAAGAGCATTTGTATGTATGGGTATTGACGTTGGTCAATGGGGCTGAGATCAGGAGCTTGCTTTGTGCAAAGGGGTACAGGCATGCTGGAACAGGAATGGACCTTCCCTAAATTACTGCTACAAAGTTGAAAGCTTATAATTTGCTTTATCCACATTATCAGCGGATGTGGCTGAAACACCTGAACTTAATCTGTGTAATATTGTATTGATTGAACTGTATTGTTTGCATGTAATGAATGTATCCACATGTTCAGCTGCACCAGACTTTCTGAGCGCTGCACTTTTTGGACGAACAGTGGCTGAGATAAACCGCTGATCAAATGTCAGAGAAATGTCAGCTCCCTTTAGATTTAAATTAAAGGCGAACACAGAGGTCAGCTAAAGTTCAACACTGGGGCCAAACGCTGGCCTTCTTACCATTCAGTTGTGCCGCCCGGGAAAATGCCAAGCATTTACAGCTTATTCACATCACCAGCTTTTTTTGGAAACAAAAAAATATTGATTTCTTTTTTGTTGCATCAAAGATACAGAAAATAAATATAAAATAACAATCGTCAGATAAACTTTACTGTTTTTTTTAACCTGAAATAAACAATGTTGTTCTTTGAATGAGATTTGCTAGTTTACTCAGTACAGTATGATGTATATTCTTTCATTCATTCATCTTTTACAACCTTTTCTGTTTGTGATCAAAATGGGGTTCAGCAGCTCACCAGCTTTAACAATCGTGTCCCTCTGCGCTACTTGGTTTAGCCAACAGATTGGGCATGGAGGTGTGTGTGGTTTCTCAATCCTTCTTGATTGACAGTCACCTGTGCCTCATTAAGTGTTAATTCATTCCAGGTGGAGGGTTCTTCTTTCTTTCTTTCTTTCTTTCTTTCTTTCTTTCTTTCTTTCTTTCTTTCTTTCTTTCTTTCTTTCTTTCTTTCTTTCTTTTTTCTGAAAAAAAAGGTTTTTTTTCTGAAACCTTGATGCCGGATTGCTCGGTCTGGTCTGGTCTGGTCTGGTTTTCTGCTGACCTACATTTACATTTGCGGCACTTAGCAAACGCTTATATCTTTACAATTGTGATAGAATACAGAGCAAGCAATTGAGGGTTAAGGGCCCAGTTTAAAGCCCAACAGTGGCAACTTGGGACTTGAACCGACAACCTTCTGATTACTAGTCCAGCACCTTAACCTCTGAGCTACCACTGCGCTGACCTGGGATATTAGCATTCTTTTGGTTTCTTGAACTTCCCCTGTTCTTGTGGCATTTTAGGGCCTTAGGGGGGAGGAGTTAATTGCCCTAGTTGCGCCACAACATCCCTGTTTCTGGAGCGGAACCACCCATAAAACCACTATGTGTGGATGGTGCCTTATTTATAGCTGAGCCAGCAGGTTCTGATAGTTCCCTGGGTTTTCTGTTTTTCGAGAGCTGGCTTTGTTGCAGATGGTCAGAGTAGCCTGTCATATTGCGATGTCCAATTCTTAATTCTGCACTTTCCCTCAGGGACGTCTTATTGTAACCGATCCAAATATATCCACAGATATACTTAGGATGAGTGCAGGACGGCACAGTGGGGCAGCTGTTAGAGTCATGAAGATCGTTGGTCATTAACTGTGAGAATTTATATATCTTCCTCTCCCCTCCACATGGACCTCCCATAACATACATAAAGTGAAGCTGTTCTTCGATGTGACTACCTTGCCCCCAATGTTTTCAAGTGGACCCAGACCCAGTACAAGAAAATTTATAAAGACCTCGCTTTATATATGAAAGTAGACAAATTTATTGTGTAAACTGTTGTGCACTTGGTGGTGTTTGCCTGCATCTCAATACAAATGGTAAACCGAAGCCCATTTCCCACTGGCTTCTTCATACAGCACTTTAAAGAGAGCTTTTTTTCTTCTTCTTAACGCTTCATATGTGATGTGCCTGCTGATGCCACTTGACTGAAAAAACCTATACACTTCTTACTCTTTGAACTACAGGTCTACAATCTTTGAACTAAAGGTTGGTTAAATACTGGTTAAATACTTGTTAACAGTCCGTGTGCTGTCGGTTCTGTTAAATATGTTAAATGTTACATGTCATACATGTGTATTATCTGTACTAGAGTATTATGTGTATTATTGTGTGTATCACCAAAAAAAATGATTCGTATGTGTAACATACCTGGCGAAATAAAGTGATTCTGATTCTGATACAGCGGGTATGAAAAGTCTACCACCCCGTTACAATGGTAGGTTTTTGTGGTAGATCTAAAAATTAGACCAAGTCCATATTTTCTGAACTTTTTTCCACCTTTAATGTGACTTATAAGCTACACATTGAAACTGAAAACAAAACTGAAATCTTTTAGGGGAAATAAATCAAACCTTAAACTGACACTTAAAGCACTGTTTGATTTGATGACAGCATTCAGTCTTTTTGACTAAAAGTCTATCAGCATGGCACATCTTAACAATCTCTGCCAACACTTATGCCAAGTTCACACTACACGACTTTCTGATTTGCCGGGTCGCTGTACAGTTCACACTACACGACTGAATCTCTTGCACTCGGGAGTCTTTCAGTCGGTGTGTATTTCACACTACACGACTGATCGGGAATAAGGGGGTTTCACACTACACCATCTATCACCAACTGGAATCGCAGGCGAGCTTCTTTGGTCTCCCAAACTACGTTTTTTTTGGGTTTTTTTTACAAAAACACACGTGAGAAGTGACGGGTTTAATGGTACCAAAAATGCACGTCAACAAGTAGCGAGTGATCAAAGTTAAAAGTGATGTGATGTGCAGCGTAAAATCAAGGAAGAAAAATAAATGAATCTGAGTGGATTTGGCAACACAAACAGTATGGATTTTTCTATAGTAAGTTGGAGGTTAATTAATATTTTTGCAATGCAACGTTGGTGTTATGTTTTGTAGAGAACGATCAAGTCAGAAATACTGTAAAACGTGTGTGTGCTGATGTATTCTGATATAAACTATATTATCCCCCTGTCCCACCTGTTTACACTCCTCTCCTGCGTTTCCCCTCACACTGTATCTTGCGTTCTAATTGGCTGTTCGACATAGCACTCAGTTGTGCAACTCAGATCAGATATCTGACAAGCTAGAAATCTCGATCCTCGAGTTGTTGAGTAGTTCACACATAGCGAGTTTTGATCGCCGAGCGAACGCCGAGTTGCTCCCGAGCCAGCAAATCTAGCGCCGACCAGTCGGCGAGCGAAAATCAGGGCAAAAATACGTGTAGTGTAAACTAGGCATTACATGCAAAAGTGCTCCAAATCTGTCAGACTGTGAGGCTGTCTTCTGTACACAGCTCTCTTCAGGTCACCCCACCGCTTTATAATAGGATTCAGGTCTGGGCCATTCCAAAACTTTGATCTTCTTCTGTTGAAGCCACTCTTTTGTTGATGTGAATCCTCTTCAAAGCTCTTCGCCTTTGGCTGTTTATCAGAGGCCTGAAGGTTTTGTGCCAAAAGTGACTCATATTTGAAACTGTTAATAATTCGTTTCACCTTGAATAAAGCCATGGTTCCAGCTAAAATAAAACAGGCCCAAAGCATAATGCTGCCACCACCATGCTTCACTGTGGGTTTGTTCTTTTGGTGATGCTCAGTGTTGTTTTTGCACCAGCACACCTCTTAGAATTGTGGCCAAGGAGTTTAACCTTGGTCACATCAAACCATAACTCTTTGCCACATGCCTTGGTAAACTTGATGTAGTTTTTTGCAAAATGTAGCCAGACGCACCCCACAGACCCAACATATGAAGAATATGGAAATTGTTCTTACATGTATTATACAACCAGTATTGCCAGAATTTTCTGCAGTTGTCGGCCTTTTGGCAGCCTCTCGGACCTGTTTCCTTCTTGTCTTTTTGGAGGGACGTCCAGTTTTTAGTGTGGATGTAACAATGCACCACAAGACAGTTAAAATTCGATGCACATGTGTCAAGTCAAGTCAACTTTATTTATATAGCGCTTTTTACAATAGACATTGTCTCAAAGCAACTTTACAAAATCCAGGACCAACAGATACAAAAACCCCTGTTGAGCAAGCCGAGGGCGACTGTGGCATGGAAAAACTCCCTGAAAATTACAGGAAGAAACCTTGAGAGGAACCAGACTCAGCAGGGCTTATCCTTCTTGGGTGGTCTGGAGGATACTTTAAATAAATAGGATTTACACAAATCATCATACAAACACAGAATTAAATGAACTAAAAGTTATAACTGGCAATAAAGTCTGTAGTGAGTTCTTGTCATTCTTGGTGCAATTACTCCAGACCCGTCACATCCGACAGGAGCAGCATCGTTGGCACTGCAGTCTCAACTTTAATCCTTAACCTCGGCGGGTAAACAGGTTTCCATCAGAATATGTTTTCAGTCTAGACTTGTGCCATGATTCGAATCGGTTATTCATTTAAGATGAATCGATATTCACTTTAAACAGCAGAGGGCACTGGCGCTATTCATCTCGCCTGGTTGACGTCACTACAGGGTTGCCAGGTTCGGAATTTTCCAGCCAAATTTATTTATGTGAGGATACTTTCTTTATTTGTATTATTCATTTATTTATTTAATGTTGGATTTGTTTTAAAATTTCATTTAAGTTTTTTTTACACAATAAGCATTATTTGGCATAGTTTGTTCCTACCTCAGAAATAAAAGGGCATTCATTATTTAGATAAATAAAAGATAATTACAAATACAGTATTTTTTTTTTAAAGAGAAAAAATAAAAGGAAACTTTGTCATAATTTGTCTTCAATTTAATTTTGTTTAAAAAAATCGGGAAAAAATCATATCGTGAACCCAGTATCATGAACCATATCACATTGTGGGTAGTGTATCGTTACATCCCTAGTTTTTAGTAATGTCACATCCATATTTTATCCACTTGTTGATGACCGTCTTTACTGTGTTCATTGGTTCATGTCGTGCCTTGGTAATTTTTGTACCCTTTTCCTGACTGAAACCTTTTAACAATAAGATCTCTTTGATGCTTTATAAGCTCTTTTTGGACCACGGCTCTTGCTGTAAGATGCAACAAGTAAATGTCGGAAGATCTAGGTCTAGTCGGAAGATCCTACTAGAGGAGCTGAACTCTGGGTTAGAGACACTTTAATTGATTGTGATTGATTCATTCTGAGCACAGCCACATCCCCATTTATGAGAGGGTGTGCACACTTATGCAACCACATTATTTAAGTTTTTATTTTTATTGCCCTTCTCTAATCAATTTAACTTTGTTTTTCAATTTCTGAATTGCACAAATTGTGGGTCACAATATAAAGTTGGTTTTTTTTATTGTTTTTTAATTTTTTTATTGCACAGATTGTGGGTCCCAATATAAAGTTGTTTTTTAATTTTTTAATTGCACAGATTGTGGGTCACAATATAAAGTTGTTTTTTAATTTTTTAATTGCACAGATTGTGGGTCACAATATAAAGTTGTTTTTAAATTTTTTAATTGCACAGATTGTGGGTCACAATATAACGTTGAAATAAATCTGAAATTATTTATGTTAGTCTGATTATTTTTTTTCACAAAGAACCTGGCATTGTATGAGGGGCATGTGGACTATTTATATCCATTCAAGCGTATCTGTTGAACCATACCTGTAGTCTGTTTATGCAGCTCTACAACACTTGCAGTAGAGTAATTGTGTCTGTGAGGAGTAACACTACAGCCGGCCTCCAGCGATATATACAGTCTTTAAACTATTTGTGTTCAGGGACCATCACTTTTCTCTAATAGGAATTCTACGCTTCTTAAAAGCGTCTGTTTTTTTTTTTTCCAGGGTTCAGACTGATCTGAACAGACGGTTTAGCAGACGCTTGCTAATCCTGCAGACACTTGATCAAAGTCTCTTACCTGTCTTAGCAATTAGTGGCCGATTTTTGTAATCTTCAAAACCATTTTTAACATGAAATAAAATCCAGACACTGCAAAGATTTTGCACCTCTAGTGTCGTCATGAAAAGATTTATTAATAGTTAACACCTGAAATGTATTCTTGTGATCTCAGTTTCATTCCACCAGTGTCATTAATAGCCTGAACCCTGCAGGATTAAACCTGGTGGTGAGTAGGAGCTGGACTTAAATCCATAGAGTGCTGCATGATCATTATCCCTGGAGTCTCTGCTGACTCATTGAGCTTGACTAAATGAGAACACAAATCTGATTCAGAATGACTTGATAATTATAGTACTGTATTACTTTAAGGTGATCGGTTGGCACAGCTGAGAATTAAAGCTAAAGCCATAGAGCTGTGAAACATCAACATTTCTCACCAATGGGGGGGGGGGGGGTTGTAGTGTGTTGATGTCTCTGTCTTGAAATGACCTTGCCTTTTTTAATAAGCAGCATTCTTTCAGCCCCTGTTTCTGTTAATATGTGTACACGCCACTGCTGCCTGCTGTGCCACAATGTCAATCATTCCAGTTGGACTGTGTTGTTTGCACCCCAGGTTGTTATTGAAATGTGCTTTTTATTTGCAGTAAGGATTGTTTACTTTAGCTCACTGTGTTTGGTGGATGGAAGTGAAATAAATGTACATAGTAATTTACATTTAAATCATTATACTGTTTAGTTTAAACATTTTCTCAGAATAGCAAAAGTCTGGATATGAGACAATAACATCCAACAGATCGAAACACTTCAGCTAACCTTGAAAATGTTTTATCAGTAGAGATAGATATTAAACATGTAAATCATTACATACATAATGAACTATTAATTATATAGTACATTGATATTGTGTGTTTTTGACCCCAGGTGGGCCAGGAATAATGGTTATGAGGAATAACCGTTATGAAGAATAACAGGTGATCATCACTTTAGCACAGGTGTAAGAGCTGGACCAGGTGATCATCACTTTAGCACAGGTGTGAGGGCTGGACCAGGTGATCATCACTTTAGCACAGGTGTGAGGGCTGGACCTGGTGATCATCACTTTAGCACAGGTGTGAGGGCTGGACCTGGTGATCATCACTTTAGCGCAGGTGTAAGAGCTGGACCAGGTGATCATCACTTTAGCACAGGTGTGAGGGCTGGACCAGGTGATCATCACTTTAGCACAGGTGTGAGGGCTGGACCAGGTGATCATCACTTTAGCGCAGGTGTGAGGGCTGGACCAGGTGATCATCACTTTAGCACAGGTGTGAGGGCTGGACCAGGTGATCATCACTTTAGCACAGGTGTAAGGGCTGGACCAGGTGATCATCACTTTAGCACAGGTGTGAGGGCTGGACCAGGTGATCATCACTTTAGCGCAGGTGTAAGGGCTGGACCTGATGATCATCACTTTAGCACAGGTGTGAGGGCTGGACCAGGTGATCATCACTTTAGCACAGGTGTGAGGGCTGGACCAGGTGATCATCACTTTAGCGCAGGTGTAAGGGCTGGACCTGATGATCATCA
Source organism: Trichomycterus rosablanca (assembly GCF_030014385.1). Lineage (NCBI taxonomy): Eukaryota > Metazoa > Chordata > Actinopteri > Siluriformes > Trichomycteridae > Trichomycterus > Trichomycterus rosablanca. The sequence goes on along the minus strand of NC_085998.1, from coordinate 8,769,270 downwards.
CTTTAGCACAGGTGTGAGGGCTGGACCTGGTGATCATCACTTTAGCGCAGGTGTGAGGGCTGGACCAGGTGATCATCACTTTAGCACAGGTGTGAGGGCTGGACCAGGTGATCATCACTTTTTCGCAGGTGTAAGGGCTGGACCAGGTGATCATCACTTTAGCGCAGGTGTAAGGGCTGGACCAGGTGATCATCACTTTAGCACAGGTGTGAGGGCTGGACCAGGTGATCATCACTTTAGCACAGGTGTGAGGGCTGGACCAGGTGATCATCACTTTAGCACAGGTGTAAGGGCTGGACCTGATGATCATCACTTTAGCACAGGTGTGAGGGCTGGACCAGGTGATCATCACTTTAGCACAGGTGTGAGGGCTGGACCAGGTGATCATCACTTTAGCACAGGTGTAAGGGCTGGACCTGATGATCATCACTTTAGCACAGGTGTGAGGGCTGGACCAGGTGATCATCATTGCAAACAGAAGCTGATTCCAACTGTAGCACAGATTTGAGGTCTGGAAAAGGTGCTTATCATCATAGATAGCATAGATGTGAGGGGTGAACATGTGGTTGTATCATTAAATGAGTCAAACACTGAATGTGTGCTTTGAGTAGACAACCTGGTCTACACTGATGTTGTCTAGTCCGACTCTCCAGGCACAACAAAGAAACAAAGTAATTGCATAGGCTTGCAAAGTAAACTTGGAATGTAATGTGGTCAGCAGAACGTTAAAGGACTCCTGTTTGGTGCGGCTGAAGTATTAATGAGGCGAATGAGAAATGTCAGAGCAGCAAACAGAGCAAACTAATCCACACTTTCACTGTGAGCCACACAAAGGAGAGAGCTGTGGACAGAATGCTAAAGAACAAATCACCAACAGACCTGCTGTTTATTACAAAGCTGAGACAAATTCAAAAGTTTACAGTCTTGGAAGTTTAATAATTTTCTGCAACAGACTTCTCTGAGGAAGGAAAAGAAAATTAAAAGTAAAAGGTACATTATTGTTAGTGACTTGTCTAGTAGGGGTTGCATTGATTAACTGGTTTATTGACACAGAAGTCATTATTAAGTTGTTAGAGAATGATGTGAAAGTCGTTGTTAAATGCTGTCACTTAGAAATGTCTTTCAAATCATTTCCAACACCTGACGGGTCTGAGAGCGCAGATTTAAATGTCTAGTGATGTTAATAAATTGGAGTTAGGCCGCTCAGGTGGCGCAGCGGTAAAGTACGCTAGCGCACCAGAGTTGGGTTTCTAGATGCATCGTATCGAAACTCAGCTCTACCTTTCCGACTGGGTTGGGCGGCAGTATGAACAACGTTTGGCTGTTGTTCAGGGGCTTAGAGGTAGAGTCGGAGCATAGGTCCTCATAACTGGTGCGACTGCGGCCCCTGCTGGTTGACTGACGGCGCCTGCACAGGGCTGAGGAATAACATTGAGGGGGGTGTGACCCTCCGTGCGCAGTGTCTCTCGGTGTATGAACTCGGCTCGTGCAGGTGAAAAATGCAGGCTGTACTGATTGCGTGCCGGAGGGGGCGCAAGTCAGTTGAGTGGCATCCTCAGTCAGCGGCAAAAGGGTCGAATCAGTATAGGGGACACATTCAGGGTAATTGGACACGACTAGAATGGGGATAAAAGTTGGGGGGAAAAAGTGGGGAAAAAATAGATAATTAAAAAAAAAAAAAAAAAAAAGAATAAATTGGAGTTAGATTTGAACATCTAAGTCTCATTCACGTCTAAGTCTCATTCACAATGGGCTGGAGTGGCTGTGGTTTTTATAACAACCAGCCAAGAGCTTCAGCCGATCCAGTCAGGTCTAATTGGAGCTTATCTCTCTCTCTTGTTGCATCGTCCCCGTCCCCGATTCAGCCAAGGCTGTCACCTGGTCCCTCTGACAAACGCACAGCCGCCAACCGCTTTTTTTCACCTGCCAGGGGTGGGGTCTCACAGAGCGCAGTATCACATGCAGAGAGCCACGCACTGCCATCCATGATCAGCCGTTCTCTGTGTAGGTGCCTTAATCAGTAAGTAAAGGCCACACCTGCACCACTGCATCATAATTACAAATTGTCCCATTGGCGGCACTTTGAAAAGGACAGCGACAAACTGGGTTCTAGTTCATTCAGATTGAGCTATTAGCACAGAGGCAAACTGCAGCAGCAAGGTAAATGCCAACACCTCACTCTAAAAGAAAACAGTGATGCATAAATGCAGCCTCGGACTTTAGATTTTTGACTAAAAAGAGTTTGGGGCACCCAGGTGGAGCAGCGGGATAATCCGCTAGCACCCCAGTGCTGAGATTCTAAACTCCTGAGTTAGAATCTCGGCTCTACTACCGATCTGCTTGGCGCCCTCTAGCAGACACAATTGGCTAATGCCTTTATCAGACAAAATTAACAACCTTGGTTGCCCAGGGCGCCTGTTCAGAAAGTGGAGGCGTGGCTGTGCATTCACAAAGCCAACCTCATGCTCAAATCCACCAAAGTATGAGAGAATAAGAAAGGATTGGTGGACTGCACGCATATTGGAGGGATTGTGTGTCAGGCGAATATATACACCCTCCTAGGATGCTGTCAGGGTCCCCAGGAGTGGATTGACTACACTACATTGGGAGAAAAAGGGGGTAAAATGCATTAGGGCTGCCACTAACGACTATTTTTCTATCGTTTAATCTATAGACTATTTTATTGATTAGTCTAACGATTCATTTTCGTTTTCATTTTTCATTACATCAAAAATGTAATTCAGAATCTCATTTATGCTTCTTTTATTTTATAAACAAACTGTATGGCATAATAAAATGTACACATGGTTTATGTCCATATTATCAAATTCTCAAGTGCTCCATATTAAACAAAGTGCAGCATGTGTTTATGGCATTCCGTACACAGAGCAAAGTGCTTAAACTTATAGCAGAAATAAAATAGACGTAGGCACGTCTCTTTGAGTCCAACGTACAGTAACGACAGATTGAGCCCAGATTCTAACCTACACATTCATTCAAAACTTACTTAAAATTCTAAGCCATGTAAACACAGTGGTAGACGTTAAGGCGCATTCATATGAGCTTTTTGTGCTTTGATTGTTGCGGCAACCGCAAAAAAAGGGAGCCAAACGGAGCAAGTGCGCGGCGCGTGTGAATGCACCCTAAACTGAACTTGTTAAGAAAAACGGTATTACAAGAGTCTCCGCGATTAAGAAGCTTAATGAAACAATATAGAAGTAAAAATTAGAGCTGGAACGATCGATCGGCTATAAATCGATATCGGCCGATTTTTAATCAAAATATGCGATCGGCGATCGGCGGTATTTCCCAAATGTAGCCGATCAGATCGTGTGATATATAAAGACCATGTTAAGCTTAACAGCTCAGTGGATTGATCCAGACTTTGAGCTACAAAGCACCAACCATCACATCACCATTCATCAACCATCGTACAGAAACCATCGTGAAAGTTCTTCACGACCTAAAATAACATAATTAACGTTGTGCATCATACATAGTTCAGGATCATCTGCTCTGACTGACAGAAAACTGTTAGCTCCACAGACGGAACGAGTCTGACTCGGTTACAGATCTGTGGTAATAGCGGTTTAATGAAGCTTTTTAATGTAAGAGAGTCACACAGAATGTTCTGTAGTAGCTGGTGTTTATTTAAAACCACGACATTAATTAATAACAGTAAACACGGAGAGATAACTGAGAAGAGAAACTTACGCTTCACATAAAATGAATCGACTCATGAATCACTTATATCGATACTGTGAACAGAGCGTCTCTCTTAAAGGCACACACACGTCAATGCTTCTGACACCGGTTTATCTTCACTGTTTCCCTATTTTTAAGGTTTTTTCAGACTGAACTGTATAATATCTAACGTGCGTGTGTGCGTGGTCAGTTAGACTAATGAAATGTGTCTCCCGTGGGTGAATAATGAATTGCTTTAGTTTTAGAAGTAACAAAATCTCGCATAGCCGCCACGCCCCTCAACCTCAGGCAGGTTGAACAACTCCCCCCCCCCCCCCCCCCCCCCCCACCGGTTGGCATCGGCTATCGGCCGATTGCTCTGAAAAGAAATCGGAGATCAAACACCCCGATCGGTACATCTCTAGTAAAAATGCGCCCTAACTAAACTTCTTAATCGTGGAGATCCTAGAATACTGTATTTCTTGGCGAGTTCAATGAAACAATATAGACGTGCAACATCGCGCTAGTGCTGCTGTGGTACCATTAAAGCAGTGTACAAACCACCTTTTTGTTTTGTGCCGGTTTAAGTATTCCCAAACTTTTGATGATTTGGGTCTTGGAAAACTTTTTAGCTTTTCTTCGAAAGCTCTATACAATCGGCCTCTGACTGCTGCAGACGGCATTTTTTAAGACTGCGCTTAATGCCGGCAACCAGTGACTGGATCAAATACGATCTATGTCATGCACGCAGCAAGTAGTACTGAGGAGAAATCATTTGAATGGTTATATGAATGGAAACATTGTAGAGATGAAAAAGGATCATTTATAAACATAGTTTTAAAACCGATGCATCGACTTAAAATATTAAAAAGTGCGTCGACGTCATCGACTAGGTCAACCAATCGCGGCAGCCCTAAAATGCATTTAAAAAAGTCTTGCATGCTTCACTGTTGCTGGTGCAGACTTTGATGTGTCCGTTTATTTGGAGCTTGACAAGAATCGACCAGTCCGGAATCTTTATGCAGTTTGTTTAGTTAAGGGTTCTAACAGAGTGTCCTACAAACCTATAAAAATGAAAACTAATCAGAAGATTTGCATGATCTCCACTACACAGAGGAGAACTGTATGAGACAGCATGAAAGTTTTCTGCAATGTAGAGAATTTTGATTAATGCTAATGTTAATGCAAATTTTTTATCTAATCAATAAATTTTTTTTCTGGGCTTAAAAATATTCCAAAAACAACATGCTGATTAAGTTTGCATTTCAATTTCAGTTACGATCTATTCTTAATATTTCAGTAAGAGAAGGAATTAAAAAAGGGAAACAGAAGAAATTTAATGCAGACAGAAATCAAGGAAATTTAAAGAAGTCGAAGAGGAAGATTGAAATGAGAGAGAATTGAGGGAAATAAAAGGTAAAATGAGTTGCTATTGGCCTTTTATTGACCTTTGTCTCTAATAGCCGAGAGGGCAGAAGAGCAGTTAATGATGTGCCAACCTGTGTGATAGTGGTTAGACGGATACGCAGAAGGAAGGTGGACGATAACACACACATTATGTAGTCTGACCTCAATTTCACTCTGATTCTTTTCTGCCTCTTTTCATTATTAACAGCAGTAAAGGATTCAGTCGGAGCGTCACTAAATGATTCTTTCACTTATTGTTACTCACAGCGACTCAGTGAATAATGGTAAGAACGTGGTTTTATTCTTGTGTGTAGTGCATGTGAGTTCAGTTTAGAGTAAGAAATCAGATCAGAAACACTGTAGCCCTTCATTACAGCCAGAAATGTATAAGAATGCAGGGTTTTTTTCAGAATGTACAAAATGTATGGATACATCTAAAATATATCATGTAGACATGTAGGAATTCATTTTTACTTGCGTTTATTGTTGTCCATATTAGAATGAATAAAAAGTTGAGTTTAGCTCCTGGGCGCTTCTTTTCAGTGGAAGATTCCACTGTAGAGCTGTAACACAACCTGGACTGAAGTAAATTCTTTGTATTACTCGTGCAGGAACCTTGACCAGGCAGCAAGTGTTACTATTGCAGTGGCAATGAGGTCCATCCTTCTCTTCCTCAGGCAAGGCCAATAGTGTCTGTAAAGCAATCAACCAGGCCAGTCGCACCACTAAGACTAAACCAGGGTTTCACTGGTGGTGGGTTAACATGGTAGACTGCTGTGCCATCCTTGAGTCCACCAACGTTCAAATGCCGAATTTCTACATAGAAATGAAAATCGTTTGTGTGAAGATAAATCTAAATCAGACAAAATCCACACAGTGGCTCCGTACACGACTTAAAATTCTAATGTAGATTTTCAGTTTGCCAGGTTTTATCTAGTTTATGTTAATATGTTCTTGTGTTGTTTCTGTAGCATTCCTCAGTCTGCAGTCGGATTCAGCATGGAAGTGAGTAGGAGCAGGTTTTAGATCCATGACGTGACACATGATCTTTCTCCCTGGAGTCTCTGCTGACTCACACACGTTGACTAAATCTGGACGTGAATCTGAATCACCGCAGATCTGTCGTGATAATAGTAGCAAAAGAGGTGTTAGCTTGCTGACGGTGAGTAAAAGAAAAGAGCAGCCAGTTTGTAATGAAGATGACAGAGAAAATCCTTCTAATGTCACAGAGTTGTGTTAGGGTTTAATGTCAATCATATTTTTTTTTGTTACTGCATATACAGAGAACTAAAGGTTACATTTGATAGAATCTTTGAAATTTCACCATATCAGCCATTACCTTTTTCTCCCCCTTTAGCGCATCCAATTGTTCAATTTGCATCGTGCTTCCTCTCTGTCTATGCCGAACCCTGCCCTGACAGAGGAGATCAAAGCTAACCCATATCCCCTCCGAAACATGAGCAGCAGCCAGATGCATTTTTGCCACCCACACAGTTATGAGTTTGGCGCCACCTAGCGTTGCATGCGGAGAGACACACCCTAAGGGCACTCTCCCTCATCTCTTGTGCAGGCGCCTCTAATCAGCCGGCAGAGAACGTAATCGCATTCTGACAGAAAGAGACCCACATCCGGTTCTTTGTCCCATGTGTGGCATGTTTTTGGACTGTGGGAGGAAACGGGAGCACCTGGAGGAAACCCACGCGGACACGGGGAAAACATGCAAACTCCGCACAGAAAGGACCCGGACCGCCCCACCTGGGGATCGAACCCAGGACCTTCTCGCTGTGAGGCGACGGTGCTACCCACTAAGCCACCGTGCCGCCCTATCTATCTATCTATCTATCTATCTATCTATCTATCTATCTATCTATCTATCTATCTATCTATCCATCCATCCATCTATCCATCCATCCATCCAACCAACCAACCAACCAACCATCCATCCAACCAACCATCCATCCAACCAACCAACCATTCAACCAACCATCCATCCATCCAACCAACCAACCATTCAACCAATTATCCATCCATCCATCCAACCATCCATCCATCCAACCAACCAACCAACCATCCATCCAACCAACCATCCATCCAACCAACCAACCATTCAACCAACCATCCATCCATCCAACCAACCAACCATTCAACCAATTATCCATCCATCCATCCATCCAACCAACCAACCATTCAACCAACCATCCATCCATCCATCCAACCAACCAACCATTCAACCAACCATCCAACCATCCATCCATCCAACCAACCAACCATTCAACCAACCATCCATCCATCCATCCAAAGCTATTCTAATGTTGCTTTGAGATCCACTCCAAAAGAAAACAAAGACAACGTTCTTAAGGCCATTAATTTGGCAAAGTAATATCTTGGATGCACACAATTCCCAGCAATAACAGTGTAACACCATGTTCTGCCAATAAATGTTCTGTCCAAAATGTGTCACGTATTTATGTGCGGTGAGCCAAAGGAGCACTTGTGATATATCAGTGCCCATATTAATGCTTTTTAAAATGTCTATATAAACTGATCAGCCATAACATTAAAACCACCTCCTTGTTTCTACACTCACTGTCCATTTTATCAGCTCCACTTACCATATAGAAGCACTTTGTAGTTCTACAATTACTGACTAGTCTATCTATTTCTCTACATACCTTTGTAGCCTGCTTTCACCCTGTTCTTCAATGGTCAGGACCACCACAGAGCAGATATTATTTAGGTGGTGGATCATTCTCAGCACTGCAGTGACACTGACTTGGTGGTGGTGTGTTAGTGTGTGTTGTGCTGGTATGAGTGGATCAGACACAGCAGCGCTGCTGGAGTGTCCACTTACTGTCCACTCTATTAGACACTCCTACCTAGTTGTTTCACCCTGTAGATGTAAAGTCAGAGACGATCGCTCATCTATTGCTGCTGTTTGAGTTGGTCATCTTCTAGACCTTCATCAGTGGTCACAGGACGCTGCCCATGGGGCGCTGTTGGCTGGATATGTTTTTGGTTGGTGGACTTTTCTCAGTCCAGCAGTGACAGTGAGGTGTTTAAAAACTCCAGCAGCGCTGCTGTGTCTTATCCACTCATACCAGCACAACACACACTAACACACCACCACCATGTCAGTGTCACTGCAGTGCTGAGAATGATCCACCACCTAAATAATACCTGCTCTGTGGTGGTCCTGGGAGAGTCCTGACCATTAAAGAACAGCAAAACAGAAAGGAGCTAACAAAGCATGTAGAGAATCAGATGGACTACAGTCAGTAATTGTAGAACTGCAAAGTGCTTCTATATGGTAAGTAGAGCTGATTAAACGGACAGTGAGTGTAGAAACAAGGAGGTGGTTTTAATGTTATGGCTAATCAGTGAATACACATTTTTGTGCAAAAAACGGATAAATAGTAAAAGGTAAAATTACAAATGGTCATATTAATAGAGCTATATTCTTTATTTAGGGGTCAGCACAATGGATCATTCCAGTCTGCATACCTGATCTGGCACAGTTTTTTACACCTGATGCTCTTCCTGATGTAACCATTCTATTTTTATCCAGGCTTGGGACTTGCACTTCTCAATCATGTCTGTGTAGACATTTGTATGTGTAGACAGACATTCAGACCCCGGATTTCAGCAGTAGTGGGCTAGCATATTTTACCACTGCGCCACCCTAGCGCGCGAACACTTTTCCTATTTACGTTTCAGAAATTGGGTCTGTGCACTGCATATAATCCAGCATATCGATGTGAGGAATTACAAAGTCTGGCTTTATAGCCTACTGCAAATATTGATCTCAAACTCAGACGTGATCAGGTTAATTAATAATAAAATTTATTCAAATATTTAACTCTTATTTTATCATAGGCAATAATTTGACACTAAGCTGTATTAACACAGCAAAACAAAGACTGCAGATGCACCATGCAAACAATAAAGATCAGCAGTGAGACAGTGGATGGAAATCTGATCCTGGTTGCTCAGTTTTGTATGAAGCCAACATTCAATTTTACTAAAGGTCTTGTTCAGATTTTTAAATACATACACGTAATTATAGGTCAAAGTTTATTTGAATTATAATCTACCTATTTTGACCTTAATATAATTACAATAGAAATGTATAATTATTATGATGTGTAAATTTAATAAATTCATGTACAATAACCACTTCATTCTGATCAGGAGAGATTCAGCAACACTGAATCACTTTAAAGGTCCCGGCAGAAATTCACCCTGGACCGCGTGCTGGTCCATTACAGGGCAAGGGCAACAGGTATGTTCTACACTGATCAGCCATAACATTAAACCACCTCCTTGTTTCTACACTCACTGTCCATTTTATCAGCTCCACATAGATGTACTTTGAAGTTCTACAATTACTGACTGTAGTCCATCTGTTTCTCTGCATGCTTTGTTAGGCTGGTTTCACCCTGTTCTTCAATGGTCAGAACCCCTACAGCACCACCACAGAGCAGATATTATTTAGGTGGTGGATCATTCTCAGCACTGCAGTGACACTGACATGGTGGTGGTGTGTTAGTGTGTGTTGTGCTGGTATGAGTGGATCAGACACAGCAGCACTGCTGGAGTTTTTAAATACCGTGTCCACTCACTGTCCACTCTATTAGACACTCCTACCTAGTTGGTCCACCTTGTAGATGTAAGGTCAGAGACGATCGCTCATCTATTGCTGCTGTTTGAGTTGGTCATCTTCTAGACCTTTATCAGTGGTCACAGGACACTGCCTACACTGCTGACACAGGACACTGCTGATAAAATGGACAATGAGTGTAAAAACAAGGAGGTGGTTTTAATGTTATGGCTGATCAGTGTAAATCAGACATTAATACTGGTTATCTTTGCACAGATTAATTTTGTGGTTGTGTAACTAAAGGTTTAAGTGCAAGTGACAGGAAAACAAGAACGTTTCCTAATGTTAGCGTGGTCATTTCTATTCTGCTGTAGTTCTTTCTATGACTTTGAAAAGTCTTGTATGCTGCATTAATGCTTGTATTGTCCTTAAAAACAGCAGCACTTAAATATCACCTACGTTGCCCTACATAAGGACAGAGATTATTCAGAGCAGATAAGTGAAGTCCTTTTTCTGTGTTTCGCTAAAACAACGTTTATTTAGTCTGATCTGTGAGCGATGATGTCTGGCTGAGATTAGACTGAACTAAAAGATGCTAATGTGATGGCATTTTCTGAAGCTGAGATAAATTACCCTCTGCTTTTAGCATCACTGCTGTTTCTCTTGTTTTGCCCTTTTCTGTCACTCAGGTGTGTTTTCATGGTTTTTTAAAGAGTGCCCTGGCTATACAGTCTGAATGGATAAAAAAATATTCACAAAATTCACAATATGGCCAAAGGTTTGTAAACACCCTTAATTATTAGTAAGTTGAAATGTTTCAGTCACACCCAGGTGTGTTAAATCTATTACGTTAATAACTTTAACTGCTCCAGGTGGTCTGCACAGAGCTCCAGCTGTGACCCGACTGCACCGTTTTGGAATGGAATGAATTAAAATGTTATTTGTAAGTAAGGCCTCATCCAACATTGATTGGATGTACATTCTCACTTTTTGAAAGCCTTCAGGAAAGAGTAGAGGCTGTTAAAGCTACAAAGCTACAAATAATGCCCATGGTTTTGGAATAAGATGTCCAAAAAAATCTCCTGGTCAGGTGATACATATTTTTGACCAGGTTGACCAGTAGTAGTCTGTTAATTTTGCTCAGAGATCTAGGGTGTGTTCAAAAATGCCTAGTTCACACTACACGATTTTCGCCCTGATTTTCACTGGTCGGCGCTAGATTTGCCGGCTCTATCTAATCGCTATGTATGAACTACTCAACAACAGCATTCGCAGAGCGCTCGGCGACCGAAGAGAGATATCTAGCATGTCAAATATCTCGATCTTAGTCGCACAACTGGCAATGAGTGCTATGTTGAACAGCCAATGAGAATGCAAGATACAGTGTGAGTTGAAACGCAGGGGAGGAGTTGTAAAAAGTTGGGATAATATAGTTTATATCAGAATACATCGGCACATACACAAGTTTTACAGTATTTCTGACTTTATCGTTCTCTACAAAACATAACACCAACGTTGCATTGCAAAAATATTAATTAACCTCCAACTCACTATAGAACAATCCATGCTGGTCGTATAGCCAAATCCTCTCAGATTCATTTATTTTTTCTCCTTAATTTTATGCTGCACGTCAGTGCACTTTGATCGCTCGTTACTTGTTGACGTGCATTTTTAGACGTGGTATCATTAAACCCGTCGTCACTTCTCGCGTTTGTTTTAGTGACAAAACGTAGTTTGGGAGACCAGAGAAGCTCGCCTGCGATTCCAGTTGGTGATAGATGGTGTAGTGTTAAACCCCCTATCGCCGATCAGTCGTGTAGTGTGAAATAAACACCGACTTGAAAGACTCCCGATTACAAGAGAACCAGTTGTGTAGTGTGAACTTGGCATAAGTAGAGAGGATTCTAATAAGTCATTGACAGTTTTAGCTAACTAAGCTAACACAGTTAGCCTCATGCCATTCATACCAATGGGATGGGGTGGCACAACGCGCTAGCATGTCAACTAACATCTCCCTTCGTGTACCGAAAATGGTTAAATTGGCTGACAAGCCCGAATTTGCAAATAAATACACTTGTGCACGTTTATACAAATTAAAAATCAATAATAATTTATTTATATTAGTCTCTCCACACAATCTGCCATGTGTTTTTTTTTTTTCTGTGAGAAAAGTTGTGCCACACTGAATGCTGGGATTGCCTTCACCGCTAAGGCAGCATCGGATGCTCCCTTGTTTATGAGTCAAAATACCGCTGAAATTTTAAGATACCTTACTAGTGAGCATATTAAGGCATCTAGGATTTTGAACAGCCTTCTTCTCGGGAGCGCACACAGGATGACGTAAAATGCTGTCTATGTAGAGAGCGCACTAGGTTTTCGAACACACCCCTAGTGGCTTTTTTTTTTAACTCTGCAAGTTGTTGTGTGTTGTTTTCCCTCAGATTTCTGGTATTTATATGAAAGACCAACCAGTGGCGTAACTAGGAGCTCATGGGCTCCAGTGCAAAAACATTTTTTGGGCCCCCCTCAACAAATTTCATATATATATATGTCCGAACACATACAGTGTATCACAAAAGTGAGTACACCCCTCACATTTCTGCAGATATTTAAGTATATCTTTTCATGGGACAACACTGACAAAATGACACTTTGACACAATGAAAAGTAGTCTGTGTGCAGCTTATATAACAGTGTAAATTTATTCTTCCCTCAAAATAACTCAATATACAGCCATTAATGTCTAAACCACCAGCAACAAAAGTGAGTACACCCCTTAGTGAAAGTTCCTGAAGTGTCAATATTTTGTGTGGCCACCATTATTTCCCAGAACTGCCTTAACTCTCCTGGGCATGGAGTTTACCAGAGCTTCACAGGTTGCCACTGGAATGCTTTTCCACTCCTCCATGACGACATCACGGAGCTGGCGGATATTCGAGACTTTGCGCTCCTCCACCTTCCGCTTGAGGATGCCCCAAAGATGTTCTATTGGGTTTAGGTCTGGAGACATGCTTGGCCAGTCCATCACCTTTACCCTCAGCCTCTTCAATAAAGCAGTGGTCGTCTTAGAGGTGTGTTTGGGGTCATTATCATGCTGGAACACTGCCCTGCGACCCAGTTTCCGGAGGGAGGGGATCATGCTCTGCTTCAGTATTTCACAGTACATATTGGAGTTCATGTGTCCCTCAATGAAATGTAACTCCCCAACACCTGCTGCACTCATGCAGCCCCAGACCATGGCATTCCCACAACCATGCTTGACTGTAGGCATGACACACTTATCTTTGTACTCCTCACCTGATTGCCGCCACACATGCTTGAGACCATCTGAACCAAACAAATTAATCTTGGTCTCATCAGACCATAGGACATGGTTCCAGTAATCCATGTCCTTTGTTGACATGTCTTCAGCAAACTGTTTGCGGGCTTTCTTGTGTAGAGACTTCAGAAGAGGCTTCCTTCTGGGGTGACAGCCATGCAGACCAATTTGATGTAGTGTGCGGCGTATGGTCTGAGCACTGACAGGCTGACCCCCCACCTTTTCAATCTCTGCAGCAATGCTGACAGCACTCCTGCGCCTATCTTTCAAAGACAGCAGTTGGATGTGACGCTGAGCACGTGCACTCAGCTTCTTTGAACGACCAACGCGAGGTCTGTTCTGAGTGGACCCTGCTCTTTTAAAATGCTGGATGATCTTGGCCACTGTGCTGCAGCTCAGTTTCAGGGTGTTGGCAATCTTCTTGTAGCCTTGGCCATCTTCATGTAGCGCAACAATTCGTCTTTTAAGATCCTCAGAGAGTTCTTTGCCATGAGGTGCCATGTTGGAACTTTCAGTGACCAGTATGTCAATTTGGACATTTAGGGGTGTAGTCTCTTAGGGGTGTACTCACTTTTGTTGCCAGTGGTTTAGACATTAATGGCTGTATATTGAGTTATTTTGAGGGAAGAATAAATTTACACTGTTATATAAGCTGCACACAGACTACTTTTCATTGTGTCAAAGTGTCATTTTGTCAGTGTTGTCCCATGAAAAGATATACTTAAATATCTGCAGAAATGTGAGGGTTGTACTCACTTTTGTGATACACTGTATGTATAAACCGGGTGCTGCATTCTGATTGGCTGAGCTGAATGTCACTCACATATCACCGCTACAATATTGTAGTATAATAATAATGACCTGGCAAATGCAGCCAATGGGGGGGCAGTGTGGTGGGGGGTTGAATTAATGTTGTGGAGGGCCCTCCCAGCCATGGGGCCAGTGCACCTCTCAATCCCCCCATCCCCCCTGGTAGGTACGCCCCTGAGAAACTAATTTTATCTGCCCCTATTTCAGCCCCTGAAATGATCAGTTTGCTAGAGAGCATAAAATGTTTCAGCAGTTTTGGTGTTTTTTATTTTGTTCATTTTAATTTTCTCCTGTTTTCAATATTTTTATTATGCTCTCAAATTCAGTTTTTAGTGTTGAAATATATTTGTAGTTTATTTTCAGCAGATTGCTTATGCACACAATCACCGGAAAAATAGCTGAAAATGAGCAATTCAGACATGAACAGGAATTGCAATTTTAGCAGATGTGATGGCTGAACAACATCATTACTGGCGAATGCAAACTCAGCTCGCTCATGCTCACTCAGAATGAGGAGCAACAGGTTGTTCTGACCATGCAATCTAGTTCTAACTATGTTCTAACAACTTCTGGGAAGGATTCTGGAGTGATGTAGAACTTTTAAGCTTTGGAGCAATTTATTCACAAAATATTACCAAAAAAAGGACTTTGACATTGTTGCAGCCTGGTGTTCACTGCTTCTCTGCAACACAAACTCTCACAAGAGAAAACACACTGTGGGCACAAAACCGGCTTAAACGGACACATTAATGACCCTTTACAGGTGCACCCAATAATTAACCCTCACAAACCCCACGCTTACAGTAACTGCTTCTTTTTCCACCAGTATTATCACCTCCGTTTTCCTGTCACACCTCCTGTCTGCTTGTTTTCACTAATCTGACACAGATTCCTACAGAGAAAGTTAATTTATCATAGACCATTTTAGTGATCAAAACTGTATATACACCGATCAGCAATAACATTAAAACCACCTCCTTGTTTCTACACTCACTGTCCATTTTATAAACTCCACTTACCATATAGAAGCACTTTGTAGTTCTACAATTACTGACTGTAGTCCATCTGTTTCTCTGCATGCTTTGTTAGCCCCCTTTCACCCTGTTCTTCAATGGTCAGGACCCCCACAGGACCACCACAGAGCAGATATTATTTAGGTGGTGGATCATTCTCAGCACTGCAGTGACACTGACATGGTGGTGGTGTGTTAGTGTGTGTTGTGCTGGTATGAGTGAATAAGACATAGCAGCGCTGCTGGAGTTTTTAAACACCTCACTGTCACTGCTGGACTGAGAATAGTCCACAAACCAAAAATATCCAGCCAACAGCACCCCATGGGCAGCGTCCTGTGACCACTGATAAAGGTCTAGAAGATGACCAACTCAAACAGCAGCAGTAGATGAGCGATCGTCTCTGACTTTACATCTACAAGGTGGACCAACTAGGTAGGAGTGTCTAATAAAGTGGACAGTGAGTGGACACGGTATTTAAAAACTCCAGCAGTGCTGCTGTGTCTGATCCACTCATACCAGCACAACACACACTAACACACCACCACCATGTCAGTGTCACTGCAGTGCTGAGAATGATCCACCACCCATAAAATACCTGATCTGTGGGGGTCCTGTGGGGGTCCTGACCACTGAAGAACACGGTGAAAGCAGGTTAAAATGTATGTAGAGAAATAGATGGACTACAGTCAGTAATTGTAGAACTACAAAGTGCTCATGTATGGTAAGTGGAGCTGATAAAATGGACAGTGAGTGTAGACACAAGGAGGTGGTTTTAATGTTATGGCTGATCAGTGTATATTTTTGGTATAGCTGATTTTATATTGAAGTGTGGGCACTCGTTTGAAATATATAGTCTCAGAAATGCCAAAATATGATAGCTTGTTTCAGTATTTCTGGCATGGGGAGTGGACCTGTAGTTTTAAATGCTGATAACACACATTCTAAAACATATCAAACTCCAGGTCCAAACAGTCTCTGGTCCAGAACAAAGGATCAGTTTGGAAAATGGTATACATCCTCTCACTGAAACATCGATTCCTACCATTTTCTCACCTTTATTTTCCACAACAGTCCCTGATAACCGCGTTCCTCATTCCTGGAGTATACTCTCTGCAGCAGTGCTAATAACTCTCTGTAATCAGCTCTTTTAGCGGACATGCTATCTGGCTGGCGGAAGGCTGCAGGTGCCTTAATGTCCACTAAGCGTTGCTTATTAGCGAGTATATCTCAGAGAAAGCAGGAACTAATGGAATATGCAGCTTTTGGCACACTCCTTATCCAACCATTAGAGCTTAATGCAATCCGGCCTCTTAGACTGAGAGGAAAAGAGGCCCGAGCCGAGGTTTGAAAAGGTTTAGGACAAAAATGTGGGATGAACTGATTGTGTGTTTGAGATAAAACAAGTCTGAACAGGAAAGCACAGAGACTAATAGAGAGTAAACGAGAGAAATGAGGAATGTAGTTTATTATTAGACATTGTGTTCATGATGTGATCTTCTGCTTTTATCTCCTTCTCAATAAAAGGTCATAGAGATGCTGCTAATTACATGACCTTTCACCTTTAGAGTTAAAGTAGAAAGTATTTTTTATTCTGCTCTGTTTCAAAAACATTAAGTGGAAAAATATCAAAAGTATTACAAAGTATGTTAATAATTCTTTACAAAAAGTATTTCCAATAGCCACCATCTTTGTACAATTGTTAGAAATTATAGGTTTATTATTTGTGCATAATAAAAATATTGTATTTACTATTTCTTTTTTTTTTTAATGTTCCATTTTTCCAACCTTTTCCCCCCAATTTTGCTCCCCTAATCTAGTCAAGTCCAATTACCCTGATTGCATCCTCTACTGATTCAACCCTCCACTGCTGACTGAGGACGCTTCTCAACTGACACACGCCCCCTCCGGCACATGCTCAGTACAGACTGCATTTTTCACCTGCACAAGTCGAGTTCATATATACCGATCAGCACTGTACACGGAGAGCCATACCCTGATCAGCATTATTCCTCAGCCCTGTGCAGGAGCCATCAATCAGCCATCAGAGGTTGTAAGTGCTGATCGGGGCAGTGATAGCTCAGTGGTTATGGTACTGGACTAGTAATCAAAAGGTTGCTGGTTCAAGCCTCACCCCCACCAAGTTGCCACTGATGGGCCCCTGAGCAAGGCCCTTAACCCTCAATTGCTCAAAATTGTGTTCAGTCATAATTGTAAGTCACTTTGGATTAAAGCATCTGCTAAATGCCAAAAATGTAAATGTTATTGCACCAGTTATGAGGACCCATGATCCGGCCTGCCCCTAACCCTATGAACAACAGCCAATCGTTGTTCATGCAGCCGCCCAGCCCAGCCGGATGGCAGAGCTGAGATTCAATATGATGTATTCGAAAACCCAGCTCTGGTGTGCTAGCATATTTTACCGCTGTGCCACTTAAGCTGGCAGTATTTATTATTTCTTAACCTTTTGGCTGGTGACTGTTCTGCCCATATTAATGGCTTGACTGTTAGACTCTGTGTTTAAAAGGATTACAGTGGCACTCTGTACGACGAATTCTGAATTCTGTTCCCAAAATCATCTGTACAAACAACTCTGAACTGGTAGCCTATCCAGACTAATCTTGTTTTCTTCAAGCTTATGTGGTCAGCTGGGCACATGTGCACCTTGGGAGATGGCACCAGAGATCGGTGGACTAATTTTTAGGTGCACTCATTTTAAGTGTTGTGAGCGTAAATAAGTGGCCATGCCAGTCGAACCCGAATTCTGGATGATGTGTGTCCAGAGATTGGCAGATAAAGAATTCAGTCTGCTTCCTCTCGAACATCAGACGCATCGCCTAATTAGAGATGCCAGAGGCAGAGCAGCCTACGCTCATTAAATCGTTGTGAGGACAGCGCTAACGAGCTTATAATGACAGAGATGCGGACACACGCCAGCTTCATCCCTCCTCTCCGTGCGTGATTCCTCATGGAGAGCTACTTTTGGAAGAAACTACCAGCAATCAGGAATCCTGAAGCAGAAACATCATCTTTGTCAAATCTGCCACCATCTGCCCTCAGCTAATCCTGCTG
Organism: Trichomycterus rosablanca; assembly: GCF_030014385.1. Taxonomy (NCBI): domain Eukaryota; kingdom Metazoa; phylum Chordata; class Actinopteri; order Siluriformes; family Trichomycteridae; genus Trichomycterus; species Trichomycterus rosablanca. The sequence continues at coordinate 8,751,371 of NC_085998.1, read as the reverse complement.
TTCTGCAGAGTCTGGGAGAAGTTTCAGTGTTTCCAGCGGTTTCAAACTCCAGTAAACTGAACGGATTCAGTAGTAGTTGTTGCTTTTAACAAACTTGACAACAACTACTGATTTACTGAGTGTTAATGTTGGCCAAAGTAAACATCATTATTTTATCAGTAATGTTATTCATCAGTGCAGCAGTGGATCAGCAGATCTGGATTACTGTTGATCGAATGGTCATGGGTTCAAGTCTTTCCTCTGCCAAGCTGCCAATCTTTCTGTTTGGCCCCTAAGCAAGGCTCTTAACCCTCAGTTGCTTGTATTGCACTGTATACTCTCACAAAAGTGCTGTGGATTGTGTAAACAGGTCAGATAACTCCCTATAACCTTTCATCAGATTTTGGATTCTCACTCACTCACTCACTTTCTTAACCGCTTATCCAATCAGTGTCGCGGGGGTGCTGGAGCCTATCCCAGCTTTTCAATGGGCGCAAGGCACAAAGTAACACCCTGGACGGGGCACCAGTCCATCACAGGGCATACACACACACACTCATACACACACACACACACACACCAATTCAGTGTCTCCAATTAAACTGACTGCACGTCTTTGGACTGTGGGAGGAAACCAGAGCTCCCGGAGGAAACCCACACAGACACAGGGAGAACATGCAAACTTTACACAGAAAGGACTCGGACGCTCCACCTGGGGATCAAACCCAGGACCTTCTTGCTGTGAGGTGACAGTGCTACCCACTGAGCCACCGTGCCGACCTGATTTTGGGGGCAGTTGTAGCCTAATGGTTAAGGTACTGGACTAGTAATCCAAAGGTCGCTGGTTGAAGCCCCACCACTGCCAGGTTGCCACTGTTGGGCCTTTGAGCCCTTAACCCTCAATTGCTTAGGTAATATACTGTCACAGTACTGTAAGTCACTTTGGATAAAAGCGTCTGCTAAATGCCGAAAATGTAAATGTAAATGATTCTGTCAGATTAAATATTGAACCTAAGTATAACTTTGTCTTTTTTTTTTTTAAATGCATATCAGGGGATCTGAACTTTTCTTGGTTGCTGACTCCTAACTCAGTGAACTGCTTTAGGTTGTGAACTGCCTGTATCATATCACTAATCAGTTCATTATTTTCAACAAAGACTACCGATTCTACCAGGGTCATTTGATGGTTATTTGCTGGGGGATGTTTCAGTGTTACAGGGTGTTGTTATAAAGTTGTTTTCAGTGTTTACTGTTTTTATGTGTTTTTAGATTTTTACTGATTTTATCTTCCCACAGTTGTTAGGAACCAGTTGTTTGTGTTTCATGATTAAGTTAATAGATGAATTACACTCTGCTCTGTTTTGTAAGTCTTAATGGGTCATTAGACCTTTAATTAACAACAGTACCATGTTATATATTAATCCAGCCATTAGTCTCTTCCTGCTCAGACTCGGTGTCTCAGATACACTTCAGCACTGACCCATCTTAACTACTATTAATTTGGCTTTTGTTTGGACACATCTGATGTTTCTTGGCTAATTGCTGCCTCCAAAGGTCATTTCTAATGAATGTTGTGGCTGGGCGGCTGAAGTGTGATTATCTGAGGGATCATCAGCGCATAACAAACAGGGACAAATGTCAGTGGATTGGCTCTGATCCACCGACAAGACATTCATGATCCTAGGACTTGGGGCACATCTGGAAGGTCACATCATGTGGAGCTAATAAAAGGTAAATCAACAATGTGCTTATTCGGCAATATTCTTGTAAACTTGTCTACAGTTGTTTGTTTAAATCTATATACATACCAGTTGCTTGAGCTGCTTTGCTGGCAGCCATAACATAAAAACCACCTCCTTGTTTCTACACTCACTGTCCATTTTATCAGCTCCACTTACCATATAGAAGCACTTTGTAGTTCTACAATTACTGACTGTAGTCCAGCTGTTCTCTACATACCTTTTTAGCCATGCTTTCACCCTGTTCTTCAATGGTCAGGAACCCCACAGGACCACAACAGAGCAGGTATTATTTGGATCAGACACAGCAACGCTGATGGAGTTTTTAAACACCTCACTGTCACTGCTGGACTGAGAATAGTCCACCAACCAAAAATAACCAGCCAACAGTGCCCCGTGGGCAGCATCATGTGACCACTGATGAAGGTCTAGAAGATGACCAACTCAAACAGCAGCAATAGATGAGCGATCGTCTCTGACTTTACATCAAGGTGGACCAACTAGATAGGAGAGTCTAATAGAGTGGACAGTGAGTGGACACGGTATTAAAAAACTCCAGCAGCGCTGCTGTGTCTGATCCACTCATACCAGCACAACCCCTAGTCATTGGGTAGTGGCACTACAGCACTAAGTGCCAAAACATTTGAAACGCTAGTAATTTGGAATACTTGTAAAGGGCATCTGAACTCCAGGCACAGATATAGAGGAATACTAGGGCTTGTGACAAAAAATGTGATGTGGGGTGCACTAGACATTATCTAGGAAAACATGATGGACACAATGCTAGTCCATCACACAGTACACACACCTACTAACTGACTCATCACATTAACATCTTTCCCTCACTTTCCTCCATCAGGCTTTAAGAACATCTTGTCAGTAATAACTGGGCACTCAGGACCCACTCAAACCATCGATATGCCAATCAAACTTGGAGTTCAGAGATAGAGTGGCACCACGAGAGCTCAGGAGCCTCTTTTTGTTCTAAGTAGTGGATTCCGCTGGTTCCGCTATACATACTGCTAAGTGTATGAAATCAATCACCCAGCTCTTTAAAATACATCTCAAAAGATAATTATTGGCAGTGGAATGAGCAGTCCTGAAGAGCTTCAGACTTTCAATCTCGGACCTGCACGTAGCTGCTGAGAGAGTGAAAAATCTGCTGTCCTTAGATGTACTCTATACAACAGCAGCTCTCAATCTTTTTTTTTCTCTTAGACCCCCCTGTGTTCAAAAAAAGAAATCTGGGAGCCCCTTGACACAGGTTGTAATATTATTCTTAAACTTTTTGTCTTCTTGTACAATGAATCCATGATGAAGGTATAATATCTTGGTATTTTCTGATTTTGGTTGATATAGTAAGTTTACTTCTAGTTTTATGCTTCCTCACCTGTGTCTGCTTCATCGGGATCTGCATCTACAACTGAGTCAAAATCACTCATAATTACCATTCATTGGCCTTTGCACTTTTAAGAATGGTGAATCAAATATTTGTCTATTCTCAAAGACCCAACATAGGCTCACTTTCTTAACCGCTTATTCAGTTAGGGTTGCATGGGGGTGCTGGAGCCTATCCCAGCTTTTCAATGGGTGCAAGGCACACAGTAACATCCTGGACGGGGCGCCAGTCCATCACAGGGCAGACACACATACACACACACCCATTCACCTACAAAAGAAAATTATTATTATTATTATTATTATTATTGTTATTATTATTATTATTAGTTGTATTAGTATTATATGCAGGAGCAGCTGAAAGAAAATTGTTATTATTATTGTTATTATTATTGTTGTTGTTATTATTATTATTTTTATTATTGTTATTATTATTAGTTGTATTAGTATTATATGCAGGAGCAGCTGAAAGAAAATTGTTATTATTATTATTATTAGTTGTATTAGTATTATATGCAGGAGCAGCTGAAAGAAAATTGTTATTATTACTGTTGTTATTATTATTATTATTCGTTGTATTAGTATTATATACTGGAGCAGCTGAAAGAAAAATATATTATTGTTATTGTTATTATTAGTTGTTTAGGTATTATATACTGGAGCAGCTAATAGAAAAAATATGTATTATTATTATTATTATTATTATTATTATTAGCTGTATTAGTGTTACATACAGGAGCAGCTGAAGGAAAAATGTTTTTATTATTATTGTATTAGTATTATGTGCAGGAGAAGCTGAAAGAAAATTATTATTATGTTTTTTTATTATTAATATTATTATTAGTTGTATTAGAATTAAATAGAAAATCAGCTGAAAGAATATTATTATAATTATGTTTTTATTATTATTGTTATTAGTTGTATTAGTTTTATATACAGGAGCAGCTTAAAATAAAAAAATATATTATTATTATTAATATTATTAGTTGTATTAGTAATATATACAGGAGCAGCTGAAAGAGCAAACATATTATGATTAATTATTATTAATAGTAGTTGTATTAGTATTATGTGCAGGAGCAGCTGAAAAAATATAATTATTATTAGTTGTATTAGTATTATATAAAGAAGCAGCTCAAAGAAAAACATTATTACTATTATTATTATTATTATTATTATTATTATTAGTTGTATTAGTGTTGTATACAGGAGCAGCTGAAGAAAAAATATTATTGTTATTATTATTATTAATAAATAGGAGCAGAGGAAAAAATATTATTACTATTCATAATTATTACTATTATCATATGGGAGCAGATGAAAATAAAATATTATTATGGTTGTTTACTATCCTAACTCTAAGGCTGTTGTGAGCAGGAGGAATTAGACATTTTCAGGGCAGGTGGTCTGCAGGACTGCAGTTGCTTTATCCTTGTATGAGCTGCTTTTCAGCTAGAAAAGGTCACGACTTCAATATCATACTGAGCCTTTATGTGTAAAAGCTGTTAGACTTAGGAACTGTTGTGGAGTGTTTTGTGTGTCTGTGAGTGTGTTCATGTGTTTGTTGGTGTGTGTGTGCACGTTGGTGTGTGTGTTTACAGTTCAACAGTGTGACAGAAAGCGATTAGCAAATGTCATCCGGTCATTTCTGAGTGTGACGGCACGGCGGTGTGTGGATGAGGAACAGGAATGAGAAGTTAAATGATAAAGCTGCTGTAGGTTCAGAGCTGCAGATAATCGGCGTGTTAGACTCGACTCTTCTTTATCAACAGTGAAACAGTGTGGAATGAAAATCAGAGGTGTGAACATCCTAAATGAAACAGATAGCACGCTGGATAGGTTCTTTCTTTAGTGCTGTTTAAAACAGTGACAAAGCTGAATTTAGTTTATGTGCATAAAGTGATATAAACTATTCATAGAATTGAATAACTAATACTCATAAATATTAAGTTGGCTGGTGTCAGATGGTTAACAATGGATGGAACCAAGTTTGTTTGTTTATTAGGATTTTAACGTCATGTTTTACACTGGTTACTTTCATGACAGGAACGGTAGTTACTCATCACACAAGGTTCATCAGTTCTCAAGGTTATATCGAACACAGTCATGAACAATTTAGTGTCTCCAGTTCACCTCACTTGCATGTCTTTGGACTGTGGGAGAAAACTGGAGCACCCAGAGTAAACCCACGCGGACACGGGGAGAACTCCACACAGAAAGGACCCGGACCGCCCCATCTGGGGATCAAACCCAGGACCTTCTTGCTGTGAGGCGACAGTGCTACCCACTTAGTCATGAGTGTTAATTCGCTCCAGGTGGACGGTTTTCTATATATAGCAGCTTCTTCCTTTTATTCTCGTCTGCTCTTTTATTCTCGTCGGCTCTTCTGTTTGCATACTTTCATTTCTCTAAGCCGTAATGCTGGATTGCTCAGTCTGGTCAGGTTTTCAGACTTCTTTTGAAGCATTCTTATGGAAACTGTCCCTGGACTTGCAGCATTTTGGGTCTCATGATGGAGCTGCACTGTGAGAGCGGGTTGCCCCAAAGGCGGTGCCACATCTCTTTCTGGAGTGGACCCACCCGTACAACCTCTTCATGTGCTGGAGGTGCCAGTTGGTAGGGTTGGGGTCTGTTTTGTCTGTTCTATTCATGAAGGCTGGTTTGTTAAAGCTGGACGGAGTAGCCTGTCATATTGTCACATCCAGTTCTCACTTCTGCACTATCCCTGTTCTATATCTTTTCTATACCTATTTTTGTGCCTTTCACTTGTTACTTTGTTTCTACTAATTTGGCCACTTATTTATTTGTGATTGACCTGTTTTTTGTTCCTGGCTTTTTAGTCACAGTATCATTCTACCTTGATTACATATTTGCAAATTGATTTTATTTCCATTCCTGCAGGCGTGTGGGGATCTCGCCTCATGCTTTCTGTAGTGAGGCGCGTTCTAGCCCCGTTATATTCAGTGTGCAAAATTATTTTAAAATTGTTGATGCTGAATGGATGTGGGTCAACTGCCATGCCTTGCAAGATTCTATTCCAATGAAATCCCACAATAGTGAGACAGAAAGCACGATTGGAAACGTTCTATTGTTAGGTTTAACAGGTTTTGGGATGTGCAGCAGTCTGTGCATGATTGTGCAGATATGAAGTGCGTCGCTTACAATGCAATTATACGAATGACTTGTCTGGAGCCTTGTCCACAAATTTCAGTCATGCATAAGAGCTGAAATGAAATTTTCCAACACAGCAATACATGTTCCTGTTTTATTACAGATAGAAAGAATTCTATTATAGATAAATGTGCTGTGGTGTAATACTGCAGAATTAAATGCTGAGTTTACAATCGGATGTGCTGGATCAGCTAGGTTATATTCTCACATCTGGATAATATTAGACAAAAATACACTCACTGCACACTTATTAGGAAGTCCGTATTAATACTGGAAAAGTACTTTACTCTCAGAACAACTTAAGTCTTTGTGCCATTGATTTCAATGCATGTTGACGTTTTTGCCTGGTATAATTGCTTGTTCAGCTGCACAATCTCACCTTTTCTTACACTTATATGGTGCTTATGCCAACATCACACTACATGACTTTCCAAGTCGTCAGGTTGCTGTACAGTTCACACTACACCAGACCAGACCAGAAAAGCTCGCTTGCGATTCCAGTTGGTGATAGATGGTGTAGTGTGAAACCCCCTATCACTGATCAGTCGTGTAGTGTGAAAGCCACACCGACTTGAAAGACTCCCGATTACAAGAGATCCAGTCGTGTAGTGTGAACTGTACAGCAACCTGACGACTTGGAAAGTCGTGTAGTGTGAACTTGGCATAAGCACTATATATATACAGTATATACAGGGGTTGGACAAAATAACTGAAACACCTGTCATTTTAGTGTGGGAGGTTTCATGGCTAAATTGGACCAGTCTGGTGGCCAATCTTCATTAATTGCACATTGCACCAGTAAGAGCAGAGTGTGAAGGTTCAATTAGCAGGGTAAGAGCACAGTTTTGCTCAAAATATTGCAATGCACACAACATTATGGGTGACATACCAGAGTTCAAAAGAGGACAAATTGTTGGTGCACGTCTTGCTGGCGCATCTGTGACCAAGACAGCAAGTCTTTGTGATGTATCAAGAGCCACGGTATCCAGGGTAATGTCAGCATACCACCAAGAAGGACAAACCACATCCAACAGGATTAACTGTGGACGCAAGAGGAAGCTGTCTGAAAGGGATGTTCGGGTGCTAACCCGGATTGTATCCAAAAAACATAAAACCACGGCTGCCCAAATCACGGAATTAAATGTGCACCTCAACTCTCCTGTTTCCACCAGAACTGTCCGTCGGGAGCTCCACAGGGTCAATATACACGGCCGGGCTGCTATAGCCAAACCTTTGGTCACTCGTGCCAATGCCAAACGTCGGTTTCAATGGTGCAAGGAGCGCAAATCTTGGGCTGTGGACAATGTGAAACATGTATTGTTCTCTGATGAGTCCACCTTTACTGTTTTCCCCACATCCGGGAGAGTTACGGTGTGGAGAAGCCCCAAAGAAGCGTACCACCCAGACTGTTGCATGCCCAGAGTGAAGCATGGGGGTGGATCAGTGATGGTTTGGGCTGCCATATCATGGCATTCCCTTGGCCCAATACTTGTGCTAGATGGGCGCGTCACTGCCAAGGACTACCGAACCATTCTGGAGGACCATGTGCATCCAATGGTTCAAACATTGTATCCTGAAGGCGGTGCCGTGTATCAGGATGACAATGCACCAATACACACAGCAAGACTGGTGAAAGATTGGTTTGATGAACATGAAAGTGAAATTGAACATCTCCCATGGCCTGCACAGTCACCAGATCTAAATATTATTGAGCCACTTTGGGGTGTTTTGGAGAAGCGAGTCAGGAAACGTTTTCCTCCACCAGCATCACGTAGTGACCTGGCCACTATCCTGCAAGAAGAATGGCTTAAAATCCCTCTGACCACTGTGCAGGACTTGTATATGTCATTTCCAAGACGAATTGACGCTGTATTGGCCGCAAAAGGAGGCCCTACACCATACTAATAAATTATTGTGGTCTAAAACCAGGTGTTTCAGTTATTTTGTCCAACCCCTGTATATATTTATATATTTCTTGCAATGTAACGTTGATGTTATGTTTTGTAGGGAATAGTAAGGTCAGAAATACTGTAAAACTTGCATGTATGCCGATGTTTTCTGATATAAACTATATTATGCCCCTGTCCCACCTTTTTACAACTCCTCCCCTGCGTTTCCTCTCACCCCGTATCTTGCGTTCTCATTGGCTGTTCGACATAGCACTCATTGCCAGTTGGGTGACTCAGATCCAGATATTTGACAAGCTAGATCTCTCTTCAGTCGCCGAGCACTCGGCGAGCCGGTCGGATCGAGTTGTTGAGTAGTTCACACATAGCGATTGAGAGTCGAGTTGCTCTCGAGCCGGCAAATTTAGCGCCGACCAGTCAGCAAGCGAAAATCAGGGCAAAAATCGTGTAGTGTGAACTAGGCATTCATTTTATTCAGATCTGGACTGCAAAGTCTATTAAAGTACACTGAGCATTTCCACTTTTCTCCCAGTCTAGTCGGCAGGAGTATGCAATAACAGAGAAATCAGAAATGAGGTCATTAGTTTGTCTCTGCACTTTAAGTATAAAACTAAGAATAAAAGTCTGTAAAAACTTCCTACCAGAAAAGACGTGAGCACTGAGATCGGATGAGACTGGAGATTTCTAATAACCACTGCTTGTTTTTATGAAAGATGTTATGTTTTGTCAGTGGGCAAATTCAGACTTCCAATTAGCACATAGAATCCAACAGATGGCTCAAATCGAAAATAAATAATGAAATATTGTTCTCATTAGAGCACAGTTCATTAAAAGTCCAACACAATGCTTGACACTGTGCCTAAATAAAATAGTTAAACTTCTTTCTTTGTTACTCTCTGCTAATCTTCAAAACGTACAATCTGTTCTAGCAGTCATAATGATAAATATGCAATATTCTGTTTACAATCCTCGCTAATTAGAAGTTTATATAAATGGAAATTAGCAAACAAGTAACTTGAGAAACTAAACTTCCTATTTGTCATGTATATCTAAAAAAATATATATCTATATAAATATATACACTGATTAGCCATAACATTAAAACCACCTCCTTGTTTCTACACTCACTGTCCATTTTATCAGCTCCACTTACCATATAGAAGCACTTTGTAGTTTTACAATTACTGACTGTAGTCCATCTGTTTCTTTTAATCTGCTTTTGCCCTGTTCTTCAATGGTCAGGACCCCCACAGGACCACTACAGAGCAGGCATTATTTAGGTGGTGGATCATTCTCAGCACTGCAGTGACACTGACATGGTGGTGGTGTGTTAGTGTGTGTTGTGCTGGTATGAGTGGATCAGACACAGCAGCGCTGCTGGAGTTTTTAAACACCTCACTGTAACTGCTGGACTGACAACAGTCCACCAACCAAAAATATCCAGCCAACAGCGCTTCGTGGGCAGCGTCCTGTGACCACTGATGGTCTAGAAGATGACCAACTCAAACAGCAGCAATAGATGAGCGATCGTCTCTGACTTTACATCTACAAAGTGGACCAACTAGGTAGGAGTGTCTAATAGAGTGGACAGTGAGTGGACACGGTATTTAAAAACTCCAGCAGCGCTGCTGTGTCTGATCCACTCATACCAGCACAACACACACTAACACACCACCACCATGTCAGTGTCACTGCAGTGCTGAGAATGATCCACCACCTAAATAATACCTGCTCTGTGGTGGTCCTGTGGGGGTCCTGACCATTGAAGAACAGGGTGAAAACAGGTTAAAAAGGTATGTAGAGAAACAGTCGGACTACAGTCAGTAATTGTAGAACTACAAAGTGCTTCTATATGGTAAGTGGAGCTGATAAAATGGACAGTGAGTGTAGAAACAAGGAGGTGGTTTTAATGTTATGGCTGATAACATTAAATTAACATTATATATATATACAGTATATACTGTATATATCAACCCCTTGACCTTAAGTATTTTAAAAGGTATTACGGTGATGAGTATACAATTGATGGGCCTTCCTTAAACTAATATTCCTGAATCTCCTGAACTCAATGCTCAACACAAACTCAATACTATCAGACTCTAAAATCCCTCAGACAGTGACCAGAAGTAGGGATCAAACCCGAGTCCCAATGGCCCATGAAGAATTGTGGAAACCACATTAGGTTCACCACGGTGCCATCCTAGACTGTAATTAAATGTTTATTTTAAGACACACAATCAGAAAACCTTTTATTCTCTGGTCTGGAAAATCTACAGCAAAACCAGGACCAGCAGCTCTGTTTTATCATGGTTTTTGTCTTCATGTTTTCTCCTCCTCCTCAGTGTCACACCAAAACTGAAACACTCGGCAATTCAGAAACTATGCTGCAGATTGTACATTATATGACCAAAAGTATGTGGACACCTGACCATGAGATTGTTGGCCATTTCATTATAACCCAGCAATAAATAATCTTACTTAGAAAAACATTACCAATTGTTACTGCTTTATTTAAATATAAGGGCTCTTACTGTGGTTTGGTGCAGTCTTAAATAGTCCTTATACACTGATCAGTCATAACATTAAAACCACCTCCTTGTTTCTACACTCACTGTTCATTTTATCAGCTCCACTTACCATATAGGAGCACTTTGTAGTTCTATAATTACTGACTGTAGTCCATCTGTTTCTCTGCATGCTTTGTTAGCCTCCTTTCATGCTGTTCTTCAATGGTCAGGACTCTCCCAGGACCACCACAGAGCAGGTATTATTTAGGTGGTGGATCATTCTCAGCACTGCAGTGACACTGACATGGTGGTGTGTTAGTGTGTGTTGTGCTCTATTAGTACTCTATTAGACACTCCTACCTAGTTGGTCCACCTTGTAGATGTAAAGTCAGAGACGATCGCTCATCTATTGCTGCTGTTTGAGTTGGTCATCTTCTAGACCTTCATCAGTGGTCACAGGATGCTGCCCACGGGGCGCTGTTGGGTGAATAATTTTGGTTGGTGGACTATTCTCAGTCCAGCAGTGACAGTGAGGTGTTTAAAAACTTCAGCAACATTGCTGTGTCTTATCCACGCATACCAGCACAACACACACTAACACACCACCACCATGTCAGTGTCACTGCAGTGCTGAGAATGATCCACCACCCAAATAATACCTGCTCTGTAGTGGTTCTGTGGGGGTCCTGACCATTGAAGAACAGCATGAAAGGAGGTTAAAAAAGAATGTAGAGAAACAGATGGACTACAGTCAGTAATTGTAGAACTACAAAGTGCTTATATATGGTAAGTGGAGCTGATAAAATGGACAGTGAGTGTACGTAGAAACAAGGAGGTGGTTTTAATGTTATGGCTGATCGATGTATATGTGTTGAAAAACTTACTTAAATAGTTTTAAATGAATTTTAGTCGTAATTAGAACAGTGCTATAACTTTTTCACACCAGTACTATATTTTAACACATTCCTAGTTTGTAAACCTGTTTTTATTTGGGTTTGCTTTGTATAAGAGAAGATCTGAGAGGTTATAGTGTTGTGTTTACAACGCCGCGAGCTGTTTATGCTGAACAAACCCGGTGAGAAACGCTCGGCAATGCGTGAGGTGAGAACCGTATTAAAATATTTGCATGTGGGTGTGTTTTGTTCTTCACTACATCTGTTTTCAAGCCCACCATTTTTCTTTGCTCGTGTCTCATGCACAGACAGAGTTGTAGGTTACTCATCCTGTCATGTAGGTTTGTGTAAAGAAGCACCATTAATTTTAGGATACCGAGCTGAGCTGAAACGAGAGATGCTACATGCAGAGTCAGGAGGAATTTCTTGCTGAGCTTTTTGTTCTTGCAGTGCAGAATAAAGAAATGAAGCATCTTTTTGTATTCACCTCAGCACTTATACACACAATACAATGCACACAATCCATCTCGGCATGACGTTTCACTTTTCCCTTCTTTATTACAAGTTGCAACTGTCCTGTGTTTAATTTTATAGCCGTTGAACACAGCACAAATACACTAGATGGCTTATATGACGTCTTTTATTTTTGTTATATTCAGATGTTTCAGCCTCACCTATTGCTTAAATGTATATAAAATTAATTATACTAAATGCATTCTATGCTGCAAACTTTGTAAGAGCAGTTTAGGGAAGGTCATTTTCCTGCTCCAGCATTACTGTGCCCCTTAAACAAAGTGAGGTCCATAAAGACACATTATAATAACATCAGTCTAGAGGAATTCCAGCGACCTGCACAGAGCGTCTGCGTTGATAGTCTTATATGGCTGGATGCTTTTGTAATAAGATTTCCTTGTGAGGAATTTTGGTTTGAAGGTTTCATTCTTTATAAGAAGTTTGGCATATTCTCCTTTTGTCCATGTTTCCCTCTGCCTCCCAGAAACATCCAGATAGTGGATTGGCTGTGCTGGATAGCTTTCCGGATCTGAGTCTGCATGTGTGTGTGTGATTGTTTGTGTGTTGCCCTGCAGTGAGTTGGAACCATGTCCAGGGTGAATTCCTGCCATATGCTCAATATTTTAGGACCCTGACCAAAATAAATGAATATTTGAATATAAAAATGTCAAATTGAGCATAATGTAGGGGACGGGTTATTCATTTAATGAATACTACTCTAATATACACTGTATGGCCAAAAGTATTTGGACAACTAACCATGACCTTGGAATGTCAAGGGGGACATTTACATTTTCAGCATTTAGCAGACGCTCTTATCCAGAGCAGAAGTGCTTCCATAGTAAACATTTAATTACTCTAGTTTAAGTAGACAACAGTCCAACATACACCCATCAGCCATAACATTAAAACCACCTCCTTGATTCTACACTCACTGTCCATTTTATCAGCTCCACTTACCATTTAGAAGCACTTTGTAGTTCTACAATTACTGACTGTAGTCCAACTGTTTCTCTGCATACTTTTTTAGCCCCCTTTCATGCTGTTCTTCAATGGTCAGGACCACTACAGAGCAGGTATTATTTAGGTGGTGGATCATTCTCAGCACTGCAGTGACACTGTCATGGTGGTGGTGGGTTAGTTTGTGTTGTGCTGGTATGAGTGGATCAGACACAGCAGCGCTGATGGAGTTTTTAAACACCTCACCGTCACTGCTGGACTGAGAATAGTCCACCAACCAAAAATATCCAGCCAACAGTGCCTCATAGGCGGCATCCTGTGACCACTGATGAAGATCTCAAAAATGACCAACTCAAATAGCAGCAATAGATGAGCGATCGTCTCTGACTTTACATCTACAAGGTGGACCAACTAGGTAGGAGTGTCTAATAGAGTGGACAGTGAGTGGACAAGGTATTTAAAAACTCCAGCAGCAGTGCTGTGTCTGATCCACTCATACCAGCACAACACACACTAACACACCACCACCATGTCAGTGTCACTGCAGTACTGAGAATGATCCACCACCCAAATAATACCTGCTCTGTGGTGGTCCTGTGGGGCTCTTGACCACTGAAGAACAGAATGTAAGCTAACAAAGCATGCAGAGAAACAGATGGCCTACAGTCAGTAATTGTAGAACTACAAAGTGCTTCTATATGGTATGTGGAGCTGAAAAATTGGACAGTAAGTGTAGAAACAAGGAGGTGGTTTTAATGTTATGGCTGATCAGTGTAAGTCCCAAACATAGGGACAGTGGTAGCCTAGTGGGTAGGGCTTTGAGCTTTTAACTGAAAGGTTAAGAGTTCGAATCCCAGCTTTGCCCTGCAGCCACTGTTGGGCCCTTGAGCAAGGCCCTTAACCCTCTCTGCTCCAGGGGCGCCATACAATAGCTGACCCTACACTCTGACCCCAACTTTCAAACAAGCTGGAATATGCACAGAAATATATATGACAAATAAAGCCATTCTATTCTATTTCACTCACTCTCTCACTTCCTGTCGGTGAGTTCATGTATATCCTGTGTGTAAAGGTTGGCTGTTATCACCACTTGGACTCCTGTAAGACATTTAAAGCTGCTTCACCTCATTTGTCTTTCGGCTCCACCAGCGTGTAATTTTCACCCGACCTTTCCAGCAGCTCATTTTACCAGCTCGTTCAGTCTGATGCACAGTATCGTGTCTGATCTCCTGAGAATTCACTTCTATTCACTTCTATATTTAATTAAAGCAGCAAGATCAAGTGTGGGATTAATGCTGCTAAATGAGGGATGAGTGAGGAGAGGAAGAACATTGACATCTTGATCAGAAGGAAGGAGATAAGACCTTGGCAACATGGGACTCATTTTGATCAAATGGTACTCTGAGACATAAAAGAAAGAAAGGAACATTGGACCTGGATAACATGGTACTTTGTAATGATAAAATAATTAGAACAGATGATGCAGGAAAAAGAAAGTCCCATATAGATATAGGACCTGAGAAAATTAGGACCCCTAAAAATAGGCCATTGGTAACGTACGACCTTGGCTCTGAAAACAGGAAAAGTGGTAGCTCAGTGATTACCACCACCAAGTAGCCACTGTTGGACCCCTGAGCAAGGCCCTTAATTGCTCAAATTGTGTTAATAATTGTAAGTCACTTTGAATAAAAGTGTTTGCTAAATATTGCAGATGTAATACAGATCCTTTAAGCTTGTGCTTTTACATTAATTTCTGTCTATCACAGAATGGAATGATGAGATATAGAAACATTATACACCCTGTTTTGACAAAGCCAAGCATATAATTGTAAGGTTTAATGTCTTGAATTTCCTAATTCATATATTCCTGTATTCCAGTATTCTCTAAGGTTCATACGTCTCTATGTTTACTGAGTTCTATGTTCCTAGGGTATCTTTTATGTCCTGATCCTCATGCTGTGTCCTCGTGGTTTTGCGTTTCCAAATTTTACTTTGTAAGTGTCCTATCTTTCCAGGCTCCTGTTTTATCAGGTCTTTAGTTGTCAACATCCAGTGTTGCTAAAGTTCTGTTTTCTAAGGCTCCTATGTTTCCAGGGTCTTACATTACCAAGACATTATATTTTCATGGTCCTAAGTTACCAGAAAACCAAAGCTAGGCACCCAGGTGGTGCAACAGAATTCCGCTAGCACACCAGCGCAGAGATTCTGAACTCCTCGGTTTGAAACTCGCCTTTTCCACTGGTCGGCTGGATGCCATCTAGTGGGCATAATTGGCAGTGCCTGCAGCAGACACGTTTGAGCTAGGGCGGGATGCAGAGATGTTCACAAGTCACAAAATACAAGTCAGAGTCAAGTCACGAGTCTTTAGGCTAGTGTCCAAGTCAAGTCACGAGTCTTTAGGCTAGAGTCTGAGTCAAGTCACGAGTCTTTAGGCTAGAGTCTGAGTCGTCACAAGTCTTTAGGCTAGTGTCCGAGTCAAGTCACGAGTCTTTAGGCTAGAGTCTGAGTCAAGTCACGAGTCTTTAGGCTAGTGTCCGAGTCAAGTCACGAGTCTTTAGGCTAGAGTCTGAGTCAAGTCACGAGTCTTTAGGCTAGAGTCTGAGTCAAGTCACGAGTCTTTAGGCTAGTGTCCGAGTCAAGTCACGAGTCTTTAGGCTAGAGTCCGGGTCAAGTCATGAGTCTTTAGGCTAGAGTCCGAGTCAAGTCACGAGTCTTTAGGCTAGAGTCTGAGTCAAGTCACAAGTCTTTAGGCTAGTGTCCGAGTCAAGTCACGAGTCTTTAGGCTAGAGTCTGAGTCAAGTCACGAGTCTTTAGGCTAGTGTCCGAGTCAAGTCACGAGTCTTTAGGCTAGAGTCCGAGTCAAGTCACGAGTCTTTAGGCTAGTGTCCGAGTCAAGTCGCGAGTCTTTAGGCTAGTGTCCGAGTCAAGTCACGAGTCTTTAGGCTAGAGTCTAAGTCAAGTCACGAGTCTTTAGGCTAGTGTCCGAGTCAAGTCACGAGTCTTTAGGCTAGAGTCTGAGTCAAGTCACGAGTCTTTAGGCTAGTGTCCGAGTCAAGTCACGAGTCTTTAGGCTAGAGTCCGAGTCAAGTCACGAGTCTTTAGGCTAGAGTCCGAGTCAAGTCACGAGTCTTTAGGCTAGAGTCCGGGTAAAGTCATGAGTCAATATAATATACACAAAACATATACTGGAAATGTAGCGTAGAAATAAACAAATAATCTGTAAGTTCAGATAAAAAACAGCAACAGATTAGCGAGTGTATTTTGCCGTTTTACTTAGTGCCTTTATTTTCCTAGGTACCAGTTAAAAGCTTAAACTGATATTTTGTTTTCATTGCAAATCTCGGCACAGCGGCCAAAATCCAAAACACAGCAAAATATCCATAATACTGCTTACCTTAGCTTATGTTCTTCCAGATGCTATTAAATTTATAACCACGTGTCCCATTAGGAATATAATCCGTTATTTTGTAAATGTGCGTATAATTAAAAACCTCCAAACTTTTCCCGGTTGTGAAGTAAAACACGAACCCGTTAGAAAGCCAATCAAGCATTTCATTAACACATCATCTGTGTGACGCTGCAAACTAAATACATGCAAATAACAGCATTTCTTACTAACAATTACAATCAGAAAGTCTGATTTGTTCAGAAAGCGGTTCTTACAATCTTCTGTAGAAGCGTTCCATTCACATTATCTGTTACTGTGAAGTGCACTACGTTAAAGTATTCCACCATTTGAAGTAGGGAAGTGCTTCATCACTACGCCAGAAGCTGGCTGGAACATTTACCCATTGCATGTGTTGCGGTTTAAAACGGCAGGAGCGTTATTACAGAGCAAAAAATGACACGATCAGAATGATGTCGGACATGGACAATGTTGTAGATGGGCAGGGAGAGGTCACAGGTCAGTATAAACAAGATATTTATGTAATACTTCATTATTTGTGGAGAATTCTTATTGTTGCAGCTCTAAAAGCATCTGGGAGAAGTTTGATATTTATCTGATCGCTGAGCTGTGAATCATTTTCCCGATACAAGCTCTGTGATTGGCAGTTGTGCTGAATAGATACTGGTGTCAGAGTTTTGCTTACAGCGAGTGGAGGAGAATAGAAAATTCACTGTGTCTGTATTTCATAAAGACAGAGCGCAGGAACGGATGGGAAAATAGGTCTGTTTGTTGTTTTTTTTGCAAACTTTTACCATTTACTTTGCCAACACTTTTACAGTTGCTGTCTAAGTTTACACACACTATTAAAGACTGTGTATGTCATGGTACTTTTAGGATTTAAATTATTTCTGTCACTGTTCTAGGACTGAATAATTGGAACATTGGGATCTACGGGAGCTCCGGTTTTCTCCCAGAGCCCAAAATTGTCCATGACTGTGTTTGATGTTGAATCTTGTGTAACCAGTAACTACCTGTTCTGTCATAAATGTAACCAAAGTTAAATAAATTTTAGTGTCTAGTAGCTCTAGTTGACCTGACTGCATGTCTTTGTACTTGTGGGAAAAAAACGAAACTCCTGGAGGAAACCCACACAGACACAGGGAGAACATGCAAACTCCACACAGAAAGGAATCAACCCAGACCCCTCTTGTCGTGAGGCGACAGCATCAGCACCACTGTGCCTGGTTCTAAATTCAATCACATTTAATAACTGACCCTTATCCTGCACATCAGATCTTTTTTTTTTTTTTTCAATTTATTTCATCTCCTGCATGTTTTTATTTTTTTATTAAAATCAGTCAGTTTGAGCAAAGCTTTAATCCAGCAGTGTTTTATCTGAGACTTGTAAGATTAGATTTACTGCAGAAAAACGGCTGTCAGCAGGGGAACTTCATTCATTCTCCCGACCTTATCACCAACAGCATACGCAGAGAAATGATTTCAGTTCTCTAATATTAAAGATGGATGGTTTGATCTGTAAAATGCTCCAAAATCAAACAAAAAACACAGAAATGATAAGTGTGCACTTTCTTATCCAGCTCTCAAAGGTCGTGTAGCTTGTAATCACGCTGAGAAAAATCTCACCTTTGATTTTAGCTTTTGCTCCAGCGGTGATTAATCTGCAGCGGCACAGTACCGGTCCTGCCAGACTCGCTGAGATCTCCTCTGTAAACCACATGATGTAACTTAGCAGCTAATAATCAAGTCTTGCAGGAGACAAATCATGTGTAAAGTAGCAAAAACACTCATTTACGGCTCCCTGCAGCCGAGGCCGGCCACTCGAGCTTTAACAGTAGGTTTAACAGTAGTGAGAGGTGCAAATGAGAAACTGTAACAGAATCCTCTTAGAAAATGAGAAAATTGACAAATCTGGCACATGAGCTTGTTGGACATCCCATTTCAAAACCAGTGGGAATATTTTGGCTAAAACAGCTTACACTATTCTGGGAAGGCTTTGCACAAGATTGTAGGAATTTGTGCCCATTTAGTCAAAAGAATTACAAGACATTGGACGAGAAGGCCTGGCTCGCAATTGACATTCCATTTCATGCCAAAGGTGTTTAGTGAAGTTTAGGGCGCTATGCATACGCTGGGTTTTCTCTGCACCACACTTATTAATTAAAGTCCTTATGGACCTTGATTTTGTGCAGCCAGACCTTCTTGTGAAACATGAATGCCTTTTATAGCCATGAAAGCCATGAAGGAGGGAGGCAACTCCATATTAATGGACAGGGGTCCTTCTACTTTTGGCCATATAGGGTCTGCTCGAAAACCTAGTGAGCTGCCTTGCTGTCTTACTGCCTACATATGCAGCTGCTTAAGTAGAGAGGATTCTAATAAGTCATTGACTTATAAGGCAGGTTATTCAAATGCACTACTTAGACAGTGATTCCATCAGTTTTCGCTTACTAAGCTAACACAGTTAGCCTCAGTCCATTCATGTGACCCACCTAAGCTTTAGACATCAGCGTCTTCACCCAAGAAGAAGTTTTTTATTATTATTATTATTATTATTATTATTTGAACCATGACTGTAATTATGATGATTTTAGCCCAAAACGAGGACAGTCATTTATTTCAGCTGCAAATAAATTTTAATTAGAACATTTTAATTTACTCACTGTCAGCAGCATCTGATAAGCCTTGTATGAACAGAAAACACACAACACTGAATAGCGAGCATCGATTTGCACTTTCTGAAGTCTAATATGATGCATAAAATGCCAAAACTGGTGCAGGTGCTGATATAACTACTGCTTGGTGGTATGTTATAGAGATAAAAACCCAAAGTTTAAAAATCCAGGAGCAAAAACAAAAACAAATGCCAGTCTGATAAGATTAGTGGTGGCATCAAGAGTGGCATGCAGGGACTCTCTATATTCACAGTGATAGAATCATTCCTATTGTTTATTCCATTCAGGGTCACGGTGGGTCAGGTTCACTGGGTGAAAAGTAAAAAACACCCCAGACAGGTCACCAATCCATCACAGGGCCAACACACACACACAGGGCAATTTTTAATAGCTGACTACTGACTGTCAAATGTCTTTGGACTGTGGGAGGAAACCAGAAAAAACACTGACAAACACAGGGAGAACATGCAAACTCCACACAGAAAGGATCCAGACTGCTCCACATGGAAAATTAACCCAAGACCTTCTTGCTGTGAGGGAACAGTGCTACCCACCGAGCCACTTATAATGGAATCAGAAATCATTAACATCAAGCATGTGCATGTACATTTGATGAGGTTTGGTTTGGTTCACACTCATTTGTGCCTATCAGGGTTATTTTTCTGCTTAGAGCTTTTACAGAAACACACCAGTGAACTTCAGTAATCTGCTTTCTCATTCATTAATTCATTAATTAATTTACCATAACTTATGTATCCTGACCAGTTCCATGGTGGGTCTGGTGCCAACTGGAGACACTGGGGCATAATAGGAATACACCTGGAAGAAGATGCCAATCCACTGCAGAGCAACATACAATTACTCATATCCTCACTCGCTTAATCATACCTGAAGGGAAGGGGGACTTAAAGCTACAAGTCCAGCCTCTGCCAGTTTTCGGAAGGTAGGAGTTTGGGAATTGGAGTACCCAGATGAAATCCTGGGTCATCATAGGGAGAACATGTCAAGCTTCTCACAGACAGTGCTCAGAGGTAAGGATGTAAACCATGTAGCACCCACTGCACCTGTTGCATCTCTGTGGTACCCGTCTGTCAGCTCAGATTGCTATAACAGTGGTACTTAGTTACCACATAACCCCCTTCCCAGGGGTATAATTTTAACAGAAATGATCATCAAAATCTCACAAAAACTAACCAAAGGAATGAACCAAGGTTCCTGGTGCTGTGCCACACTCACTGTGCTATCTACTTTATTACTGCAATCTCACACAATTCACACATTCAGGCATTTGATGGTTGCTTTCACCCTTACTGAAAGGCCCAACAGTAGCAGCTTGGTGGTGATGTGCCTTGAACCTACAACCTTCCAACAGTCCAACACCTTCAGCACTGAGCCAGCACTGCCTTTTTATGGCACGGCGGATGGTACCGGTCGGCGTTGCTGATAAGAAAAGCAGTTTAAGTGTGAGTGTAGGTAGTAATTATAGATTTGTTTGAGTCGGAGCTGTGAGCATGGTGAGGGGTTGTTGTGTGGGCAGTGGGAAGTTGGAGGCACGGTGAGATTTGGCATTATGGGAGTGTGACTGACCTCACAAGCATGAGTGGGTGGTCAATCCTCTAACTGCAAATTACTGCGATTGCATAATACCAGCGCAACAAAAGGCCAAAAACTTTAAATCAGCACTCGGCGCTCTATTTCTGTTTGTGCACAAAATCTGTCACCTGCGGTGCTGCACTCCACTGATACATGTGTGACCTGGTACAGTATGTTTTGCTAACTTCATGCCACGCTTTGCTTCCTGGGTGGCAAATGTCAGAGAAGGTCAGCTGGACCAAATAAAAACCTGGAAAAGTTACCATGAGGAGGTCCAGAGGATGGATCCACCAAAAATGTTTAATTATTTAAAACAAAATATAAGCTAGAAATGGCTAGCATTACACTAGCTTTGGCATATTGTTATTTGTTTGAGGGGGCATGGTGGCATAGGAGGTAGTCTGGGTAAAGCACAGCACCACAGTCACGAGGTGTCCAGAGCTTATCCAGAAACACTGGATGCAGGCATTAACACTCTACCTGGATTTTAACATTTTAATTTCAGCATTTAGCAGAAGCTTTTATCCAAGCGACTTACATTATACAGTCTAAGCAATTAAGGGTTAAGGGCCTTGCTCAGGGACCCAACAGTGGCAACCTGGCAATAGTGCATTTGAACCAGCAACCTTATGCTTACTAGCTCATTACTCTAACCACTAGGCTACAACTACCCTACTAACCAATCCATATAACGGCATCACATACTTTATTTGTTACAGCACAAGCAGTGTCATTACACTGATCAACTGTAACATTAAAACCACCTCCTTTTTTCTACACTCACTGTCCATTTTATCAGCTCCACTTACCATATAGAAGCACTTTGTAGTTCTACAATTACTGACTGTAGTCCATCTGTTTCTCTACATGCCTTGTTAGCTCCTTTTCATGCTGTTCTTCAATGGTCAGGACTCTCCCAGGACCACCACAGAGCAGGTATTATTTAGGTGGTGGATCATTCTCAGCCCTGCAGTGACACTGACATGGTGGTGGTGTGTTATTGTGTGTTGTGCTGGTATGAGTGGATAAGACACAGCAGCGCTGCTGGAGTTTTTAACCACCTCACTGTCACTGCTGGACTGAGAATAGTCCACCAACCAAAAGTATATGCAGTCAACAGTGCCCCATGGGCAGCATCCTGTGACCACTAATGAAGATCTCAAAGATGACCAACTCAAACAGCAGCACTAGATGAGCGATCGTCTCTGACTTTACATCTACAAGGTGGACCAAATAGATAGAGGAGTGTGTAATAGAGTGGACAGTGAGTGGACACGTTATTTAAAAACTCCAGCAGCGCTGCTGTGTCTGATCCACTCATACCAGCACAACACACACTAACACACCACCACAGTGCTGAGAATGATCCACCACCCAAATAATACCTACTCTGTAGTGGTCCTGTGGGGGTCCTGACCATTGAAGAACAGCATGGAAGGGGGCTAACAAAGCATGCAGAGAAACAGATGGACTACAGTCAGTAATTGTAGAACCACAGAGTGCTTCTATATGGTATGTGGAGCTAAAGCCCAAAAATATTATCAACCTATTAAGTCTTAATTAAAGCCTTAAGTTAATTTTGACCTCTTGTCAGTAAATGTAACCACAACACAAGGGAAAGCACCAAGGTCAGTGAGATAATCATACTGCTTTTTATTCAAATATATTGTCCTCCTTTATTCTAAATTCTAAATATTTTTTACATTGGCTGTCACTGGCTTGCTAAACAGCTACTATGAACTGCTGACCTTTAAAAAAAACAAAAAACATGGTGCCGGGAATTACATTTTGTGACATACAGCTGGTAATTTTAACTTTTACTGTCTGTATCATCCAGAATCAAGCCTTTTCCAACTTGTCGCTTTCCACTTTTGTTTTAAGTCAACCTAAATGATGCACTAGTAATGCAAATGTATTTATTCATTTAACTGTCCTACTATTCTACATCATGGGTCCAGTGTCACCCGGACATGAGAGTGTAAACCAGAAATACACAATGTACAGGCTGCCAGTCTGTCGCAGGGCAACACATACTTTACCCTTTACTCACTTGCTTAGCAAAACAGGGACAGCCAGTCCACCTTCTGCATGTTTCTGAAGCATCTGAGGATACCATGAGGGAGAACCTGAGGGTTCCAGACTTCGGGCAAAGGTTTACAGTATTCACACTGCCAACTGCACCATCATGAAGTCCTTATAATTCTCAGTGTCCAAATTTCCAGTTAGACTTGCAGATGTAGACCTTGTCGGCATTATCTTTGTTTTTCACCCACAAATCAGTGCTGTAAAAGCATATGTAAACCTGCTGCCATAGTAAATTGCTCATCATTTTTTCTTCACATGAATCCAGCTCTGTAATGTACCCGGCTCTTATAATTATGATAATTGCTCCTAATTGATTTGATGCATTTGATAACCTGTTTTGCCCTCTGATTGTCAAACATAAATGTATGCTGTGCTTTAATATTACAAATATATAATAAAAACTAGCCAAACATTCACATACAGGAGATGGACAAAATATTGGAAACATAATAGAATGAAATAGGGTCATTCCTGGGATTGGGTGAGTTTTGAACCTTAAAACTTTATGAAAATGAAACACTGTTTTTATTTGTTTTTCATGTTTTATTATAAAAATGACATGTTATAATTTTGCAAACTAATACTGGTCAAGCTCAAGCACACAAACTGTAGGTTTTATTAAAACATTTTTATGCAGTCTCTGACCCAGGATGTCCACCCTGTTATGGACAAATGCATAACTGTTGTGTTTCTGTCTTTCAGCTGCACTTAAGGCCATTCTTTAAAGGATGCACACATAATATCAATATTTCTGTTATTATTATAACCAAACTCAATAATAAAGCTATATAAATTACACATGCACCTCATATACACTGTGACGTCCACCCTGTTATGTATTAGGCTGTAACAGGGTGGACCATAACAGGGTGGACCATAACAGGGTGGACAGTCTGACATAAAATTAGCCATTAGCTAGCGAGTGAGCAAAACCATGCTAGAATAAAAGTGAATTCAGACAAAGAATTCTCTGCTTTTTAGTATGATTATTTTTAAAATGATCAAATCGTATTGCTTTTTCTCATATATCCCATTACAGGGTGGACATGTTATGGTTGACCATATAAGACTTTTAGGATAAAATGTGGATTAAAACAACATTAAAATGAGGAGTTAGCCACTCATCTTCCACAGTTGTTTTCCCTTCAAAAAGATCACGTGAGCTCCAGTAAATGATGTCAGTATGTAAAACACCAAAAAACCTCATGTATCCATGACTAAATCAGAATGTACAGCACTGGGGACATGGGAAAACCTCTGGTATCTAAGAGATAAAAACAGTATGTATACAGTAATTTTATTTTGGGGGGGTAGAAACATTGTGTTTAGTATTTGAAAGTGTTCATTATTTCAGTAAGATGTTTAGAAATTGTATTGTTTAAAATTTACTTAATAAATACAATAGTACTGGGGACACAAAAGGCACCGAATTGTAGGAATGACCCAGTAAAGAGTAGCTCCAGTCTTTGTCTTCAGATTTCCAGTCTGGGATTGTGGAGCCATTAAAGGAGCTGATGTACTGGTATTAGAGCTCTCTTAATTCATTTATCAGTGTTCATAGTAGTGTTATTATTCTGGTATAGGGATACAGCATCAGGAAATAGTGCTCGCTGTGGTCCAGTAAATGTTATAAAACAATTATTGGATCTAATGACATCTCCTAATTCTCTATAGGATGCTGCCCGGGCCCTTATGGATCCTGTACTGCACACAAGAGTACTGGGACACCACACAGTGTTTCAGCCACAATAGCTGCTAACAAGATGTAATAAATCAGTCATAAAAAGAAAATGAAATGCTTTCAACTTTGCAGCAACAGTTTAGGGAAGGTCCTTTCCTGTTCTAGCATGACTGTGCCCATGTGCACAAAGCAAGCTCTATACAGACATAAAGAAAAGCTCAGTTTAAAGAAACATCAGTGTCCTGCACAGAGTCCTGACCTCAGCCCCACTAAACAGCTCTGGAATGAACTGGAATTAAACATCAGTTGAGGCTTTTATGACCAACATCAGTGCCAGCCATACAAATGCACTTTTGACTGAATAGGCACAAATTCCCACATACATACTTCAAAGTCTTGTGAGAAGCCTTTTCAGAAGCTGGCTGTTGTCAAATTCATAGATAAATTCATTCCAATGCTCAGGGGTCCAGTTTTGTGCTCTTTACACTGAATCCAAAATTTCAAACTTTGTGATGCTTGAACTTACAGTTTTTCAGTGACTGGATTGTAGAGGTGCTTATTGAATTCTGTATGTTTCTGAGACAGTGGTACTGTGGGGGTATTTAGTAATGATGCTGTAAAGTACTTCTGTATTCCTGTTCGTAAGGAAGTTGTTGAGCAGGAGAGTAACACCAGTGATGTGATGTGACGGCGTGAGGGAGAGAAACAGAGTGATGGAGACAGAGCTTTTGTGTTGTGATGTATATTGTAATATGACAGGAGGAAAATGGTGCAGTGACAAGAAAATGTACCATCATTTAATCTGTGTTAATCATCGGCACACTGATAGAAATATTATTTACTTACATGTTCTGTTTACCAAATCTGTGTTCTTTCTTTGTCTTTTCTAGTTTTCTGTTCTCTTCTTCTTTTCTTGTATCTTCTTTTTTCTTATATCTCCATTTCTTATATCTTCTTCTTTTCTTGTATTTTTTTCTCATATCTTCTTTTTTCTTGTATCTTCTTTTTTCTTGTGTCTTTTCTTTCATCTTCTTTTTTCTTGTACCTTCTTTTTTCTTGTGTGTTCTGTTCTTGTATCTTCTATTTTCTTGTGTCTGCTTTTCTTGTCTTCTTTTTTCTTGTGTCTTCTTTTCTTGTGTCTTCTTTTTTCTTGTATCTTCTTTTTTCTTATCTTCTTTTTTCTTGTGTCTTCTTTTCTTGTATCTTCTATTTTCTTGTATCTTCTATTTTCTTGTCTTCTTTTCTTATATCTTCTTTTTTCTTGTGTCTTTTGTTGTATCTTCTTTTTTCTTGTCTTCTTTTCTTGTGTCTTCTTTTTTCTTGTATCTTCTTTTTTTCTTATCTTCTTTTTTCTTGTATCTTTATTTCTTATATCTTCTTTTTTCTTGTGTCTTCTTTGCTTGTATCTTCTTTTTTCTTAAATCTTATTTTTTCTTGTATTTTTTCTTGTGTCTTCTACTTCGTCATCTTTTTTGTTATTTTTTCTTATATCTTCTTTTTTCTTAAATCTTCTTTTTTGTATCTCCTTTTTTCTTGTATCTTCTTTTTCTTGTATTTTTTCTTGTGTCTTCTACTTCGTCATCTTTTTTGTTATTTTTTCTTACATCTTTTCTTTTTTTCTTTTTCTTTGCATCCTATCATTTATTGTATCATTTTCTCTCACTTCCTTTCTTTACTGTTATATGCATTTCTTTTTCTTTTGTCATACATTTTCCTTTTTACTTACATTTTTGTCATTTCTTTACTCCTGTGGTCCTGTGGCGTAGTGGTGCAAATAGTTCTGAACCTGTTCTGTTTTTATTTATACTGTAGTGTTGGCGTCGAGGATGGAATAGGAAATTGCTCTTTTTGTGAACATGTGGACAAACACCTATTCACACACATAGACATTCATACCACATTCACACAGCCACACAGCTGATGATGTATTTCTCGCGTAGCCAGCCCATTCCCAGCGCTGATCAACACGGTCACGGTAGATCTTGATACCACAGCCGCAAGTCCTTCTGGGTAAAGCTCCGCCCCCTTCTCGTCCACAGCAGTGGGTCGCTACAATACAAATGTTATGCTTTTCACAGCACTGTACAGTGTTGGGATTGTAATAATTATTGCTAATGTTCTTTTTCTGGGACTGAATGATTGAAACGTAGTGCAAGTCCTGTTTATTTTCTGTTCCAGTCCCAGGCTGCTGGTGCCCCCTGTGTGTAACTGCTAGAAAAGCACTAAGCCTTAATCACACTCATTCATGTGCTAATATCACTACACTAGACTGTTATAATCACCTGAACTGTGTAGAATTCTGGTGATCTGATGCTGATGTGAGACTGACTGGGTAAAGTGGGTAAACAGTTGTACTCTGGTGTTTTCTGTATGGATGCTGACCCAATAGTCTGGCAGAATTATCTAAGAAGATATTTTTCACAATTTCAATTGTTTCTAAAAATAATGGACGCTGTGTTCTCCGGGCTTTAAAAGGACTTAAAGCCAGCATCTGTCATCGTTTGCATGTTCCTCACACGTGGCACTAAAAAACGTTAATGAAATAAAATAATCATTATTCATATATTTAGCTAAAGCAACAGTGTGAGGATAGCATAGTGTGAGAAAGACTATAGTCCTGATAATAGTACAGATTAAAGAATAGAACCCACATAATTAGTGCACTGTGTAAATTCCCAGACTCGTTTCCCCGAGAGCATTAGTGTAAAAATTAATTTAAAAAAATTTTTAATCTTGTGGCATTATTGATGTGTATGAAATGGTAAATTAATTATAAACAGAACATTAAAAAACTCAGATTTCTAGCTGCATAACATTAAGGAGTAGATTTATTAAACTCCCACATCATTAGCAATTCTTTCATGTTTTTCTTTCCATTAGGTGTTGACAGAAGCTTGGCACCTAAGAGAAAGAGAGACTAGCAGGTCCTAATTAGCATTTAGCAGTGAGCGATATTCTCTCTCTATTTGAAATCTTTAGGTTTGTTACATTTGGGTGCGTGTGATGAGCTTTCTGATTATAAATATACGTTGACAGGCTGGTTCTGATATAATATGAATGTTTATTCCACCAAACGATCACATGAAATGAAGTTAAGTTGCACTTACCTGCAATACAACAGGCCGTCCAGTAACACTTTAGCTGAACCTTTTGTTCATACTATCATGCCTGATGTCATATGTTGTTAAAACAGTTGACATAGCGCTTTTACACCAAAAGAACCCTGGTTCTTGAACTGGTTCTGTTCAGGTTTCTTAGAACTTTGGTGTTTTGTAGAGAACCGACCCGCGTTTCCACCACTTTTTGAGAACCAAGCCGCGTCATCACCGGTGGGCGTTACACAACAAAAGGAAAGAGTAGTGATGTGATGGCAGAGCGTGTAGATTACACTGGTCAACAGAGATTTTGTTTCTTGAACACTTTTGGGTGTGTCTTAGGTATTTTGAGCTGCTGATAACAAAAATCACCTCAAATTTTTCCTATCACGTACCATTTTATTGATTCATGCCTCAAGGCTGTCTTTTTATACAGTGACAATGTCTATCCTTCAGTACCTGTTGGTATGCTTTACACATGAAGGAAACATACCAGAACATGGAACTGTTGTTGAAACACATCAAGTACAGCAACAACAACTGAAACAGCTGGAGATTTAGAGTGGCACTGCTTCTTGGATTGCAGCTCAGATATACCAAGTATTGCTGCTTCATTTGCAATTGGGACAGTCATAAGAAGAATCATATTACACTAAAAATAACTGGCCAATTCATCAGAATTTGACCCCAGGGCAGAACAATATTGCACATAAACCACTTGTGGACCCAAAAAAAAAAGATATTCACTTCACTTAAAACTCGGGCTGATGAAAGATTTTATAAAGGCAACGAACAAATAAAAAGCAAGAAGAGTTCGCAAGAATAACTGATACCATGATTAGTGAAGGCATTTCTGTTGGTCCACAAATGCGACACATCATGAATGATCAGTTCAAAGAGCTGGTGGTGAGACCTGAGAAAATCACTTGGAGATCATTCCAGGATGTTGTTGAAAAATTCTTTTTTTGCAACTATCGAGCGCCAAACTTCATCAAGCTGGGTGACAACCTTCTTCAAGCTTACAAAGTGATGAAGTGCAACGTCACTGAAAATTCATTTCTTGCATTTCTTCCCTAATCTTGGTGCAGTAAGTGATGAGCATGGCGAATGCTTTCACCAAGACATTGCCACAATGGAAAAATGTTACCAAGGCCACTGGAATCCGTCAGTGCTGGCTGACTATTGCTGGACACTAATACGAGATGCACCAGATGTTGAGTAGAAACGAAAATCAGCAGCAAAACACTTTTAGCTTAGTTGAACTAATGACACGTATAAGATTTAAATGTGTTATAATCAGTAAAGTTAATCTCATGTTTCTCAAAATTTCTATGTGATACAGACAATCAGAAACTACATTTGTGTTCAGATCAAATGGGTCTGTCACAATCACCAAAAAAATTCAAGGTAACAGAACTTTGGCAAAAAATTGTTGTCCAGTGTTATGTGTAAGCATTTGTGCTGTTGTTACAGATGTTCGTTTTTATGCAAAAAGCATCAGTCAGCTATTAGTGATAAGAAGACGTAGACGTGTTTGTTGCAGTTGTTGTTTTATTTAGTTCATTGAGGTGAGAAGCGTTTTGCGCTTCGCGCTCATCGCGACCCTCGGCGCAAATAGCCGATTTGCTCAGTGCTCGGCTTATAAGTGCTTTGTACTGGTTATTGTAATGGTTCTGTGGCGTTTGTGGGACTTACCACTCTTCCCTGACGTCACAGGCCTTACAGAGCAGTACAGAGCTAGGCCTTTAATACTAGGCCAGCTCGTTAGGGTGGACGACCTGCAGCTGCGGCTCCCTTATTTAAGGGTACGCCGCCTGGCTGCAGGTGTCGCACCTTTTGTCTTGTTTGTTCCTTTTGTTTTGGGCACTGCGGTGTCCGTGGGGACTGCTGACGGCTCCCCCACGCTTCTTTTGTAGTTTTAGAGGTACCCCCGGTGGCATTAGGCCATCAGGGTGTGTAGACTGCAAGGTTGAGGTAATTAGCTTTTCTTTTACCTTCTTAGAAGTAGCGTGGTGCGATGTCGTGCAGTCCTCGTACTGTTTTTATTTTACCCGTTAGCATTTAGCATTAGCGGGTGAAGCCAGCCCCGTGATACGGCGCTGGTCCTCTCCCCGCTAATGTTTACCTAGCTACTCTAGCTGTGGTATTCGGCAGCCGGTGGGTGGCGTCTCGGTAAGACACTCGGTTGGTCTGCCAGCACCCACGGTTCGAATCCGCACTAGGAGCTTGGGTAACTGTTTTGTTAACCGGTTTTCTTTACTCAGTTGTCATAACAGGGTGGCTCTAGCTGCGGCTGATGACGGAGCCCTCTATTTCCCCCGAACTTCGCCAGTGGCGATTTCGGGGTTTTCGGTAGCTTAAAAATAATTATTCTGGGATTCAGCAACCGCTGGGTGGCGACACCGCTAAGTGCGCGGCTGTCCTGCCAGCCTCCCCGGTTCGAATCCGCTCCCTTTTGTGTGCTTTAACAGATTGGCTCTAGCTGCGGCTGATAACAGAGCCGTCTGTTACCTCGAACTGCGCCTGAGGCGATTTCGAGGCTTTGTAGCCAAAAATAATTGTAGCGCCTTAAGCGCATGAAGTCATCTGCTTTCCCCCGCTGCAGCAGCGCGCTGGTTACGCGCCCGGCTCTCACCCGAGCGGCCGGGGTTCGCGCCCAGCGTCTTTTAGTTTTCTTCTTTTCTTTTTGTTGCTGCCTGCACTCCCCAGCTAAAGGCCATCGGGGTTCCTTATGTTTGTTTTTGAGTTCTGTCTTGTGTGTGATGTTCTGTGTTTTTCTGTTAATAAATAAACTTTTATTTACTTTAACCTCCGCATTTGAGTCCTTTCTCTCCCACGTAACAGAAAGGTGCGACCATTTCTGGACTCAGTGGAGGACCCCCATTCTCTCCCAATAATTTTTTTTGGGGGGCACTCCCTGGTTGCTTATAGCAACCTGGGGGAATCCCCCGGTTGCCAGTAGCAACCTGGGGGAACTGGACCGCTGGCTAGGGACCTCAGGAGAGGTCCCTTTAAGGAGGGGGTACTGTAATGGTTCTGTGGCGTTTGTGGGACTTACCACTCTTCCCTGACGTCACAGGCCTTACAGAGCAGTACAGAGCTAGGCCTTTAATACTAGGCCAGCTCGTTAGGGTGGACGACCTGCAGCTGCGGCTCCCTTATTTAAGGGTACGCCGCCTGGCTGCAGGTGTCGCACCTTTTGTCTTGTTTGTTCCTTTTGTTTTGGGCACTGCGGTGTCCGTGGGGACTGCTGACGGCTCCCCCACGCTTCTTTTGTAGTTTTAGAGGTACCCCCGGTGGCATTAGGCCATCAGGGTGTGTAGACTGCAAGGTTGAGGTAATTAGCTTTTCTTTTACCTTCTTAGAAGTAGCGTGGTGCGATGTCGTGCAGTCCTCGTACTGTTTTTATTTTACCCGTTAGCATTTAGCATTAGCGGGTGAAGCCAGCCCCGTGATACGGCGCTGGTCCTCTCCCCGCTAATGTTTACCTAGCTACTCTAGCTGTGGTATTCGGCAGCCGGTGGGTGGCGTCTCGGTAAGACACTCGGTTGGTCTGCCAGCACCCACGGTTCGAATCCGCACTAGGAGCTTGGGTAACTGTTTTGTTAACCGGTTTTCTTTACTCAGTTGTCATAACAGGGTGGCTCTAGCTGCGGCTGATGACGGAGCCCTCTATTTCCCCCGAACTTCGCCAGTGGCGATTTCGGGGTTTTCGGTAGCTTAAAAATAATTATTCTGGGATTCAGCAACCGCTGGGTGGCGACACCGCTAAGTGCGCGGCTGAGCCTCCCCGGTTCGAATCCGCTCCCTTTTGTGTGCTTTAACAGATTGGCTCTAGCTGCGGCTGATAACGGAGCCGTCTGTTACCTCGAACTGCGCCTGAGGCGATTTCGAGGCTTTGTAGCCAAAAATAAT
This sequence comes from Trichomycterus rosablanca, assembly GCF_030014385.1. Lineage (NCBI taxonomy): Eukaryota > Metazoa > Chordata > Actinopteri > Siluriformes > Trichomycteridae > Trichomycterus > Trichomycterus rosablanca. The sequence continues at coordinate 8,719,854 of NC_085998.1, read as the reverse complement.
TGTAGCGCCTTAAGCGCATGAAGTCATCTGCTTTCCCCCGCTGCAGCAGCGCGCTGGTTACGCGCCCGGCTCTCACCCGAGCGGCCGGGGTTCGCGCCCAGCGTCTTTTAGTTTTCTTCTTTTCTTTTTGTTGCTGCCTGCACTCCCCAGCTAAAGGCCATCGGGGTTCCTTATGTTTGTTTTTGAGTTCTGTCTTGTGTGTGATGTTCTGTGTTTTTCTGTTAATAAATAAACTTTTATTTACTTTAACCTCCGCATTTGAGTCCTTTCTCTCCCACGTAACAGTTATAAGTGCTTTGTACTGGTTATAAGTGCTTTGTACTGCCCAAATTAATCGCTCGTTGTTTTAATACAACAAGCCATGTTATGCTTTATTTTTCATACTGTCCGGGTCACTTTTACCATGTCATATCACACAGTTCATCTTTTTTTAAGGCGCTTTGAAAATATCAGCGGCAAACTGGATCAAAATCCAATCAGGTCAACTTTAAAAGATAAAAATGCAGCATCAAGCTCCATACGAGACAACAGCACAGTGGTTTAGCAAAGCACCCAAACCGCTACACATTGACACGCCCACCGATGACGTCACGGTTCACGCTGAAAAACCAAGAATTCTGTGGTGGCAGATTAGAACGCTAGTTCACTGTCTGGAACCTCTTTTTTTCGGTGGAAACATGCGGAACCAGTTCAAAATCAAGTTCGCGCTTCGCGTTGGTGGAAAAGGGGTAGTATTGTCACGATTCCGTACCTCGGCTGAGCCACTGACCTGGGCGGGCGTCTACACAATCACAGTTGGTCGTCTCTTGTCATTGCTGCTCTCACAGCACACAGTCTCTATGTTTAAGTCTAGATTGAAAACATACTTATTTACTCAGGCTTTTGATTAGTCTTTTAAACAAAAACAAAAAAACTTTTATATATATACAAAGGTGCAGAGCATGGGGGTTCATGACTTTGTTACCTGCTCGCTCTCCCTGTTAGTTATGTTGTAATATTTAGGGGTTTGGAGTCTAAAGCTACTTTCTGTAAAACTGACATTTTACCCTTAATGATTTTACATTGTAACTACATCTTCTGTTGTTTTACCCCAACGTGGTTCTGACGGAAACCTGTTTACCCTCTCGAGGTTAAAGACTGCAAGTAGAGACTGCAGTGCCAACAATTCTGCTCCTACTAGATGGAATGGGAACCTGGGGTGTTTGCACCAAAAATGTCCAGAACTTACAATGGACTTTATCACAGACTGGACTGAACAATAAAGAACTCCAATTATTTATTGATTTTTTTTGCCAGTTACAACTTTCAGTTCAATTTAATTTTGTTTGTATGATTTGTGTAAATTTTATTTATTTAAATTATCCTCCAGGCCACCCAAAAAGAATGGGGGTCCCTGCTGAGTCTGGTTCCTCTCAAGGTTTCTTCCTGTAATTTTAAGGGATTTTTTCCTTGCCACTGTCACCCTCGGTTTGCTCAATAGGGGTTTTTGGTCTGCTGGTCCTGGGTTCTGTTAAGTTGCTTTGTGACAATGTTTATTGTATAAAGCGCTATATAAATTAATTCGAATTGGCTGCTGCGATATGCAATCTTCGGGGCTGGTCAGGGCGCCTGTGTGAGTGAGGGGTGAGTTACATGGAGCTTAGCGTGTCTCTAAGTATGTGACACAGAATGTAAATGTAAGTTTGTTGACTTTTAACAATTTAACAGTAATAAAAATACAGCTTCTGTTACCAGGAAATAAACATCATTGTTTGAAAAATGGTAAACAGAATTTGGTGGAGACTGTTAGTGATTAAACCCCCGTATGAGTCTCACACAGTTCTGTTACTGATCCAGCCTGTGCTTCTGTGCTTGGCATTGAAATATGGAGGGTTTGTTAATTAGCTCCTTTGTTTTAGGTCCATACTGCTTTAAAAAGCTCCTGTTTCATTAAAAGCCCATTATATTCTTCAAAATCCGTTCATTAGTACATTTCTAATTGCTTTCTACATTACTGAAAGAGGACATGATGAGAGGGTCTGTGTGTGTAGGATGTTGCGTGAGGAAAAACTTTGTGAGTGGACGACACTTTAACATCAGGTTATACACTATATTGTCAAAAGTATTCACTCAACCATCCAAATAATTGATTCAGGTTCCAATCACTTTCATGGCCACAGGTGTATAAAACCAAGGCATGCCGACTGTTTCTACAAACATTTGTGAAAGAATGGGTCGCTCTCAGGAGCTCAGTGAATTCCAGCGTGATAGGATGCCACCTGTGCAACAAGTCCAGTCGTGACATTTCCTCGCTACTAAATATTCCACAGTCGACTGTCAGTGGTATTATGTTTTGTTTTGTTTATTAGGATTTTAACGTCGTTTTACACTTTTGGTTAGATTCATGACAGGAAAGGTAGTTACTCATTACACAAGGTTTATCAGTTCACAAGGTTATATCGAACACAGTCATGGACAATTTAGCGTCTCCAATTCACCTCACTTGCATGTTTTTGAACTGTGGGAGGAAACCGGAGCTCCCGGAGTAAACACACGCAGACACGGGAAGAACATGCAAACTCCACACAGAAAGGACCCGGACCACCCCACCTGGGGATCGAACACAGGACCTTGTTGCTGTGAGGCGACAGTGCTACCCAGTGCTCAGTGGTATTATAACAAAGTGGAAGCAATTGGGAACGACAGCAACTCGAAGTGGTAGAAAATAACAGAGCGGGGTCAGCGGATGCTGAGGCGCATAGTGTGCAGAGGTCGCCAACTTTCTGCAGAGTCAATCGCTACAGACCTCCAAACTTCATGTGGCCTTCAGATTAGCTAAAGAACAGTGTGTAGAGAGCTTCATGGAATGGGTTTCTATGGCCGAGCAGCTGCATCCAAGCCTTACATCACCAAGCGCAATGCAAAGCGCCGGATGCAGTGGTGTAAAGCATGCCGCCACTGAACTCTAGAGCAGTGGAGACATGTTCTCTGGAGTAACGAATCTCGCTTTTCCGTCTGGCAATCCGATGGACAAGTCTGGGTTTGGCGGTTGGCAGGAGAACGGTACTTGTCTGACTGCATTGTGCCGAGTGTAAAGTTTGCTGGAGGGGGGATTATGGTGTGGGGTTGTTCTTCAGGAGTTGGTGAAAGGAAAGTGAAAGGAACTCTTAATGCAGCATACCAAGAGATTTTGACAATTTCATGCTCCCAACTTTGTGCGAACAGTTTGGGAATGGCCCCTTCCTGTTCCAACATGACTGCGCACCAGTGCACAAAGCAAGGTCCATAAAGACATGGATGAGTGAGTTTGGTGTGGAAGAACTAGACTGGCCTGAACAGAGTCCTGACCTCAACACGATAGAACACCTTTGGAATTAATTAGAGCGGAGACTGTGAGCCAGGCCTTCTCATCCAACATCAGTGTCTGACCTCACAAATGCGCTTCTGGAAGAATCGTCAAAAATTCCCATAAGCACTCTCCTAAACCTTGTGGAAAGCCTTCCCAGAAAAGTTGAAGCTGTTATAGCTGCAAAGGGTGGGCCGACGTCATATTAAACCCTATGGATTAAGAATGGGACTCAAGTCACTCAAGTTCATATGTGTATGAAGGCAGACAAGCAAATACGTTTGGCAATATAGTGTATATTCTCAGGACTTTATAATATTTTAGTACGTTTGTGGGGTTTGGTAAAATGTTTTTGTCCCTTTTTTCTCCCAATCTAGTAATTTCCACTTCCCCTGATTGTAATACCTCTGCTGTTTGTGACACATCACAGCCAGCCAGTAGAGGTCACATTTGCAGCAACAGTGAGGAACGTAGTCGATATTTCACACTCAGGCACAGCCAACTATGTCATATGTGCTTCAGTGTGCTCCTATGTGCCACGCCCTCCTCTCCATGAGCACACTCGGTCTCCTGCCACACCCTCTCTCATGATTGGTTCATTTGAACTAATTGGCTCCAGCTGCCCTCCATTTAAGAGGTGCACTGGAGCACAGACACTGAAAGCTATTGGACTTTGTTTGGCTGGTTTTGACTTTGTCCTCGGCTCATGACTGTTTGGCAGATTTCTGTACTTTGGGTTGTTCTTTGCTCCATGTGCCTTGTCCCATGTGCCCTGCTTCTTGTGCCTTGTCCCATGTGCCTTGTCCCATGTGCCCTGCTTCTTGTGCCTTGTCCCATGTGCCCTGCTTCTTGTGCCTTGCTTCTTGCCGTATCATCCGGTCTGTATATTTGGTTTGTTTGTTTGTTTCAGTTTGTTTTCCATACCTAGTTTATGTTAGCCATATGTTAGCCATATTTGCCTTAGTTAGCCTTGTTAGCCTGTTTAGCCTCAGTTAGCCTTAGTAAGCCTGTTTATTCCTTGTTTAGCTGTGTTTAGTTTAGTTTCGCTTTATTTGTTCTGTTATGTCTTGTTATTAATAAATATTCATTTGGTTTTTTCACATCTCTGCGTGTGTGTCCGCCTTCCTTGTTCACACACTACACCATCTACGACCAGGAGGAATCTCAGGCGAGTCCGTCTGGTCTCCCAAACTAGGTTTGTCACAAAAACACACGCGAGAAGTGACTAGGGGTTTAATGATACCACGTCCAAAAGTACACACCAACAAGAAGTGACCAATCAAAGATGTTTTAGCGCTGATGTGTAGCGTAAAAACAAGTAGGAAAAATAAATGAATCTGAGTGAAGCCAGTAGGGATCATCTGTTCTGCAGGGAGAGTTTTTGGCAATGCAACGTTGGTATGATGGTTTGGCGTGGAAGTCACAAATATGGAAGTGTTCAGATGTATTCTGATATAAACTATATATGTATATAACTAGCAATGTTCTCTAAAAATACAAGGACCACGTCACTGCAGATTTGAAGTTTTAAACCTTTGCTGTCATTCTCAAATCAAACTGTAAACTTTAGATGCACTGAGGGAATTAAAAGTACAGTGTGCATTAAAATAATTTGTGTATCAGTGTTTGCATTCTTTATGGTCACTTCTTGTGCCTGTTTTAAAGCTTGTGTGACCAATATTTCAGCACAAGCTCTGTTTTAGCTTATTGTACTTGCCAGAATGTTAGTGTGTGTGTGTGTGTGTGTTTGCATATAGTATTTATATTAGAACATGAACAGTAATTCTGTTTCTGAGCTCTACACAGACCTGAGTGAATTTATACAAAGCAATTGTTGGACTAGATAAAGAGTATTAATAACTTATTGCAGGTTATTTACTGCATTATGTAATTAGGTATTGAGGTGTCATTTTTGAAACTGCTTAGTGTTTAGTTTTGCTTGTAACTCAGACTGTATAACAGACTAATGTACTGTACATAGTTCTGGTTGTTTAAAGCATTGATTGTGTTAAATATGCACACAGTGGACATTGGTACAGTTTTGTAGACATTTTTGAAACACAGTCAGTAGTAGTTTGTTTAAAGAAAAGCTTTCCAGCATTTTTAGTATTAGTATGATTAGACCAATACAAGGCCAGGACAAGGTAATAACTAGCAATGTTCTCTAGATCCAAAGAATACAAGGACCACATCACTGCCAATTTGAGGTTTTAAACCTTTGCCGTCGTTCTTAAATCAAACTGTAAACTTTAGATGCACTGAAGGAATTAAAAGTACAGTGTGCATTAAAATAATTTGTGTATCAGTGTTTGCATTCTTTATGGTCTTTATTGTGCCTGTTTTAAAGCTTGTGTGACCAATATTTCAGCACAAGCTCTGTTTTAGCTTATTGTACTTGCCAGAATATTTGTGTGTGTGTGCATATAGTATTTATATTAAAATATGAACAATAATTCTGTTTCTGAGCTCTACACAGACCGGAGTGAATTTATACAAAGCAAACTAATTTTAGGTACAGGTACATTGAAATGAAATGAACTTGTACTTGAATGCCTGTTGGTGGAGGCTTAACGTGACATTTTGTAAACCACAGTGGGACCAGATTGCCATCATTTTTATAAATTAAGTATTTTGTTTTGTGTTTTGTATTGATGCATTGTTTGTGTTGCCTGGATTGCGGTACAAATCATGGACAAAATGTGTCGCTCGAAAAAAAGTTAAGTAAAAATGTTTGACGGCATTGAGTCATGAGTTGTCCTGTCTGTCTGCTCCAGACCATCATCCACTTTAATCTGTAATAAGACGCATACAGATGAGACAATAGCCATTTTCCTCAAGCAGAGACCTATGGGTTTAATCATGTGATCTATAAAAGGCTGAATATATGTGTATGCATATTTTAATTAGTAATTTAAAGGAGATATTTTAATTAGCAGTATTTTTCTGCTCCTCCATTAGAACATGTCAGTGTGGAATAATCCCTCCATCCTGTGTTTTTGCTGATGCTGGACTTCAGCCCTATTAGATCCTAATCCTTATAACCGGATCACACAGACGAGACATTGCTAATGAAACCTGTACAGCAAACAGCAGCGGGTAATAAGGACTTATTTTTACATATGGTTGAAGTTTACATACTTGTAAGAGATCTAAGATTTTAATGGCAGTCCTGGGATTTCAGTTCCCTCTCTGTGACTGAATAATTGAAACACAAAATGTTGGATGTTTATTCTTGGTGTACTGACAGTATACTGGGTCAGAAACATTCCTACAGCAACATCCATTATTCATTTAACAAGCATTATGACATCATACAACTACCATACAATTACTTTAAATTAAAGTTGCTGTTTGTATATTTTTACTCAGCAGATTTTAGAAAACCAACAATAAATTTAATTTAAGAAGTTAAGTAACTTGCTCTTCCTAATGCAACCTTGCAATGTTTATCCAGGTTTGGGACCAGCACTGAGGGCACACTGACAACTGCACCTACTAATGACTATGTTGTTTCAGCCACTCCCCCCTCTTTGGATATCAGCCAATCACATCTGTGCCTGATACCTGACTGGTCAATAGCACCTCTGAAATTTGAACCCCAGATCCCTGGATCTCATATTAGTGGGTTAGTGTACTTTACCACTGTGCCACCCAAGTGCCTTATATATACACTGTATGGACAAAAGTATTGGGACACCCCTTCTAATTACTGAATTCATGTGTTTCAGCCACAACAGTTGCTAACAGGTGTAACAAATCATATGTAGAAAGGAATTTATATGCGTTCAACTTTTCAGCAACAGTTTAGGGAAGGCCCTTTCCTGTTCCAGCATGGCTTTGCCCCTGTCATAAAGACTTGAATTAAAGAAACTCCAGTGACCTGCACAAAGCCCTGATCTCAGCCCAACTGAACAGTTTTGGAATGAACTGGAACATCAACTAAAGCTTTCTTGACCAACTTCAGTGCCCAGTCATACAAATGCTCTTTTGACATGGGTACAAATTCCCACAGACATACTTCAAAGTCTTGTGTGAAGCCTTCTCAGAAGAGTGGCTGCTGTTATAGCTGAAAAGATCTTATAGAGGTCTCTTTATTTTAGTACTATTTGATTTTGAAATAGGATGTACAAAAATCTCATGGTCAGGTGTCTAAATACTTTTGACCATATAGTGTGTAAATGGTTTTTCAAGTAAGGCTTTCCAAGATTTTGGAGTGTGTCTGGGAGAACTTGTGCTCATTTAGTAAAAGGACATTGATGTTGGATAAAAAAGACCTGACCTGCAATCACCATTCCAATTCATTCCAAAGGTGTTCAGAGGGGTTGAGGTCAGGGCTGTGTGCAGGCCACTATAATTCCTCTATCTCCTCTATCTGCCTATTTCACCTTCCCTTGATGCACCTTAATCCTGTTTTACTGAGCTTTATAGTGGCTAATCCTGTCATTCCTCCACCTGATCGTCCTCCAGCTATTTCTCCGACCCCTGGAATGAGCACCTGCATCTAAACACTGAAGGTACATTTTAAAACTTGTTAAAAGGGGGTTAAATTAAACTTTTATAACCTTAATTAAGAAAGTAAGAAAGTGAATTTATTGTACCTGTACAACTAATTGAAGTAAATTGAACTTAAATGACAACCATGAAGTTTGGAAGTGTGCTCAGTGAACACACAAGGTGATTCTGATATATTTCCCACTGGGATTCAGGGTGCCAATGTCCATCAGTGCTATCAGACAGTCTACATGCTTACAGACATGACCGGCCGTGTCGGGGGGATACGTTACTGCATTATGTAATTAGGTACTGAGAAACTGCTTAGCGTTTAGTTTTAGTTACTCAGACTGTATAACAGACTATTGTAAATAGTTGACATAGTTTTAAATATGCACACAGTGGACATTGGTACATTGTTTGCTGTTTTGTAGACATTTTTGAAACACAGTCAGTAGTAGTTTGTTTAAAGAAAAGCTTTCCAGCATTTTTAGTATTAATATTTTTTAATTCCTTTTTTCCAGGTTTCTATTTACAACCCCAAATCAGGAAAAATTGGGACAGCACAGAAAATGCAAATAATAAAAAAAAACACAGTTTTTCTTACATTTACTTTGACTTGTATTTGATTGCAGACAGGATGAACCTGAGATGTTTTATCTGCTCAACTTCATTTCATTTATTAATAAACATCCATTCCTGCATTTCAGGTCTGCAACACATTCCAAAAAAAGTCGGGACAGTAAAGCATTTACCACTTTGTAATTTTACCATTCCTTTTCACCACACTTAAAAGACGTTTTGGCACAGAGGAGACCAAGTGATTTAGTGTTTCAGGTGTTATTTTGTCCTGTTCTTCCTGCAAACACGTCTTAAGATGTGCAACAGTACAGGGTCGTCGTTGTCACATTTTTCCTTTCTCTATTCTCTATTTGGCCTTATTTGCTCATCAAAGACTCAGACTTGTTGCTGATAACAGTCTGGATGGTCCTTTTCATCTTTGGTAGGGATTTTTTCCAAAAAAGACCTGGAATGGTTATTCATCTGACCACAATACACGTTTCCACTGTGTGATGGTCCATCCTAGATGCCTCCGAGCCCAGAGAAGTCGACGCTGTTTCTGGACATGGTTAACATAAAGCTTCTGTTCTGGAGATCCTATGATCATCTTTGCTTATCAAAGACTCAGCCTTTTCTGGATGCTGCTTTTGTACCAAACCATGATTACAATCACCTGTTGACATCACCTGTTTGGAATCACATCATTATTTAGTTTTTTCACCTCATTACTAGCTTTAAATTACCCCGTCCCAACTTTTTTTGGAATGTGTTGCAGGCCTGAAATGCAGGAGTGGAGGTATATTAACAAATGAAATTAAGTTGAGCAGATAAAACATGAAAGATCTTGGGTTCAAACTGTCTGCAATCAAATAAAAGTCAAAGTAAATGTAAGGAACACTGCATTTTTGTTTTATTTGCATTTTCCATGCTGTCCCAACTTTTTCTGATTTGAGGTTGTATATTAATTATCCAGATTAGACCATGACAAGACATTTTTTTATAATCAAGACTATGACAAGAACAAGACAAATACCATATCCCAAAACCAAATACCAATATTCATGTAGAAAAAAAACAAGACCAGTACCAGCTATGTTGCTAAGCTAAGATAATGGCTGAACCAATGACTTTAGTAATGAAGACTAGGACAAGTTCAAAACCAACACCAGCTGAGAACAAAGCGAGACCAATATACTGTAAACATACCAACCAAGACCAGGATAGCATGATGGTTTGGTTGGTAACACTGTCTCCTCACAGTGAGAAGGTCCTGGGTTTAATTCCAAGGTAGAGCGGTCCAGGTCCTTTCTTTGGGAAGTTTGCATGTTCTCTCCAAGTCTGTGTGGTTTGCTCTGATTTCCTCCCACAGTCCAAAGACGTGCAAGTGAGGTAAATTTGAGATACAACTGGTGAATCATGTGTAACTACCTGCTATGCCATGAATGCAAACAAAATGTAAAACATGACCTTAAAATCTTAATAAACAAACAAACCAACCAACCAAGATCTGGATCAGGATGTAGTGTGTTTTAGATATGAATGTGTGTTGGATATTGATGGGTGTGTTGATGGATGTATTGTGTGTGTGTGTGTGTTTGGAGCTGCAGGATGTTCAGTTGGGTGGTGAAGGTTGTTCCTCAGCCTCCTCAGAAGCCTACAACACCAGGAGATGACACTCCTCAAGCATTGGTACGTGTGTGTGTGTGTGTGTGTGTGTGTGTGTTTATAGCACTGAATATCGTAATTGCACACAGCACAGTGGCAGTGGCACAACTGTTAGTGTAGGTGTCCCACCGCACCACTGTTCTGTAGACTTGCGTTTGACCCTTGTCTTAAGGTCTCATGTAAACATGTTATGCCCTGTGATGATTGCCGCCCTGTCCTTATGCCCAGTGTTTCTATGTAGACTCTGAATAAAACCTTTACTGTATGATGATTAACTGCTAAGCAGCTAAATCTTTAGCCTGAGTCCTTAGCTAGCTTTTGCTGAGTGTCCCATTGGTCTTTAACTACTGTAATGGCACTTTAAGTCTTTCCAAGTGGCATGACGGGTGGCATAGCAATTCCTCTTCTTGGCAAATTGATTACTGGAAGTCTAAAAAACATGAACACGCTGGTTAAAGGGAACATTGGATTTACATTATGCCCCATCCTATTTGTGTATTTAATGCTTTTCCTAAACTTATATTTTAATGTTGATGAACCCCCAACCCTTTAAAACTACAGTATATCTTTTAAAATATATATTGTAAACAATCATAAATGGTCCATCATACTCATACATTTATAAAATGTAATTACATGTATTATGGCTACAGTAGCTCAGGGTGTTTTTAATATGGTGTCCATATATTTCTGACACTTTTTTAGGAAAGTAAATCATCAGTTAAGGAGCCAAATGTCAAAGCAGGTAGGTGAGAACTCAACAGCTGATTATAAATAAGTTATGGTATTACATATCAGTGTAAAAATTGACTGTATTTTCTTTATAATTTCTGATCCTGATTCTTATTAAACTAACGTCATCCTGTTTTTATTCTGCTGAATAGCAGCCAATCCGGCTAAACCAAACGAGGATGAAGTGTTGGAAGAAAACAGGTATTGGTGGTCACATTGTGCATTGTCCTTGGTTGAATTTATTAAATTTCCCAGTGCACTCCAGTGACCCCTGCTGGCTGCAGGCAGAGCCGTAGATAGAGAGAGTTGCGACACTCCTTGATCTCGCCGCTACGCGGTCACGTGGTTCATGTAACCCTCAATAGTTCCAAACAAACCCGGCGCTGTCATGTTCTCAAATGGGACAGGCAGCAGTAAATGAAATATTAAACGGCAAATAATAAACATTTGTACAATTTCTGGGTATTTTCAACTGCGTTTACATTTACTGCATCTGCTTTAATGTCAATTTGGTATATAAAGTGGAAGATTGATGTTTATAATGACTTGTTAATAGGTCGTTCTTGTTAACACACAGTACATTATAATAGCATACATTACATAATGCGATATCATTAAGTAGTAGAGACAATATACAGTATAGACATTAAAGTTTTTTATGTTTTGTTTTTTGCATAAACTAATCTCCCTTCACTTTCCTGAGGATTCATAATAATAATCATTTTGGCTAAACACTAAGTCATGTGCTGGATTCATAAGGTTTACCTGCACTGAATGAACAGATTGATAAACACATTACCGTACCAAAAACATTATAGTGCAGGTACATGAAAAAGCATTCATTCATCTCTTATTTCATGAGTGATTAATAATTGATTCCTACATGTAATACATTAATGAATTCATTATGAATATGCACTAGTTCATTTTGTCTAATGTAAGTGGTGGACAAGGTACACAAACCATTTAGTTGAGTTAAAGTAGAGATATCCAAGGTAACATATTACTCCAGTAAAAGTAGTAGTAAAAGTAAAAATACTCTTTACCTCCACTAAAGTACTAAACTAAATTTACCTTCAAATGTACTTAAGTATGAAAGTAAAAGTATAATGATTTATTGTGGTTCTAATGTTTTATGATCATTTCTGTAACAAGACTCTTGATTAATCAACTCATTTTAGGTGAAAAGACTCGTGTGTCATTAATTAAGCTTAACTGACTAAGCTAAATTGGGTTATACCTATTAATTAAGATAAACATGTAACATTTAGTGCTGAGCAAATGCTAAACAATAACAGTATTAAGTATATTAATGACATTAAATTCATAATTTTTTTAAAACAAAGCAACATACAGCTAAAAATGTTTGATAAGTAGTGGAAATGAATGGGGCTCTATGGGTTGTTTGGAACTATACAGAGCTCCACAACCCGGAAGCTGCGCAGAAAAAATGTCCCGCCCCCTTTCCAACGGTTCCCTATGGGAGTGTCGCCACTCTGTTCTCTTTACCGCTCTGGCTGCAGGACCCCCACGCCTGTTAGGGAGAGCTGCAGGCTTGTAAACTCCTCCTACGTCATCAGTCACATCTTTACACTACCAGACAACAGGAGTCACTGTCTTATTTTATAAAATAATAATATATTAATATTAGAATTTTGTGCAAGTATACTTTAACCCACATTACAGTAAGTATAGGTGCCTGCATGAATTAATTGCACACACACACACTCACACACACACACACACACACCTAAAGATATCATAATACAGATAATACGGCCGTGTTGTCCATCACTCTCTTTCTCTCTCTCTTCAGTACTCAGGGTGGAGTTTTGACCTGGCTGTCTCAGGGATTAGCCAGTGCCCTTCCCCAGCCTGTATCCACACCTAAACTGGAGCGGGCAAACGCTGATGACCAGGTCAGTGATGACTGACTATGCTGGCTTAACCTGATACTGAAGCACCATATCGAAATATCCAACTTGAAAAAAAACGTCCAGTTATTTTAGTTCAGTGGTGTAACAGTAAAACGTGAGCGTGTGTCTGAGATTCCTGTTGTAATGATTAGACACCAACGTGGTCAATCAGGTGCATTTATTTAAAGCTGAGGGAACATTTTAATGGACCAGCTTGAGAGCTCCCTGTTGTAAGAAATGAATACACTCCAGCTGGCCAATCAGATATGAGGAATTTCTGTGGTTGATTACAGATTCACTTAAATTTGTAAATAATTGTAATCTCTGCTATTGTACAGATGTTATTTGGGGCAAATATATACTTACAGGCACAGAAAATCAATGACGTAGCTCCAGTGCAAATAAAAGCAAAACCCAATTTAGCAAAGAGTACACAACTGTGTATATTTAACCCATTTAAATTGTTTATATTTTATTGTAATATTTACTGTATTGTTTATTATAATGTCTTGTTTTTTCTCATCAGGAGGAAAATACAGTTGACAACAGGTACAACTTTCCTTTACGAGACTGTTCCAGTGTTCATGCATGTCGTATGTGTTCGGTACAGCGCTGTATTTAATTGTGTGCTTGTTTGTGTGAACTTTTTTGACCTGCATCTGTTCCATTTCTGCTTCTCACATCCTCCTGGATTCCAGTAAACCAGAGGAAGAGTGAGTACATACACAGTACAATGCTTACACTAACCAAGCAGTACATCATGCACACCTTACATATACAGTATAGTGTGGGGTAATATCAAATTTGATAAATCAGTTTACTTTAAGTGTAGTTGATAGATTCAGGTATGTTTGGTGTCTGAGGATTACAGCTTTAATTTCGCACTTGTGTTAACCACAGTTACAAAAAGTTTGGACCTTTGGGCAAAGTCCACGCTTTATAGATTTTCACCAGTTAGTGTGCCATAGAGAACAAACTGCAACAGAATTAAACTAATACAATCTGTACTTGGTTCTCAAAATAACCATATTTCAGTTGGACTTTGTGGCAAAACATGAAGCTTTTAATGATCTTAAAATACATATACTGTAATTAGCATGAAATTAAGAAGAACCAAACATGAAGATAAAGAACATTTTGTTTTACATTTATAAAATTCTACATGCCACTTCCTCCATGCTTAAACATACAGATACAGTAACTGTTGCATTTCTTATTCTTTTTGGAGCATCACTATACGATTCAAACTATGATTTATTACTACACACAGTGATGGTGAACCTTTCTGAACCAAACCTTCCACATTCTTGCTAAACTTCATTCTGTTGTCGATGTTCAACTGCACTAGAAAACCTTCTGCTGATTGTTATTTTTTTTTAAAGTATTTTAAATTACTATTATTATTACTATTATTACTGTTATTACTGTTATTATTACTATTATTATTATTGTTATTTTTATTATTATTACTATTATTACTGTTATTATTACTATTATTATTATTATTATTACTATTATTACTGTTATTATTACTATTATTATTATTATTATTTTTTTTTTATTATTATTACTATTATTATTATTATTATTTGTATTATTACTATTATTATTATTATTACTATTATTATTATTTTTTTATCACTATTATTATTTTCATTATTATTATTACTATTATTATTTTTTTTATTATTATTATTACTATTATTATTATTATTATTATTATTATTATTATTATTATTATTATTATTATTATTATTATAGCTGTACTTAAGTTTCCCACAAATTTGGTTAAGACCATCAAAAGTTGATTGTTTTGCCATATTTTCCATATTTTCCACGTGGGACATTTAGGGAAACTCCCCTTTTTAGTCTTTTAACATGTAACAAAAAAGAAAAAAAACAGTTTATGACAAATTCACTCGTAACTTGAAATCAAGTCATTTTCTAGTAGCACACCTACCACAGAACCGAGCTGGCATTGTATCAGTCTGCTGCTGCCTCGCAGTGTTCAGACAGAGCAGTACAGATCACCACAAGTTCCTCCTGTAAGCTGAGCAAAGTTTTCATTATGATTTTTTTTCTTTCAGGCCGGGGATGATAAACTGGATTGTACAAGAACTGGGCAAAGTGGTGCCACAACCTGATGATAAACACAAACAGCAAACAGAATCTCAGGAGGTTACTGAGGTATGTTTCATACAGTAATCAACACACAGTATGCAAGGTCATTATTGTAGGACATACAGCAGGTGACAAATTAGGATTGACCAAAATACCAGTCAACACCTGCTGATCCTATATTGTAGATTCTTTAAAAAAATCCTGAGACATTTTGGATGATTTTTTAATACTGACGAATGTATTTTACTGATAATATTTTAGTAATAGATGTCAGCAGTTAAATAGCTAACAGGTTCAACAGGAAAATCAAATCAATATCATAAAAACATACAATACATCAGGTGTGTTTTTCTGTCCAGGTTCCAAAAGCAGTACCAGAAGTAAAGGTGGAGCCTGTTGTAAGTAAATAGCAATTATATGTTAATAATTTTAAAATTATCCATATTTATTAGTGCATATTTTCACTCCATTTGTATTTTACCTTTATGGTTGACTGTTCAGGGTCAAAACTTGGCGTTGCCACCGGTCGGCTGGGCGCCATCTAAAAAAAATTTGATACATTTTGTCTTAAAATCTATATTGTAACAAAATGTATATTTTATCTTACACTATATATTAATAGTTTAAAATCAATATAACATTTTATCAGATATTTAAATTTTGTATATATATATATATATATATATATATATATATGTTTGATATTCACTCTGAAGGGGCTTTAGGATGTTTCTGTATTTGACTATAATCTTT
Source organism: Trichomycterus rosablanca (assembly GCF_030014385.1). Taxonomy (NCBI): domain Eukaryota; kingdom Metazoa; phylum Chordata; class Actinopteri; order Siluriformes; family Trichomycteridae; genus Trichomycterus; species Trichomycterus rosablanca. Next base: position 8,704,290 of record NC_085998.1, on the reverse strand, counting down.
TATTCCTTAATTCTTACAAGTCTCCCTGTCCCTATGTATTACCTTTATTGAACAGATTCAGGAGGTTAAAGAACTTGAAGATGTTAAAGCAGGTGAGTCAGAAACTTTGCCTGGACACAGTTTGTCAATATTAATGGTCATGTTAAAATAGCCCTGTCCTTATTTTATGTTTGTATGTTTGAATCCTCTCAGAGCCTGCACCCCCTCCTCAGATCCCAGTACTGGAGGTTGTTCCTGATGCAGAACCTGAAGAAGGCAAATTTTTAACTCCAAGGTACAACCCACACAGTATAGAAAACATTTATTTAAGATGTTGGTCCATGTTGACATGGCTTTCATCATGTAATTGCTTCAGATTTTCAGCTGCATGTCCATGTTATAATTCTGCTGTACTTCTACATAAATGCTCTACTGGATTTAAATCTGTTTAATGGAGAAATCAATTAGGTACATTTGAACTTTCATTTTCAAATTACCAGTATAAGTTGCCTTGTGCTTCTTGTGGAGTCTTCAGAAAGGCTGTAGTATTTAAGCTCTGCTGAGATTGTATCAGGAAGCCTGATATGTGGCAGGAAAACATTCACCATACCATCCCACCACCAGTAGCCTGAACTAGTGACACAAGACATGTTGGTTAAATGGATTTATGGTGTTTATAGCTAATTCTGACCCAACCATCTGTATGTCAGGGTAAAAATTACGATATATCACACCAGTCTGTATGTCATATCTATAGATATGTCAGTCACAATGGTCAGAGTCACTCAGATCAGATTTTGTCCCAATTCTGGTTTTTAAATGGCAGCTTTTCTTAAATGACAAAATAACCAGCCCAGTTAAACATGTACAGAGTCATTGACTGATTTTCTTACAGAGAGCCGTACAGTGTATAAAGAGTCATGCTATGCTCTGTACGTTCCTCCTCTACCCACACCAGAAGTCACTGTTACTGCAGCATTGTGGAGAAACCCTGTCCAAACCCCCTTCCTCAGATACAGCCAACTGTCTCTGTTTAATGCCTGACTAGGCTGGTCATACTGCCAGGACTCATCACTATAGTGGGTTAGCATAATATACTGCTGTGCCACCTGAGCGCTGCACTTAAGATCTCAGTAAAACAAGTTTTTTAGGCCTTAGTTTGCCTTAATGTTTCAAAACGCAGAAAAGTCACAAGTATTGTTTTCTTTCATTTAGGGTAATGGACTGGCTAAAGCAAGGATTTGAGAAGGTAGTTCCTCAGCCTGGACACACTGTAACAGGTACAGAAGCTGCAGCTAGGAAGGAAATCACAGCTACGGAACCTCCTCATCCACCCACACAGGGTACAGTCCATCTATTTTATTTGCTGTTTGTTCTTTTTCCTTCTGTAATCTAAATGATTGTGCTGTTGCTAGGTATCTATAAAAGTTAAAACATTGTAAAATGATTTACTTGATGAATGACTTTTTATTATGTTTAGCACCTGCACCATCACCAGCCGACGATGCTACCAAAGGCTCGAGGTAGGTCCTGTTAAGCCTGTTAGGTGCAAATGGCATCATTTCTAAAGTGTTGTACAGGCACTGAGGTGGTGCAGTAATATAATAAGCTAGCTTACCACAACTTGAGTCCAAATCACAGCAAAGCCACAAACCAAGCCCAACAGGCAAGGTTTGTTATGTTGGAAGGAGGGAAGGTCAGCAGGTCAGATTGGTTCTAATTAATTAGTAGAGGAAAACGTATGGCATAGTGTGACTAGTTAGCTTGGAATTGTCATTTTCACACTTACCTAGTGTTGCCAGGAGGAATGGTTTTACTTTTTGGAATATTTTGTTGGGCTGATTGTATTAGGTTACAGTCTTTTACAGCTGTTAACTATTATAAGGTTACAGTTTGTACTTATTTTTTTCTGGCAACCCATCATATAAGCATGTATTTCTCATTAAAAAAAAGGCAGTCTTAATTATGAGCATTAACTGTGTTTGTGTTTAAATGCATCCCAGCACGGAAGGAGAATCCAAGTAAGTAATGGTTTCTTGCTGTCAAATACCACAAGTTCGTGAACACTCCTCCTGATTATTGAGTTCAGACACACTTAATTTGATCAAGTGTGTAAAATCACCTGCAGAGTCTTTGAATAAACTGTTTGACAGGCCTTCTAATCTAACATCGGTGTCTGACCTCATAAATGCACTTTAAACTGGATAAGTACAAATTCCAACAGACATATTTCAAAATCTTGTGGAAAATGTTCCCAGGAGTGTGGAGCCTAACAAATCAGCACATGTTTGTTTACTTCATGTTGCATTAAAATTTGCCAACTATTCAGTTTTTTTAGAATTGCAGCATAAATTTATAAAACAAATTTTTCAGTCATATCTTTGTTTATGTGTGTAAATAATTAATGTTGTAATTATATAAAGGGCTGTCCATAAATTAATGTACTTTCTTTGGTTTCTTAGGGTGGTTGGATGGATTGTGCAGGGACTCGGTCGCATCATGCCACAGCCCGCTGTAAAACCCAAAGAGGTAAAAGCACAAACCTGCTTCCTCACATCAATGTAATTAATGTAGCTTAAAGTTATTTAAACATAATTATTTAGTATATATAGTGTTCTTTACATATTTATATCAATATGTGCCTAACCCTAACCCTATGTTTAACTCGATATCTGGTTTAAATCTCCTCACAGGAAACATCAGATGATGAAGTTCAGAACAGTAAGTGTCTAGATTTGAGTTAAATTTGTATAATTATATAGTGCCTTTATGAAGTGAAGGATATTACATACAAATGAATATTAAAATAAAATTACACCACAGCAGAATTAGGAGGATATGACTCTGTGGAAAGGTATGTTTTAGCTGTGACTTATGTTGTAAATGTTGTGATGTTACGTAGGAGTACCAGAGTTTAGCAGCCAAATATTTCTGTTGTAACAGAAAACAGGACAGGATAAATAAAACAGTTTATTGAATAAAACAGTTGATGTTTTTGGGAGAGTCTCTAACCCAGCTCTTCTTCTCCTTTTGTTTCAGGGAGGAAGGCCATGAGAGCCCCCTAAACATAAGGAGAGGGGGTCTGGGAGAGGGACTTCACCCCAGATCAAAGAGAAAATCAGTCACAAAATCCAGGCCTCAGTAGAACCTCCAGCTAAATGATATCTGTGGACAGCTGCAATGCTTTAAACACCTCATAAATCTGATGTTTATTCAGCTAGCATAGCAGCCATGATTGTTTAGTACTTTAATAAAGGTCTTTTTAAAGTGCTGCATCACACTAAGTTTATTTGTAGAAACTGTTAATAGCTATACTGGCATTTATTCATTTACATTTTAGACCTGTTTTTTTAGCTTAAACATACTTTAATAATGTCAATATTAAATAATGTCAATATTTAAGCTAAGAATCACACTTAGCTCACACACCATATTGCTTGTTGTTTAAGTAGTGTCAGTTTATGTATGTTTTATGTGAATATTTATGTTACTTGTGTGCTAGGGAAAAAAACACATTGATGAGTTATAATGTTATACCGTTGTTGTGCTTTGTTATAAAGTTACCTTTCAACAACCATTTTACAATGTTTCAGTCACACATATCATTTATTTAAAATAATATAATATATATAATAAACATCTGTTGGCAAAGAGTGTGCTTGAAATACTTATAATGATTAAGAGGGGTGTCCACATACACTATTTAAAAAAGTATTTTTTGAATTCATGTACTTTAGCCACAATTGCTATGTCAGTTATGTATCGAATTTTTTTGCAGCAACAGTTTAGGGAAGGCCATTTCTTGATCCAACATGGCTGTGTCTCTATGCACAAAGCAAGATCTATAAAGACATGAAGAAAATCTCTGTTTAAAGAAACTCTAGTAACCTGCACAGAGCACTGACCTCATTAAACAGCTGAACAGCTTTGGAATGAACTGGAACATCAATTAAGGCTTTCTTAAACATCAGTACCCAGCTATACAAATGCTCTTTTGACTGAATGGGCACAAATTTCCACAGATGTTGTTGTAGCTAAAAATTACATAAAGGTTCATCTATTTTGATAGCATTTTTAAATGGGATGTCCAGCAAGCTTATGTTCAGGTGTCCAAATTCTTTTGGTCATATAGTGTATTTAAATGTTAATTGTGTTTTTACATCAATGTCACCTTAGCTGTTAGGTATCATTTTTCTTATGTACTTTAAAGTCATACATCAACTCTTTAACAGGAGCATATTATCTAGTAACACTAAGGATTTTAAAACATGTCGTTAGATGTATTATATTATAGACGTATTTGTAAACCTTTTCATGGTTGTATTTTTATCAAATTTAGAAAATGTGAGAAAGAATTCAAACTGTTTTCTCTGTAAAATGTGTAAAATACACAAAGTTTTCATTTCTCTTAATTTAAAAGAAGAGGGTTGGTTAATTTATCTCAGAAGAGGGTTGGTTATGTTTCTGTCAGCTCACAGAATACAAATTAGTTTCCTTCACAGTTTTATTTCAAGTAAACACAGTGTTATGTTGAAAATAAGAGGATGGAATATTTGCACCATATTCATGTTTAAAATGCAGTTTGGTCTGGAGGCTGTGTATCTGCTTGGTCCAAACTGACATAATGTGTCATTAAATGCTGCAGTAATGAAGTACTTTTGAAATGTAGAATGTTTTCAGCACACCACTGCAGAGAGCTTGAGCTCAAGTCCCAGTCTCAGCAGCGCTATCAGGGTTCCTCAGTACTGCTGCAGAATTGCTGCCTCTTCGGTTTGATTGAGGCACCTGGAGGAGTGATGTATGATTCACTGGATGCATAAAGTCACTCTCCATATGGAATACGGTTCTCTGGTAGAGATCGCTACTAGTGGGTAGATGACTGTGTGCATGTTAGGGCATGGGGGGGCATGATAGATAAGCAGCTCTCCTTGGTCGGTGCAGGAGTTGTGTACAGTAAGTGGCATAAGGAAACTGAAAATGATTAGACTGGGAGAAAGGTACAAGATGCCCCACACCTAAAATGTCTAACGCCACAGTGTGATGTGAGGTAAACTCATTCACTGACAGATTCTTGTATAAATATTTTTTTAGGTTGCTGAAAATACTTGTTTCAGTTACACCCAGTGCTGTTAGGTGTAGTATCACTTTAAAAATCCAAAATACATTAGTTGATGTGAAATGTAATTGCAAGCCAGACCTCCTTATCAAACAGAAACGTCTGACTTTACATATGCTTTTTTAATGAGCACAAATTCCCACAGATACAACAATATTGTGAAAAGACTTCCTAGGAGAGTGGAGCCTGTTATGGCCACAAGAAGTGGGCAGTTCCGTATTAAAGCTTTAATAGTAACATTTTGGAACTATTTTATCAGTGGTTTTATAATAAAATTACAACAATATCATAGTTAATGAAAATAATAAATGATAATAATAATCTGATTTGTATTCTGTGAGCTGACAGAAACATAACCAACCCTCTTCTGAGATTTAACCTGGTGCCACTTTGTGCAACTTTGTGCCCCCACCCAGAACAAACTGATCCTGGTTTTAAATTAAGAGAAATGAAAACTTTGTGTATTTTACACATTTTACAGAGAAAACAGTTTGAATTCTTTCTCACATTTTCTAAATTTGATAAAAATACAACCATGAAAAGGTTTACAAATACGTCTATAATATAATACATCTAACGACATGTTTTAAAATCCTTAGTGTTACTAGATAATATGCTCCTGTTAAAGAGTTGATGTATGACTTTAAAGTACATAAGAAAAATGATACCTAACAGCTAAGGTGACATTGATGTAAAAACACAATTAACATTTAAATACACTATATGACCAAAATAATTTACATAAGCTTGCTGGACATCCCATTTAAAAATGCTATCAAAATAGATGAACCTTTATGTAATTTTTAGCTACAACAACATCTGTGGAAATTTGTGCCCATTCAGTCAAAATAGCATTTGTATAGCTGGGTACTGATGTTTAAGAAAGCCTTAATTGATGTTCCAGTTCATTCCAAAGCTGTTCAGCTGTTTAATGAGGTCAGTGCTCTGTGCAGGTTACTAGAGTTTCTTTCATAGTTAATGAAAATAATAAATAATAATAATAATCTGTGATAGACTGTCGACCTGTTTGGGGTGTTTCTTGCATTTTGCCCAATGAATGAGACCCATTGTGTCCCTGACCAGAATAAAGTGGGGGTAAAACAGACAATGAATAAATAAATTAATTAATTAATCATAGTGATTTACCACTTTTAATTCTGAGCATATTTTTAATGCCATGTATCATGGAGCTGCCAGTCAGTGTTTGTCCTCTTTTTGCTCAGTTTTCATCCTGCAGGACCATGTGGGCATCGTGCTGAAGGAGAACATGGTAGTAGAACGGGACATGGTGCTGGAGGACGTGGACTCAGACTGGTGTAAGCTGCAGGAGCAGCAGGAGAACCAGAGCCACCCACAGACGGAGACTCGGTGTCGCCCCCTGGTGGAAGTTCTGTCCCACATTGCACCTCACATCTCCACCCTGGAGCAGGAGGATGCTCAGACCCAGACCGAGCGCTGGACTCCTCTTATAGAGAACATCAGACGAGAGGCTCGGGAAGCTGCGTTGGCATCCGTGGAGGAGAGGTACAAATTTGTACTTTTAAAGCAATTTCCTTCTCTCCTAATGTTGTCATGCCAACTACAATAATAATAAAATAAATAAAAACATCCTTATTATAAACGTTTTAATGAACATCATGTTTTCATTACAATGAAAATACTAATTAAATAAAGGCGCTCACATACACAAAGAAGGACACAAAACAAATTTAAACAACCAGTGCATGTAACGACTGGGCTAAATCTGTCAGATGCATGATCCACTCATACCAGCACAACACACACTAACACACCACCAGTCAGTGTCACTGCAGTGCTGAGAATGATCCAACACCCAAATAATACCTAATCTGTAGTGGTCCTGGGAGGTCCTGACCATTGAAGTACAGTATGAAAGGGGGCTAACAAAGCATGCAGAGAAACAGATGGACTACAGTCAGTAATTGTAGAACTACAAAGTGCTTCTATATGTGAGTGAGTGAATGAATATGTGTGTGTGTGTGTGTGTGTGTGTGTGTGTGTGTGTGTGTGTGTGTGTGTGTGTGTGTGTGTGTGTGTGAATGAGTGAGTGAGTGAATATGTGTATGTGAGATTGGGTGAATGAGTGAATGAGTGAGTGAGTGTATGTGTGTATGAATGAGTGAGTGAGTATGTGTGCGTGCGTGCGTGCGTGCATGCGTGTGTGAATGAGTGAGTGAGTGAGTTAATAACCAGGTCCTTAGGCTGATTAATATGTAATGGATGATTTGTGTGCAGGATGCAGCAGGAGCGTTTGGAGGCGGCGAGGTTGGCGGAGGAGTTGGCACGACAGGCTGCTGAGCTGGCAGTCAGACAGCTGGAGGAGGAACACAGTATCATCAGAGCCACTGAACCTGAACCTCCATTCAAACCTGACAACACCGATCAGTAAGTTCAGCACATGCATACATAAATACAAACACTCCCATTCAGCTGAGAGACAAATGGAACCTGGACCTTGTGGAATCCTAATTAAATAACCTTGCACTAGTGTCGGGCGGCACAGTGGCTCAGTGGGTAGCACTGTCGCCTTTAAGCAAGAAGGTTCTGGGTTTGATTCCCAGGTGGAGTGGTCCGGGTCCTTTCTATGTGGACCCGGGGTAGGTGTGGCCTAGTGATTAAGGTACTGGATTAGTAATCAGAAGGTCACTGGTACAAGCCCCACCACTGCCAGGTTGCTGCTGTTGGGCCCTTGAGCGAGGCCCTTAACCCTCAATTGCTCAGAATGTATACTGTAACACTACTGTAAGTCACTTTGGATAAAGGTGTCTGCTAAATGCAGAAAATGTAAATGTGGAGTTTGCATGTTCTCCCCGTGCCTGTGTGGGTTTCCTCTGGGTGCTCTTGTATCCTCCCACAGTCCAAAAACGTACTTTCAGGTTAAACAAAGTCCCCCCAGTTATGAGTGTGTGTATGTGTGGTTGCCCTGTGATGGACTGGCGACCTGTCCGGGGTGTTTCCTGCCTTTCACCCTGTGAGTTTCACCCACTGTGACCCTACACACAGACAATAAATGAATGAATGAATTAATGTAGAACCTGGATCATGCCTTGTGATTCATGCATCACCGCACTACAAATTACAGATCAGTCATCACATCATTGAGCACTTTATTAGGAACACCTAGCTAGTACATACAATCATTAATTTATTTTAGGAGCCACATTTACAAAACAGATTCATGTTGTGGGTATACAATTACTGTTGCTCTGTACACTTTGTCACTTTGTCCATGTATCCTATTTATCGATTAAACAGGACCATTATAGGACACCCACCAACCAGATGTTAGGGTGGTGGACTATTCTCAGCACTGCAATAACAATAACTTGGTGAAAACATAGTAGTGTGTGTTGTTCTGTTATGAGTGTAGCAGGTGCAGCAGTGTTGTTGGTATTTTTACATCCTGTTTAAGCATACTGGACTTTTTATTAGGAACACATAACTTGTTAGCACTGGATGTAGGTGGATAGTTAAAGACACAGTGTGTATTCATCTTCCTCTAGTATTTTATTGGTGGACACAGGACGCTGTTGGCTTTATATTTTTGATTGGAGTATTTTTGTAATTGTAATTATTAAACGTGAGATTATTGAATAAAGTTGGAATTGATGTTGATGATAACATTGTTTCTATTTTGTTTGTGTATATTTGATTTTTCTACATTTGATTTTCTTCTACAAAGACTGTCCAACATTCTGGAGGAAGAGAATGAGGATGATCCAGAGTAAGTCCCACCACTCTCTTGCTTCACTTGATTTTAACCTTCTGCTTCCCTCGCTTTGCACTGGCCGTGCGTGATTAGAGAAGCTTCAGATGGACTTAATGTGGCATGTGTTTTCTGCTTGCTTGTACTTGCTTCCCTTATGGTATGTAGATTTTTTGGGGCTCTAGTTGTGATTTGTTCTCTCTGACTTGTGGTATAGGTTGCAGCCGTTGCGTGAGGACAGTGAGGAAGACAGTGGAGAGACAAGAAACATCGAGTAAGAGCCTTTGACAATAAAAGACGACAAAGTTGTACCCTTATTAACTGTAAGAATCATGCTGATTCAACCAATGTCTCATTAATGTCCACTCGTTCTGTCTAAGCTGGAACTAGCTGTAATATTGTATACATATATATTGTATATCTCCAATAATCCAAGTCATAATCAAAGTCATTTTTCATGTCAGTCTGGTAGATGTGTGTCCCATCGAGGAGCTTCAATCAAACAAAGATCAGATCACAGACCAAAGTCCCAAAAATAAGGAGTCACCAAAACCATCAGCTTTAAAGGAACCAACTTGTGACAGTCAACCTGAGATAGATCGGACCTCACCATCAGGGTCTCCAGTCGTTACCACCCAGCCTGAAACTGCTGCCTCAGGTTCCTCACCTTCTGCAGTTATTCAGGTGAGAATGTGTTAATGTTAATTTTATCCTGCAATTTGTTTTAATGACTGTGGGTTAGTATATGCCCCTTTAAACACCAGACAGTGCAGTCAGCCATATTCCCACTAAGGAGTTTTGTAAAACAATATATGCTTAGTATCTAATAATCAACTACACCGCAATCAGCTTTGCTCCTAAACCCTAACATGTCTAAATGTGCACACAAGCAATAAGATTAATAATAAATTTGTTTATATTAAACAAAAACTTTTAAATAATTGATTCCAGGAGCACCAAACCACAGTTAATTATGGAGATTGGAGCGTCATGATATGATGCTGCTTCTCTGCCAACAATACTGGAGAATTACATGTTTGATTTGCCAAGAAACTTAATCTGGTTATTTTAATAAGACAACAAACTTAAACATAACACTAAAATAAATAAAGACTGCTTTCTGAAAACTGCTGACATAAATACCGTTATTACTTTTTAACACTTTAACTTTACATTTACATTAACTTGGTGAATTAACCGCAATGCTGCAAAAAAACAAGTTATATATCAGCATAAACAACACAAAGCTATAACTGGCAACATCATGAACCAATGTCATTTGCAGTTTGAATATTTTTCTCTCTAAACAAGCCTACAGTGTATTTTAAAGTGAATGAATTCAGTACAGTGCTTTCTTTTTTTATATTTGGTATGTTGTAATGACAGCATACACTTTCTTATCTTTATGTGTTCACATAAATGCTGGATGGTGTTTTGATCAGGTGACTGCGGAGGAAAGTTCATGACATTTAGCATCCTTGATCCTTTTTGGCCTTTAAGTATTTGTTGCAAAGTTTTAAGGTTTGAGATTTGTGATGAAAAACATCCAAAGAAAAGAAACATTTTCACTAGTGGTCTCAGACTTGCCTCCCACTGTATTGATTTGTTCATGTTTAATGGTATAAACTCTAATGACATTATGGGTAAAAGTGAAGTAAATGAATGTAGTAAATGTACAAGCATTTCTGTTTTAAATAACAAAAACAAACGATATCCGTTGAGCAAATGTAACTAGTAATTACTAGGGATGTAACGATAAACTCCATGATGCGATGCGATTCACAATACTGGGTTCACGATATGATTTTTTCCCGATTTTTTAAACAAAATGAAATTGAAGATAAATTATAAATTAAGTTTCCTTTTATTATTTCTCTTTAAAAAAAATTAAATAAAATACGGTATTTGTGCTTATCTTTTATTTATCTAAATAATGAATGCCCTTTTATTTCTGAGGTAGGTACAAACTATGCACAACAATGCTGCACATTTCCTTTTTTGTGTAAAAAAAAACTGAAATGAAATTTTAAAACCAATCCCACATTAACTATATAAATGAATAATACAAATAAAGAAAGTATCCTCACATAAATAAATGTTGCTGTAGTGACGTCAACCAGGCGAGGTAAATAGCGCCAGTGCTCTCTGCTGTTAAAAGTGATTATTGATTCATTATACATGTAAACCGATTTGAATCGTTACACATGTGAATTGATTTTTAACTGTCTTGTGGTGCAGCGTTACATCCCTAGTAATTGCTGTTCTAAAAATTTTCGTTTTGACTAACAAACAATAAATATTTTTATAGGAAGAGAAAGTATCTGAAGAGGAAAATAGAGGTCAGTAGAAATCCCTACCACACTGTAGATGTGGTAAAAGTACATTTGCTGTGGCCCTTTTCTATTAAATGCTGTTAATAGGCAGCGCTAATACTGTACATCATGTTTGATTTTGCTTTGCTTTAGTGAAGTAGCAGCGAGCAAATTCGAATGTTTCTAATAACCTTGCTGTTGCTGTTTTTTGTGATGAAATTCATGTTTTATATAGCTTCAGTGCCACCTTGTCCTTATACTTCTTCTTATGCAATCTTAGAATGTCCCTGTGTGAAGGTGGAGGAGGTCGATGATGGGGCTGTTTCAACTTTACCTCAGATTATTGAACCCCAGGAGCTGAATGGTGTCACCCTGACTGTTCCTGTTCCACTGCTGGACACACATAGGTGAGTCTTACATTAAAACAAGTACGATGAGCAGCTATAGTCTAGAGTCCAACGTTGTCCAGTAGTGATACGAATGAATGGAATCATTTCTTGGATGATTACACATAGTTTGCTTCATCATCGATAGTTCAACACAAGTGTAGAAAATGACAGTCAGCACTGTCCACCAAGTCTGTTCAGCTGCCATGTGTTACTACACAACATAAACAAAAGTATTGGGACACACCTTCTAATAATAATAACTGGAACATCAACTGAGGCTTTCTTGACCAACATCAGTGCCCAGTCATAAAAATGCTCTTTTGACTCTATGGGCACAAATTCCCACAGTCTTCTGGCTGTTGTTATAACTGGAATGATAGATGTCACTCTGTTTTAATAGCACTTGTTTTTAAAATGTAATGTCTAACAAACTCAGGTGTCCAAATACTTTTGGCCATATAGTGTAGTTTTGTGCCTCACTGTGCCTCACTGCTATGGTAACTCAATGTTAAGGTTGGTAATCATGTGGTAAATCGAATGATTTAATTGGCTAGTACCATTTAATATACAGTAGTTTCTAATATAATCAAGTTAATGAATTTATGACAAATTTTATCAAGGCTAAATATATTCCGCTAGCACACCAGCACCGAGATTCTGAACTCCTCGGTTCGAAACTCGGTGTTGCCACCGGTCGGCTGGGTGCCATCTGGCGGGGATAATTGGCAGTGCCTGCAGCAGATACTAATTGGCCAGCGCATTTGCAGGGTGTGGGCCGGACTATGTGTGGGTGGGATCTTCATGTGTTGTGTAAGGACCCTGATTGGCGGAGAAGATACCTGTGCAGAATGCAGGGGCAAGAAGATAAGGGCTGTGTACGTGTCGGAAGAGGGGTGTACAGCGACGTGCTCTCCTCGGATGCAATCTGGTATCTCTCAGCAGCGGAAGACAAATTGAGTGAGCTAAAAAAGGAAGGAAAATGGGGAGAAATTGCACAAAAAAAAGTTTAATCATCATTTGGATCAAGATTTTAATATTACATCTTTATATTTTTATCTTTACTGTCTGGCCTACAACAGCAAAGCTGTGCACACTGAGTGAGTGTTTAAATCTTCTAAATTTTCTACAGTAGTGTAGGTGAATAGAATAAAAAGTGTTTTGGTTGTCTTTACTTTTTATCTAGCGAGGTTGTTTATCTGTCAATCCAGGAACATAACCCAGGAGGAAGAAGCTGGAGAGGGTGAAATGAAGAAGGAATCTTTACCAGTTCAGCATGGTCTCCTTACTGTGGAGGAAGAGTAAGTCTCGAAAGGCACTGAGGTCACATTATGCTAACACTGTAAACAATCAGTGCAGTTTTTGTGCTGGTAATTGCTGTTTACCGTTGTTGGCAGCTGGTGCAGCAGTAACACTTCCAGTTAATTCTCTTATTTAGAAGGATCGAGGGTTTATATACACATTTTCCTTTTTAAAAATTGACATTGATACAAATTTCATATCTTGCTAACATGCATTTTTTTGGCAGGGATTCTGAGCGACCCGTCTCAGCTACCAGTCAGACAAGTGTCGTGGTGAACGAGCGGCTGCAGGAGCTGATAAAAGTGTTTAAGCAACGAACTGAACGAACAAGAGAGAAGCTAGTTGACCCAGATGAGTCTGAAGAGGAAAGTCCTTCAGCATGTAGGACCATATGTGTTTAATTCACACATAATTTATACACAAACACTACATGACCAAAGGTGTGTGTTATTAAGTTTAAGTGTTTAATCCACACCCATTGCTAACCAGTGTATAACATTTGAACGTGGTGTGATGAGCTTGGTGGGAACTCCAGTGGACTGCACAGAGCCCTGACCTTAACTCCTTTGGGATGAATTGGAACAGACACTATATGGCCAAAAGTATTTGGCATTTGGACACCTGCCCATGAGCTTGTTGGATTTCTCATTTAAAAAACAAATGGTATTAAAATAGAGTGACCTTGATGTGATATTTTCAGCTAGAACAGCAGCCGCTATTCTGAGAAGGCTGACAAGACTTCGAAGTACAGTGGGGGAAATAAGTATTTGATCCCCTGCTGATTTTGTAAGTTTACCCCCTTACAAAGACTTGAACAGTCTATAATTTTTATGGAAGGTTTATTTTAACAGAGAGAGACAGAATATCAACAAAAAATCCAGAAAAAAAGATTAAATAAAAGTTATAAATTAATTTGTATTTAATTAAGGGAAATAAGTATTTGATCCCCTACCAACAAGCAAGAATTCTGACCCCCACAGACCGGTTATGTGCCCATGAGGCACACAAATTAGTCCTGTCCCTGTATAAAAGACTCCTGTCACAGAATCAGTTTCTTCCGTTCAAATCTCTCGACCACCATGGGCAAGACCAAAGAGCTATCAAAGGACGTCAGGGACAAGATTGTAGACCTGCACAAGGCTGGAATGGGCTACAAGACCATCAGCAAGAAGCTTGGTGAGAAAGAGACCACTGTTGGTGCGATCATTCGAAAATGGAAGAAATACAAGATCACAGTCAATCACCCTCACTCTGGAGCTCCATGCAAGATCTCACCTGGTGGGGTAAGAATGATTCTGAGAAAGGTGAGGTCAGTCCAGAATTACACGGGAGGAGCTTGTCAATGATCTCAAGGGAGCTGGGAGCAGAGAAATGCTGGATATGACCCCAAGAACACCATCGACGAAACACGGCGAGTGGAGTTGATGCCAAAGAGCTAAATTTTGGTCTCATCTGACCATATCACATTCTCCCAAGCTTTCTCTGAATCATTCAGGTGTTCATTGGCAAACTTCAGACGGGCCTGTACATGAGCCTTCTTGAGCAAAGGGACTTTGCGGGCACTGCAGGATCTCAATCCATTACGGCGAAGTGTGTTACTAATGGTTTTCTTGGTGACTGTGCTCCCAGCTCCCTTGAGATCATTGACAAGCTCCTCCCGTGTAATTCTGGACTGACCTCACCTTTCTCAGAATCATTCTTACCCCACCAGGTGAGATCTTGCATGGAGCTCCAGAGTGAGGGTGATTGACTGTGATCTTGAATTTCTTCCATTTTCGAATGATCGCACCAACAGTGGTCTCTTTCTCACCAAGCTTCTTGCTGATGGTCTTGTAGCCCATTCCAGCCTTGTGCAGGTCTACAATCTTGTCCCTGACGTCCTTTGATAGCTCTTTGGTCTTGCCCATGGTGGTCGAGAGATTTGAACGGAAGAAACTGATTCTGTGACAGGAGTCTTTTATACAGGGACAGGACTAATTTGTGTGCCTCATGGGCACATAACCGGTCTGTGGGGGTCAGAATTCTTGCTGGTTGGTAGGGGATCAAATACTTATTTCCCTTAATTAAATACAAATTAATTTATAACTTTTATTTAATGTTTTTTTCCTGGATTTTTTGTTGATATTCTGTCTCTCTCTGTTAAAATAAACCTTCCATAAAAATTAGGGGGTAAACTTACAAAATCAGCAGGGGATCAAATACTTATTTCCCCCACTGTATGTCTGCAGGAATTTGTGCCCATTCAGTCAAAAGAGCATTTGTATAACTGGGCATTTATGTTGGTCAAAAAGCCTCAATTAATGTTCCAGTTCATCCCACAGACACATACTGAAATGTGGTAATTGTGGTAAACGTTTTCAGAAGAATGGAGCCATTTTTAGCTCAAGAGCTAACTCCATAATAATGTCCACGGTTTCAGAATACACTGTGTAACAAACTCATGGCTACATACTTTTGGTTATAGTAAACAGTTAAAGTGAACAGAGGCTAAAATGTACCAATAAGGGATTATAAGATTTAAAAGGCCTTTTGTCAATTACATTTTGTAGCACCTGCCAAAACAGCTGCCGCTCCTCCCCCTCCACCCCTTCCACCACCTGAAGAGCAGAAAGATGTTCCAGCTGATGAGGACATCGAAGACGAGCAGTATCTAGAGTTCATGGGCTATCAAGTCAGAGTGCCCAAGCTACCGCCGATACCAGACTGGCTAAGAGCCATTATAGAGTACCGGTTCCCTTCCAGCATTGACCCTTATACTGGTGAGATACTGCGCACTGATAATCACACGCTGTAACACACCAGTCCTTAATGGTAATGCTAGCCAGTTGGCTAACATAACATTAATTGTTAATCATTTTCATTGTTATTGCTAGCCGGTTACCATAAACTAAATCATTTTTGTTGAGCTTTGTTAATATTTTGTTCCTTCTGTGCCGATACAGTCAAGTTGGCTAACTTGATTGGAAATAAGAGACAACCAGAATAGATAGCTTTTCAGAATAGTTTAGTCTGTTGAAATGTTCCTAAAGTAGGTGTTTAACCTTCAAGGCTTAGCACATATTTTAGAAATGTTAGAACAGACCCATTAAAACATCCTTCCATTAATACAGTGCCTAGGCTGCAAAAAGCATTTACTAAAAATAAATAGATAAATAAAATAGCAGGTGCTCTGGTGGCACAGTGGTAAATTACGCTAGCCCACTACTACTGGGATCCAGGGTTTTCATCCCCAACAGTGTTATCTGGCATCTACATGCAGACATGATTGGCTATGTCTGGCAAAGGCCCCGTAATGGATTGGTATCATGTATGGAGTTTGCTAGTGCATTGCGCCCAGTGATTTCAGAGAAGCCAGACCCATCTTGACCCTGACCAGGATAAAGTGTTGGTAAAACATGAAAAAGAAATAAAAAATGAATAAAATACATCCACGTTCCCATCTGACAGAATAGTTAAATTATTATTATAATAATTATTATTAATATTAAGGTTATTATATTATATTTATTTTTTATATTTATTGTAATAATAAAAATATAAATAATATTAATAATAATAATAATAATTTTAACAATATGAGCTTTATTTTACTTTTTTTAAGTCTTAACTGAATTGTAAAATTTCCCAGGCACTCTTTAAAATGTTGTAGAAAGCCTGTTCAGAAGAGATATGATCTACTACACTGAGAATCAGAAGAAATGTACCAGAAACAGATAAGAGTTGAATAAATTGAAGGAAAAACACCATTGATGATTCTCACAGCTTTGTATCTGTCTTTGTTTTACTCCTGGCAGATATAATCTATGTGGTCTGGCTGTTTTTTGTGATGTGTGCGTGGAACTATAACGTGTGGCTGATCCCGGTGCGCTGGGCGTTCCCATACCAAACCCCTGAGAACATCCACCTGTGGCTACTAGCCGACTATCTGTGTGATACCATCTACATTCTGGATATTCTGGTCATGCAGCCCAGACTGCAGTTTGTCCGTGGAGGGGATATAGTGGTGCGTAGAGTAATGTTTAGAGTACACTCGCTTCTAGTTTTAACTGTTTTCAGTGGCTGCCTAAATCTGTGTCCCAAATACCACACCATCTATTATATAATGAGCTCAAGTGGATCTTCAGAAAACCCCTTTCTGATTCTTTTTTTATTTTTTTATTTATATTTATGTATTTTCTCCCCTTTTTCTCCCTTTTTAGCACGGCCAATTGCCTGATTGCATCATACTTCCTCTCCACCAATGCCAATCCCTGCTCTGATTGAGGAGAACAAAGCTAACCCACGCCCCCTCCGACACGTGGGCAGCATGCCGTTTACATCTTATCACCTACACTTTGACGAGTGCAGCACTGTGTACGGAGAGACACACCCTGAGAGCACTCTTTTCTCATCTCTGTGCAGGCGCCATCAATCAGCCAGCAGATCCCGCCCATATCTGAACAACAGGCCAATCGTTGTTCATGTGGCTGCTCAGCCTAGCCGGCAGGCAGAGCTGAGATTCGATACGATGTATTCGAGATCCCAGCTCTGGTTGCAGCGTGTGTGGTTACCGCTGCGCTACCTGAGCGGCCTAATCTTTTTAATTACTTTTTTTTATCACACTTTTGGAGTGTTGTTTGAGACACAGCCCTTCAACTTATCAAGTTACAGTCTGCCTTCTGCTTTATTTGTACCATAATCCACTGGTTTTATATATTACACTTGTTTACATTTACATTTTCAGCATTTAGCAGATGCTTTTTATCCAGAGTGACTTACAGCAGACTTACAGTTTACAATCTAAGCAACTAAGGGTCAAGTGCCTTGCTCATGGGCCCATCAGTGTCAAGCTGGCAAGTAATCAGCAACCCTCTGATTACTAGCTCGGTACCTTAACCACTAGGCTAGAGCTGCCCTACTTTACACTTAAATCCCAAAAGAGCTGGGACAATATGAAAAACGTTAATAGAAACAGACGCACACTAAGCCCTCCTCACACTCATGCAAGCACCTTGACCAGCCAGCAGAGGTCACAGTAGAGGCAGCGAGACAGTTGTGCCTGTTTGACACTCAGCCAGGTTTACCGCATCAATGCGATTAGAACTCCAGAGCTTGAGCTCCTAGCGTTGGTTTGTCAACACATTAAATCAAAATAAGTATTTGTAATCATTCCACAAACTTCACAGTCTTATATTGCCCCTGTCTAATGTTGCAAATAAACATTCATCACAGTTTTAATTCTTGGCTTTTTCATATCTTTAGAGACTTTTCATCATAAATTGATTGTATAGTGTGATCCACTGTATAATCACAAAATAAAGATTGCAATAAAGTTAATGTGCATTTAACAACAATTCTGTGTTTTGCTGGGCACTAGGTTCAATGAAGATCATTTGTGCAGAACAAACATTACATTAAATCCATTAGTTCGGGCGGCACGGTGGCTAAATGGGTATCATTGTCACCTCACAGCAAGAAGGTCCTGTGTTCGATCCCCAGGTGGGGTGGTCCAGGTCCTTTCTGTGTGGAGTTTCCATGTTCTCCCCATGTCTGCGTGGGTTTCCTACGGGTGCTCCGGTTTCCTCCCACAGTCCAAAGACATGCAAGTGAAGTGAATTGGAGATAAAAAATTGTCCATGACTGTGTTTGATATAACCTTGTGAACTGATGAATCTTGTGTAATGAGTAACTACCGTTCCTGTCATGAATAGAACCAAAGTGTAAAACATGACGTTAAAATCCTAATAAACAAAACAAATCCATTAGTTCACATAAAATTTATCTTTTTGGTAAACTGTTAATCAACAAATAACATCGCTTGATCATCTCTGCATTTATTAATTTACGTTTCAGTGCGACAAGAAGGACATGAGAGAACATTACATGAAAACCGAGCGCTTTAAGGTGAGCTTGAGTAAGACATCTAACTGTAAAACATGTTGTTAGCAAAGATTCAGTAGTCTTTGTACAAACACAATCCTTGTTTAGCCTTTAATTGTTGTTGGGCTGTTTCAGATGGATGTGATTAGTTTGTTTCCTTTGGACGTCCTCTACTTTTTCACAGGAGTCAAATCCATTCTACGTTTTCCACGTATACTGAAGGTAAAACTTCAAATACACATGACATTTCATTCTGATAGACTTAGGAATTGTATATTAATGAAGTATTTTTACCTCTGGTCAGTACATGGCTTTCTTTGAATTTAATGATCGTCTGGAAGCTGTGATGAAAAAAGCCTACATTTACAGGTAAGCATAGAAATTAGAAACGTTAGCATTTCTAAAGACATCTTCAGAATAAATGGACATTAATCTCATTTAATTCAGAAACAAAAAGTATGTCACACTAAATTGAATTTATCCGTATCTAATTAGAATTGACCTAGATATTTAATTATACGCATTTAAAAATGACCCCACTCCACCACAGCACCTGACTAGACTAATGGCACTACTAAGTCTGAAATGTGGTTCTCTATGGTGGTATGGTACCTGGTCAGATGCATAACAGGGACGAGAAAAAAAATCCTGCTGCTGCAAAAGCAACTCCTGCTATCTGTCTGAGGTGCTGACACAAGTGGCAAAGGAATACATGGAATACATGGTCCACTGCTGTTTTTGTATGAATCTGGCAGTGGAAAGAAGCATTCAGTAGCTTTCCATGTGTCCGAGGAGGCATTTGCTAGGCTGCAGCCCACCCTGGAAGGAGGGGGTGCCAGAGTACAGAGTAAAATTAATATAGACAAATTGGGTCAATGCAACAAGGGCGGAAAATTATTTGTTCTGATCAAGGTCTCTGGAAACACCCTGGCAGGGTATTAATTCTTTGCAAGGTGTATTTATTTATTTAATCACAATATACTGAAGTTTATTGACAGTACCCACTCTACCTGCTGCACTACCACTACGGCATTAAAACAGTAAGGTGAAATAATTGGCTGTCCAATTACCTTCATTTTAGTTATACATGCACCTGCCATAACAAGCTTTCTCAAATATGAGGGCAGTGGTTAAGGTACTGTTCTAGTAATTACTAGTAAACTGTTGGGAGCCTGAGCAAGGTCTTTAACCATTAATTGCTCAAATTGTATTTAGTCATAATTGTAAATCGCTTTGGATAAAAGCACTAAATGCCACAAATGTAAATGAAGGAATTTTTGGGGGTTATTTTTTAATTCTGCTCTTGGATGTTTAAATATATATGTGTTTTGCTTTTAAACTAAAGTGGATGGCCAGGGCTGATGGACAGCAGCTGCTACTTACACTTATGCGTCCTTGTTCCCATTTCCTCCTCTGTCAGGGTGATTCGGACCAGTGCGTACTTGCTCTACTCTTTGCATTGTAATGCATGTCTGTTCTACTGGGGCTCTGATTATGAAGGTCTTGGTTCCACTAAATGGGTCTACGATGGCAGAGGAAACAGGTGACCCCAATCCTACCCAATAAAGCATATTTTTTACTGAAAGTCTACATTGTGTTGTTATGTAAATACCATGCGTAACAACTCTCTGTGTGTGTGTGTGTGTGTGTGTGTGTGTGTGTGTTGGCTCTTCTGATGCAGTTATATCCGATGCTACTACTTTGCCGTAAAGACTCTGATCACTATCGGAGGTCTGCCAGATCCCACAACAGTGTTTGAAATTGTCTTTCAGCTAGTCAATTACTTTGTTGGAGTCTTTGCATTCTCGATCATGATTGGTCAGGTAGGTGACCAGTTACTGAAGCTGAATATACTGTATAAGCTTTGTCACATTCTGTAACAGTAGACTTAGTTGCTGCATCCCTCAAGGACACCAGATTATTTGTGCCTCATGTTTACTGAAACAAAAAGTCCTATTTCTTTATTTACTTTTAGTTAGGGTTAGGTAATATTTTCTTTTTAAGAAAATACATCAGAAAAACAATAGACATTAAGCTTTATGTTTTTTAAAGAACATTGGCCATGTTGCATTGTATTTGCTAACAGTGCATCTCTAAGACATTGAGCTTCAAATACACCCATGTGGATGTCAAGACGTTTTGATAGCTAGATCATTTACATCTGAGAGCATTTACCCCAATATGTAATTTACCCGTAATCACTTACAGCATGTTGGTTTTCATTCCTTATGACACATGACCATGCTGTTTACACTAAAATCAGACCCTACAATCTGCATGCTGCATATAATGTATATCTAATCTATTTCATATATTCAGTACACACTATATTACACCTGAGCATGGTGCCCTTATTGCACCAGTAAAGCCTTTACTTCTGTCTAAAGGCTTTCCACAATATTTGTGGAGTGCATCTGTGTAAATTCGTGCCCATTCAGTTACAAAAAGCAACTGAGGGGTCAGGCACTACTGTTGTGTGAGAACAGTCTAGGAGTAACCAAACTCTTTACAGACAAAAGTGATAAAAGGTGAGGTTTATATGTGTGTTTGACTCTGTGTGTTTGACTCTGTGTGTTTGACTCTGTGTGTGTGTGTGTGTGTGTGTGTGTGTGTGTGTGTGTAGATGAGAGATGTAGTCGGTGCTGCCACTGCAGGTCAAGCTTACTACAGATCATGTGTGGACAGCACAGTAAAGTACATGACCTCCTACCATATTCCCCGTGAGAT
The DNA here is from genome assembly GCF_030014385.1 of Trichomycterus rosablanca. Classification (NCBI taxonomy): domain Eukaryota; kingdom Metazoa; phylum Chordata; class Actinopteri; order Siluriformes; family Trichomycteridae; genus Trichomycterus; species Trichomycterus rosablanca. The sequence continues at coordinate 8,682,882 of NC_085998.1, read as the reverse complement.
TCAAAATCGAGTGAAGACGTGGTACGACTATACGTGGCAGTCGCAAGGCATGCTGGGTAAGTTAAGCCATAACCATACTGACTTGTGAGAGGAAACAAGTATTTAACTACTTACATATGGTACTTAAACTTTACATAATGTATTTTGACTGTACTTATAAAAGTATATTTATATAAGTGTAAACATTTGTGTGTTTAATGAATAGGTGGCGTAAGTATGCGAGTTGAGTATGAATAATGTAATTAAAATGGCATCTAGTGATTAGTATCTTTGTTTGTACAGACGAGCAGGAGTTGCTCATCCAGCTTCCTGATAAGATGCGCTTAGATATTGCGGTGGATGTGAACTATTCCATTGTCAGCAAAGTGGCCCTCTTTCAAGTAAGTCACTGGAACATTAATATACAGAATATTTTAAATATTAATATTATGTAACTGGTTTATTTTGAGTTCTGACTTGCTTTTGTTCTCAGGGGTGTGACAGACAGATGATATTTGACATGTTAAAGAGATTAAAGTCTGTGGTTTATCTACCAGGAGATTATGTGTGTAAGAAGGTATGTGACTCTGATAACATACACTTTATTGCCAAATTGTAATTTCTGCTGTTTCAGTCATAAACGTTGCTAACCTGTGTATAAAATTAATTTTATATAATAAATAATACGCTTCCATGTCTCAGCATGATTGCTCACCTGTGTACAAAACTGAGGTCCAATAAGACATGGTTTGATGAGTTTGATGAGAAACTCCACTGAGCTGGAAAGAGCCCTGACCTCACAAATGCTGTTTGACTGAATGGGCATAAATTCCCATGTACACCCTCCAAGATCTTGTGGAAAGCCATTCCAAATGCGCTGCTATTTAGATACATACTATTTACAAATTTACATTTACATTCACAGCAAGAAGGTCCTGGGTTCGATACCCAGGTTTGCCGGTCTGGGTCCTTTCTGTGTGCATGTTCTCCCTGTGTCTATGTGGGTTTCCTCCGGGAGCTCTGGTTTCCTTCCACGGTACAAAGACATGCAATTGAGGTGAACTGGAGATACAAAATTGTCCATGACTGTGTTTGATATTAAACTTATGAACTGATGATTCTTGTGTAATGAGTAACTATAGTTTCTGTCAGGAATGTAACCAAAGTGTAAAACATGACGTTACAATCCTAATAAATAAACTTACATTTAGCAGATAGTTTAGCCATCAAGGGTTAAGGGTCTTGCTCAAAGGCCAAACAGTGACAACTTGGTGGTGGTGGGGCTTGAACCCACAACTTTCCGAGTATTAGTCCCTAAGCGATGAGCAACCAATGCTTATAGCCACAGAGGGGGTGCTGCTTCACATGAATGCCAATGTATAGGCCAAATGTCTTTAATGCACTATTGTTATCCGAACTTAAGAGTTAAAGTGATAAATTTTTACATTTTGCTCTTTAATGTTTCTGATGTGACTCCTGCCTCCATTTATCAGGGTGAGATTGGAAGAGAGATGTACATCATCAAAGCTGGAGAGGTTCAGGTAGTCGGTGGCCCTGACGGCAAAACTGTTTTTGTGACTCTCAGAGCTGGATCTGTGTTTGGAGAAATCAGGTGAGTGTTTCTTCTCCTGCTGGACCTGCTGAATACATGAACATAAAGTGTGGAGGTCGAATATAAGGCTGATGTAGAATATAACTGCTTGAAATTGACATTTTAATCTTTCTTCAAGATGTTCAGTAGAGCTGAGGTCAGAGCTCTGTGTAGGCTTTGTGCTAGAACAGGAAAGGACGTTCCCCAACATGCTGTCACCAAGTTGAAAGCATTTGGGTGTGGTTAAAACACAGGAACTCAGTCATTTGAAGTGCCCACAAACTATTGGGCACATAATGTATGCTACTGTACAAAGTACCCGGCATTTTAAGGTCACTAAATGTTTGTACTAGCACTTAGAGAATCCCATCATTAAACTGAAGTTTAGTGTTTGTTCTGTTAGTGTTGGAGTTCAGAACTGTATTTATTTTTGAGCTGAATTTGTAGCTAAGCTAAATGATTTTAGAAATCCTGGAAAATATCTGTACATCTATATAAAGAAGACATTATCTATCATTTTTATGTGAACACTGTGAATGATTCCTTTTGGCTGCTTCTATAAGGAGTCTCCACAGCGAATCATTCACCAGATGCACTTCCTGGCACAACCATATTATTTGCCAGGGCTTGAGACTGGCAGTAAGAGTGCACTGTTATGTGTTCCCCATATGGCTATACGTTCATGTAATGTAGCTCTTACCATTACGCCACACCAGCTCACTATAAACAGTGGATGTTTGATGAAGCTAATTGCCATGTTTTGGCTTTTTAATTTTTTTTGCTTGCATCATCTTATAGCTAAAGAAAAACAATGCTTAGGAATTAATTTCAGTGAAGTGCATTTTCTCCAACAGCTTGCTTGCAGGGGGCGGAGGAAACAGGCGCACGGCTAACGTCGTGACACATGGTTTTGCTAATCTTTTTATCCTGGATAAGAAGGACCTTGCTGAGATCCTGGTGCACTACCCAGAGTCCCAAAAACTACTCCGTAAAAAGGCCAAGTAAGAGCAGATAACCTTGGACTGTGACTACAAATGTCATGAATTACAACTCACTCTCACACACACACTCTCTCACTTTCTCTCTCTTTCACACACACACACACACTGCTTATACCTACCACAGTAACAGTGTGCTCAGTGATTTTGTTGTACAGAAGTAATTGGGATTATGTAAAAGGTAAAGCTAGTCACATCTGAGTCTCATGATTTGAATTTGCTGCCCATCTGTGGAAGCATTTTAATTCAAATCAGTGTGTGTGTGTGTGTGTGTGACTAATTTTACTTTTAAGTCTCTGATTTTTCATGTACCAATTTTTCCATTCCACTGTTGTTAAGTCACGTGTCAAACTCAGTGTGCCAAATCCAGCCCGTCACGTCATTTTATGTGGCCAGTGAGAGCTTAAAAGACGTATGATTGTCTTAAAATACACTGTAAAATCATACATAAACTGCATCTCCCACTATGCATTTCAGTGGCCAGTGATAGCTCAGTGGTTAAGGTACTGGACTAGTAAACAGAAGGTTGCCGGTTCAAGACCCGCTACCATCAAGTTGCCACTGTTGGGTCCCTGAGCAAGGCCCTTAACCCTCAGTTGCTCATTGTGTGTGTAAGTCGCTTTGGATAAAAGCGTCTGCTAAATGCTAAAAATGTAAATGCATACCGATTTTGTGACCCGCAAAGTGACCGCATCCCGCCACTAGATGGCAGTGTTTCCACATCAGCGTTTAACTGTGTGTTAAACAAGTGATGTTGAGAAATAATTACAAATATTTCAAAAATGTACAAGAGGAGAAAATTGAAGCAGAAGGAGGAAATTGAATGAAAGATGGGAAAGTGAATACAAGTTTGTGCTTCAAGAAGAACCGGTACATTATGAGGCCGTGTCTGTGGTAAAGTAGTACAATATAAATGTAGATATACATTATAAATATACAGTAAAAATTTGGCATTTTGACACCAAACACAGAATTTAGCCTCCAAGAAAACAACAAATTGTCCAAGACTTAAAAGGCAAACTGCAATCACAGCAGGATACGTTACAATCGGCCCATTGAGGGCCACTGTAATGCAGATATGGCCCTCGTTGAAAATGACTTTGACACACCTGTGTTAAGTGAAAGACTTCTGCCCAGATGTGCAGCTTTAGTCCTGAACATCCATAGCACTGTTTCTTTTGTTTCGGTTTTGGTAAACTGAGGTCAGGAGTTGAGCTTGGAACTTTATTGTTGTCCTCTAATAGTGGACATTTTGAAAAATAACATTATATACAAAATCACTCAATACTAGCTTGTTACCTGACCAGTGGTTATAAGTATGTTGGCTGCATTTAACAACAACCTTTGGCTAATGATGTTCAAATTAAAAACACATTTATATTGAGATTAAATGATAAAGACTCTGACTATCAGTAAATAGTTAAATGTTAACCCTAACCCTAATGCACATGGTTTTGAAATGGGATGTCCAACAAGATCATGGTCAAGTGTCCACATATCTTTGTCCACTCAGTGTGCATCACTTAGGCTTGAATCTCACTGCCAGTGTGTGGAACGCAATATACACACATGCTTTTTTGTATGATTGTATTCCTTAGAACAATGTTAACGAAGGATAAGAAGCCTGAAGAAAAGGGTACAGCGAAGGAACCGGCGATCATAGCTCGCCCAGAGACGCCCAAACTCTTCAAGACCGCACTGGGAGTGGGTAAAGGAGAAACATTCTCCAAGCTGAAGGAAACTTACAAAGACACTGGAGCCACACTTGAGGTGCTTCATTTATTTATGTTAAGGGTCAAATATTTACCACTGCAGTGTAGAATATTTCACTCTGGTTTTCTTAACAATAAAATGCAGAAGGCGAATTGGCTGCTTTAAATTTCCCCTAGGTGTAAGTGAGTGAACGAGAGTGTGTAAGGCTTGTGATACATTGTCATCTTGATCTTTGCATAAATATTATGTCCAAAAGTATGTGGCCACCCCTTTATAATTATTGAGTGCAAGTGTTTCAACCATACCAACTGCTAGGAGTGAAAAAAAAGAATTATATTAAATGAATTATATGATTTCAACTGTATGGCAACAATTTTGGAAAAGCCCTGTTTTTGTTCTAGCATGATTGTGCCTCGTTCACAAATTGTGGTCCATAAAAATATGAGTTGGAGGTGTGGAGGAACCCCAGTGACCTGCACAGAGTTCTGACCTCAACCCCACTAACAGCTTTAAGATTAATTAAATAATTGATTGTGAGTAGGGATGTCCCGATCCGATCTCACAGATCGGGATCGGGGCCAATCAAGGCATTTTTAACTGATCGGAAATCGATCATAACCCGATCTTTTGTTTTACGTCAGCATGTCCGCTGTCCAACAGCGGTGTAATGTCTGTAATGCGAGCGTTACACGAGGCGGTGGGAGCAGAGCTGCGTTCATTACTGTAGAATTTTACTATTTATATGGTTTGTGAGTCGAGGATCACTCCGGTTTACAAAATAATAACTTTTAATCCGAGTATGAAAACTTCAGGACCATAACATACAGCTTTTACAAGTTTACGTGTTACAAGACTGAACGACATCTCAGTATCAAGCTCTCTGATTGGCTTAGTTATGTAACCGAGCGTCATAGTGATGCACTCGCTTAATAAAGAAATAAATACACGATATATTCACAAATTGTCGGGAGCAAAACACTTTATTAACTTCTTCTGTTCCGAATAGCGGACAGCCAGAGCCGAGCACGCTATCCCATGCACTATGGAAGCCCCAAAGGGTCAAAACACACTCACTTTGCGTAGACCCGTCCATCAAACCATTGTCACAATACAAGAACTGGCTTTCCTTCATAACAAAAGAGTGACTTTCCATTTTATTTTGGTATTCAGGTTTTACTGTAATGCTGTTAAGTAACTTATTTGTTTTTTTATATTCAAGTTAAGCTGCTACACCACTTGTGAGTGGAGATTTTTGTTCATTTTTAGTGTATCACTGCATTAAACAGAATTATGTTCTTTGAATATAAAGTTCAAAGTGAAACTGTAATTATCTCACTTCATTTTTACTACAATGCTGCACTAGGTTTGTTTACTTTTATTTTGTAAAAGAACATTACTGACCGGGCCAGTGGGGCCAGCGCCCAGGGGCCCTTGAGGTCAGGGGGCCCTGGGGGGGCCCTGGCCCAAAACATTTTGCGATGCCTATCAACATTTATGATACAATATATTTTTATTTCCTCCATTTTAAGGATCCTCTGACTATTAGGGACTTTGACCCCAGGGCCTCTTGTGGGCCCTAGCCATGCTTTTGGGCCTTAGCCATGCTTTTGGGCCCCTTATGAAAATGGATGAGGCGTTGTGGCACTGCTCTGACTTCGACTTCTGGCTATTAGGGGTCCTAGGAAAGAGGGGGGCATATTTTTAGAGGGCCCTGGTTATGAGAGCCCCTACCAGGGGGCCCTAGAGAAGAGCAGGGCATACCATTAGAGGGCCCTTGATCACGAGGGCCCCTGCTATGGGGCCCTTGACTTCCATAGAAGTCGTTTACCATGGCTCCTTGACTTTCTAGGGACCTACAAATTGCCAGGCAAGCTACCATATTTCATAACAGACGTTTTGTTGCAAATATGCGATTCAGGCCCTTACTTAATGTTTCTGAATTTGTATTGTTTCAAAATTATTATGTTCAATTTCTCTTGAGCGCAGAGACACAACTCTTTGCCCAGGGGCCCAGACTATCCTTAATCCGTCCTTGCCTTTGGCCATATAGTTTCTATATGATAACTTTCTGTTTCTGATTCTCAGCCCTCCGCCAGCTCCTCCACCACGGTTGCACCCATGCCACCTCCTTCACCTGTTCATAGCCGCTCACCTGTCCCATGTCCTCTGCCACAGGATGACGATGACATGGTGGCAAAGACCACAGACAGTACGTTGATCATCCGCATGACCCCACAGCATCATGGAGAGGAGATGTTAAGTGTTGAAATGGAGGCTGAGGAAGAACTGGGTGAGGAAAAGTAAGAAAAGTCTGAGAAGACTGAGCAGGAAAAGGAGGTTAAGTAAGAGAAAGTGAAGCTGGGACATGAGGCTGAACATACCGGGGTCTGATCATTACTGTTTTATTGCTTTAGGAAAAGTAAATAAAATTCAGCAGAATTCAGATCCAGAATCTATGTTCTCCCAATTTTAGGAAGGTGGGGTTTGGACACCATAATCATTTACCATGTTATATAAACAAACTCAACAGACTCAATGCCCAGTATAAGATTTACACATGATTCAATCCTAAATCTACAAATTTGTGATTTCATTCTGGTTCTGCAAGCCTAATAAATTCAATTTTTTACATTTAAACCATTGAGACACTTGGGTGGCTCAAATCTCTTGAGTTTTAAATTCCAGCGTTGCTATCAACCGGCTGGGCACCTACAAACACCTGATTGGCTGTTTGTCAGTAGAAAATGGGAAAATGGTTGACATGGCCTTGATCATGGGTGGGGGTGGCAGCAGCAACAATAGAGAGAGATAGGCTCTCACTGGACCTGATAGGACTGGGTGAAAAATTAATAAATAATAAAATCAGTTAGTTGTTAGCAAGGTAAGGTAAATGACCCCTCTACACAACAACAATGACAACGAAAACACAAACATGAAATACTTTTAAACTTTCTACTCAATCTAATCAGCTTCCTGACCCATATAGCTACATTTTATTTAATTTTTAGCAGTCAGGTTGAATAATATTGTATTAAATCTTAGTTGGTACACTGCAATAGTAAGCACTTCTGCTATTATTATCAGCTATTTATCAACGTAATGAACCGTCCCTTTAAAGGTCAACACATCAGAGCAAGTTTATTGGTTTAGATATGAATTAGTGTGTTAAAGTTCAACACATTTTCTCTCAGACAAATGTTATTTACTGACTTTTATCTAAGGAACATGCATACTAAACTTGCAAACATAGCAATGTTGGTATTGCATAAAACATGTTGTTAGGGTGAATTTGGCTGCTGTTAAATATAACAAAGGGAACAAAAGGTTGTTTTCTCAGCCACTTTCAGATTATTAGATAGTGTGTGACTTATGACACTAGGTAATGGTTTTATTTATTTATTTATTAGGATTTTAACATCATGTTTTACACACTTTGGTTCCATTTATGACAGAAACGGTATTTACTTGTAACCCAAGATTCATTAGTTCAAAAGTTTCTTAATGTCAAACACAGTCTTGGACAATTTTGTATCTCCAATTTACCTCACTTGAACATCTTTGGACTGTGGGAGAAAACTGGAGCTCCCGGAGAAAACCCACACAGACATGGGGAGAACATTCAAACTCCACACAGAAGGGACCCGGACCGCCCCACCTGGGGATCAAACCCAGGACCTTCTTGCTGTGAAGCCTGTGTGCCGCCCCGACTCCGGTTTTAAAATAAAACATGCGACAGTCTTATGGTCAAGTGTCCACATACTTTTGGCCATATAATAAACCCTAAAGCCCTGCAAGAATTCCAGCATTTCAAAGAAAGTTAGTTGCTCAACATGAAAATGTTTTGATGGTGCACTGTTTCAGTGGCTTGTCAGGCTATTTTACATTTCAGTGAGGGGCGGGTTAAATATTTAGCTGGTTTACCTTATGCATTGTAGCAGTAAAAGGCAAGAGAATATTACACATTATATTTACTATTTTATTTATACTATTTTATTCTGTATTTTACCTTTTTTGGTAGTTTTTTTTAATCTATATTTTATTTTTATCTCATCTCTGTTTAACTCCTTTCAAAGCTTTAGAGAACCCGGCTCATAATACAGCACTTTCTAAAGATTACTAACTAATACATCTGAATAAACTGTGAATACATGGAATGTGTAATTTTATTGTGTACTTGGTTCTGCTATTATTAAAGTTAGTTTGCAAAGACAAAATGTTGTCATGTACATGTTCATTCAGATGTGCTTCATTTCCTACAGTAAAGTGCACCAAATTAGCTGCAGATCTCTGTTATGTTCTACACTAAGTAAAGCAGACATGTAGTGTGTTGGAATCAATTTGTAATTTGACATTAATTTCAGCATTAATTAAAATGATTTGTTTCTTTTCTTCTAGTTATAGATTTCATATTCATTCATATTCATTATCTTTGTTTTGACCCACATGAGAGACTCAATCAACCACAGTCCAATTAGAAAATGTATGATTGCAAAATTTTATCAAGCCGAGTTGATTTACATTTTCATGGTCTTTTCCGTAGGGACTACAGAAGTGCTTTCATAGTGAACATTACCTCACTCTACAGTAGTTTAAGTAGACAATAGTATAAGAATAAAAATCTGCTCAAACCCTGTTAGAACCAAAATGTTTTTTTGCAAGAAATAAATAAGAGCATTAGTAAGTACTGTACATGTCAGCTTAGATGTGTCTTTTGAAGACTTCGAGAGACTTTACATTATAGGACCCTTACCAAAACCCCCAGAATATTGTGTATAATTAATGTCTGTGTAATTTACTGCCACATTTTGACGTACACAAACTCATACAGATTATCAAAAATAACTAGACACATTACACAGAGGCACAAAAAGGAAAAGGACAGGAAGTGTATGGATTTTTGGCATTGTTCCACTAATCATGCAGAAGACCGGAGACAGGAAGTTAGAAAAGGCGGGAATTTGGGAAACAATGCGAAGCAAAATTCACTTAGCCAACAGGAAACACACTAATAATATTCTGATAAATGTAAGAAAAGCTGTACAGTACAAAGTGGGCCTTCATGAAAAGTCAGTGACAGCATTGTAACCATTCATATAAATATTGTCTTGTTTGTTTTATTACTGTATCCTCTATAAGAGTTTTACATTTTCAAAAAAAGACATTTACAATGATTAGTTTTGCAATAGCAGGAGATGATCTGTTTTATTGCAATTCTGCAAGAAAGCTTTTTCATCACATAAAAATACTGTATAAATTTACAGTATTATAGTATTTTGTCTATAATAATAATAATAATAATCCTAATCATAACAATAAAAATGTACACAACTGGTACAGTAAGTGCTGCACAGTATTGAAGTCCTAGGGAGCTGGGTTTGATCTTTGCTGTTAGACACTAAGGAGTTTGATATGTTCTCCTGGTGTCTGTGTCAGAACTCTGGTCCAATCAAAATGCAGAAATTAGATTTGCTGTCTAAATTGCCCATACGTTTAGGTAAGTAAGAGTCTGGGCGTGTTACCTTGCAGTAGTTTGGTGGACTGTCCAGGATGTGTTCATTACTTGTTCCTAGTGTTCCTAGTGAACCCTGCCCATATTATTTATTTATTTATTAGGATTTTTTAACGTCATCTTTTACACACTTTGGTTACATTCATGACAAAAACGGTAGTTACTGGTTAAAGTCATGGACAATTTTGTATCTCCAATTCACCTCACTTGCATGTCTTTGGACTGTGGGAGGAAACCGAAGCTCCCAGAGAAAACCCACGTAGATGCGGGGAGAACATGCAAACTCCACACAGAAAGTACCTGGACGGTCCCACCTGAGGATCGAACCCAGGACCTTCTTGCTATGAGGTGACAATGCTACCCACTGAGCCACCATGCCACCCCTGCCCAGAACAAATCGGATAAGTCAAATGAATTGATACATTTAATAATGAAAAAATACTACTACCCCTACTTCTAATAATACATGTTTTCGCTATTTTCTCATGAACTAATTTCATAATGTCTGATTTTAAAGAACTTTGGACTTTAAATAAGGAAAAAACTCTTCTTAAGTAACTTTCACACAAGTATCCTGTCTGTAAGGAATTCCACATGTTCTCCCTGTGGCTAGGCAAGGTTTCTTTGGGTACCCCGGTTACCTCTAACCTCTGGGCGGCACGGTGGCTAAGTAGATAGTCGCCTCACTAAGTAGCTAAGTGGCTAAGTAGCACTGTCGCCTCACAGCAAAAAGGTCCTGGGTTCGATCCCCAGGTGGTGCGGTCCGGGTTATTTTCTGTGTGGAGTTTGCATGTTCTCCCCGTGTCCGCGTGAGTTTCCTCCGGGTGCTCCGGTTTCCTCCCACAGTCCAAAGACATGCAAGTGAGGTGAATTGGAGACACTAAATTGTCCAAGACTGTGTTAGATATAACCGTGTGAAACGATGAATCTTGTGTAATGAGTAACTACCGTTCCTGTCATGAGTGTAACCAAAGAGTAAAACATGACGTTAAAATCCTAATAAGCAAACAATCACAAGGTTATATCGAACACAGTCATGGACAATTTGGAATCTCCAATTCACCTCACTTGCACGTGTTTGGACTGTGGGAGGAAACCGGAGCACCCAGAGAAAACCCACGCAGACACGGGGAGAACATGCAAACTCCACACAGAAAGGACCTGGACCGTCCCACCTGAGGATCGAACCCAGGACCTTCTTGCTGTGAGGTGACAGTGCTACCAACTTAGCCACAGAATAAATCGGATAAGTAAAATGAATTGATACATTTAATAATGAATAAATACTTCTACCCGTACTTCTAATAATACATGTTCTCCCTATTATCTCATGAACTAATTTCATAATGTCTGATTTTGTAGAACTTTTAAATAGGGGGAAAAAAAACTTTTCTTAAGTAACTTTCACACAAGTATCTGGTCTGTAAGGAATTCCACATATTCTCCAAATGGCTAGGCAGGTTTCCTTTGGGTACACCGGTTACCTCTAACCTCTAAAAGAAATGCAGAATGTGTGGTAATTGGTCTATATCATTGCTGAAAGCCTTCACATAAGAGTCGCAAAAAGCTTGATAGAGACTATACATTAACTTATGTAGTTTTGGAATAGGATGTCTAACAAGTTCATGTTATGTGTCCATAAACTTTTACTCTTCGTTGCCTACCGAGAGAATCCTGCAGTACAGTCAGACTGGCATGCAGTTACGTCACTGCTGGTCGGAGAGCGCGGTCAGCTGTGCGCGCGACCGGCTTCATTTTTTCCGAAGCAGCGCGCGTCCCCGAGTCTCGCGCGTAACTGTCGCTTTCCTCTCAGTTCAAACTGTCACGGTTTCGAGCTTCGTTTTATAAAACTTGAGGACTTTTTAATACCCGCCGACGTTCTGAGATTTAAACTTATAAAAGTTTGTGTGGAAGTGACAGAAGAACAGGAAAAACCCGAGTGCTGAGGAGGAAAAGTTTGGCGTGCTGAACGGTAAGCTCATTTCCTCTCGGTTATTCGGTCTGTGGTGTTAAAAATGCTCATTTACTAGTAAATACTCAAAACCTTCACTTTCTAATTCATCTAGAAGTGTTTATCTTTACATTTTGGTCGTTTTGTCTTTAAGTCAATGAAATATTGGAAAACAAACTCTTAAATTCTTGTTCAGTCAGAAAAGCTGAAATGACGTTGAAGTCTGGTGCAGCTTCTTTCTCAGAAGGCTTTATCCTAAATTACTCTCTGTTGGATGTGTAGTGCACTACGTAGGGTGTATATGAGCATATGTGATTTATTATGTAGGAAGTTTAAAGCAATGTATAAGTGTCACAAGTCATTATTTCTTACTATATTGCGTGTTGGGGGCTTCATCCCACACTCCTTCTAATATGGGACTGTATCCCAAATATGTTTTCACATAGGTTGGTTTCCTATATGTTTGGGGTGGATGAGGGTTGTATCCTAAATAGCTTCTTGTCTAATGTCAAGTGCACTACATGTAGTGTAGAAGTGTGTTATATGTTAGGTGCTTGATTCCAGTCTGATTCCAGAAAATTAGAGGACAAAGGGGCCAAAAACAATGAGCCAACCACTGCATGCAATTTCTTACTTCATTCATCTTCCGTTTAAATACTATACCTGTATGTATAAGTTGCAAGTGTTGACCAGTCATTATTTCGTATTATATTGCATGTTGGGGGCTGCATCTCACACTTCTAATATGGGACTGTATCCCAAATATGTTTTCACATAGGTTGAACTCACATTGTTTCATATGTGTTTGGGGTGGATGGGGGTCGTATCCTAAATGGCTTCTTGTCCAATGTCAAGTGCACTACATGTGGTGTAGAAGCGTGTTAAACGTTAGATGCTTGATTCCAGTCTGATCAAGTAAATTGTACATTGACATTGTTTCATATGAAAGTGTATGTTGGCTGTGTCCTAAATGACTCATCATTCAAAGTGCATATGTATGCAAAAACACTGAATAAAGAAAATTAGAGGACAAAGGGGCCAAAAAAAAATGAGCCAACCACTGCATGCAATTTCTTACTTCATTCATCTTCTATTTTAATACTATACCTGTATGTATAAGTTGCAAGTGTTGACCAGTCATTATTTCTTATTATATTGCGTGTTGGGGGCTGCATCTCACACGCTTTCTAATATGGGACTGTATCCCAAATATGTTTTACTTCACATTGTTTCATATGTGTTTGGGGTGGATGGGGGTCGTATCCAAAATAGCTTTTTGTCTAATGTCAATTGCACTACATGTAGTGTAGAAGCGTGTTATACACTGCCTGGCCAAAAAAAGGTCACCACCTGGACTTAACTAAGCAAATAGGTAAGAGCCTCCCATAATATAAGGTTTGTAGAGACCATATTACAGTACTTGGGGCTTGTAAACAGACACTTTTTTTTTTTTTTTTTTTTTTTTTTTTTTTTTTTTTTTTTTTTTTACAACCAGAGGATTTTCTCTGTGTTTGGGGGAAAAAAAAAACCTCTGAGACAGGAAATATTTTGGATCGCTTTCCATCAACACCAGCAGAAGCGCACAGATGCAGTTATGTAATAAAGACACACAACTACAGACCACAGATATAAACAGATCATCTCCTTTACATTTGGATAACTTCTTTATCTTGTTGTTGTACATTTAAGATGTGGGGGACAAAGACCTTGCTCAAGATCCTAACACTGGTAGCTTGACAGAAGTCTGAACTCATAGCTTTTACTTTAACAGCTGAGCCTCCAATGCCAACTATTGCAAACATGTGCTTGGCTTTCTGTTTTGTCCTAATGCAGATGTTTTCAGAAATATCTGTATTAATGTGGACAGGGTCTCAACTGTAAATGTGCATTCACATTTACTCAATTTAATGTTAATGTGATTTAGCTCAGCAGTTGTTTCTATACTACCATTAAAGAAAATCAGGAGCTGAGTGTCCACCAGTAGTACCATTAAATAATGATCGTTTACTGGCTCTTTAAGTAAACAACTTTGCTTTACCTTTTCAGTTTGGAATTGTTGTTTTTCTACTTTTCTTCTTTAAATTGCCCTCTGTAAGCTTTAATTATTCTTTTTGTACCCCTCTGTCTGACCGTGTGCCCAGAGTCCCAGTAATGACTAGGTTCAGTGGGTGTGTTTCATCTGAGAAATCCCAAAATTGCACCCTGTTGCAAGTCGTTTTTTCATTAGTGTGTCCAGCCTGTAGTTTGAAACAGCAGGATTGTTCAAGCGTGTTGGGTTTTACAAACATGCCAGGTCACTGCTACCAGACATAAACTCATGCCACGTCTGAGTAACGTCATCTCCTGCTTCCCTCCCAGCTGTCCCAGTAATGCTCTAAATCACTGTTTCTCAGTTCTGCTGGTGGAGAAATCAGCTTTCATTCTGCATGTTTAATGGGAAAACAGTCATATGGCTTTTTCTATTGGTGCAAATTTATGTAATAAACTTTGAGAAAAAATACAATCACAGCCTAGGATAGAAAAGGAAAGACACAATGATGCCATTGTCCTGCTGAAGGATTTGAAATTCTTTTTCATTCACACGCTAGTGTACTAGGAATTTTGTCTAAAGGGTGGGCTCAATGAAGTCTTACTAGGGTGGGATTTTATAAGTCAAATTTATTCTTCACAAAATTGGAGCACAAAGAAGAGGCAGTGACATGCAGGCAGCGTTTTTTAAGCACAACCATGTGTAAAAACTACACAAGTGCTTAAAAACACCATTTTATGTCCCACAGCTGGAGAAAAAAAAGCTAATTTAGTCTTAACACGTAAACTTCAGGGCTGGCTTTGTAATTATGGAATTGATGTAATGTTGTGGTGGTATTGATGTTTGTTGCTTAATTGCAGCCAACCTTGATTTACTACGTTTAAAACAATTCCATAATTGTGACTTTCAGCCACACCCATTATTATATGTTTTCCACTTTGTTGCACCAGTTTTAGAAAGGCCTATTCCTGTATACCCATGTGCACAGAAATAGGTCAGTAAAGACATAGTTTGATAAGGTTGGAGTGAAGGGACTTCAGTGGCAAAGAGCGCTGTGCTTAATTCAGTCAAACACCTTTGGAATGAATAGAACATTGTTTAATGGTTATGTTTTGGAATGTGATGTCGAACATGCTTGTACTAAGTATCCAAACACTTTTGATACATATGGTGTAGCTTGTGATTATAATTAGAAGAGTCATTAAATCTGAACCCAATTAAATCTTTAGCCAAGCGTGAACATGTGAACAAGCTGCGAGTGATCATGATTGTGATATGTGGGTAAAATTAAATGCAGAAAATATAAAGACACCCATTTAAAATTGCATTGTTGCACTTCTGTTCAGACATGTTAACAAATGCAGCTCTGTACTTACACTGCTCTTGGGTAAATTGTACTTAATACTTAAAAACAAATCAACTTTTAAATGTGATTATTTTCTTTTTAATTTTAATACATTATTATTTGAATATATTAACTAATTGCTGTATGAAGGCAGTCGGTTTCCACTTGCTCTCTGTTCCTGTGTGTAATTTTCTGATTTGAATCAGTGCAGAAACCAGTCAGTTCCTGTCATTCCATTCATCTGTCTGAGAAGACCAGAAAAGCAGGACGAACCTCCTCCCCTAACGACACCCTTTCCAGTGTTTATGTCTCCCAGTAAACTTACTAACCACTGTTCGCTTCAGTCTGGGCCCTGACTCACACCCGGGCATGACTTAACTGCTTGAATTAAAGAATTTGTGGACAATATTAGTTCTTATGCTTCTTTAATCCCTGCTGAAGCATTTCCTTGCTCCAACACACCCAGTTTATTCTTTTGAAAGGTTTTTAATCTGTGATCAGATGAGTCAGAAAAACACTTGAGTAATAGACAATTATTTATTGAAATACAGTAGTCTGAAGATCGATTGGCCAATGTACTAAGTGTGGAAATCAGTTTTGTAATAGTTTTACTGATGCTATTTCATTAAGGATCTGAGTTTTCTGCAAATCCTGCACATTTGTTCTGTTTTTTTGAGATGTGTATTATTTGGATGTGGTCCAGATTTGACTTCACGTGAAAGTTGTTGCATGCTGCATCATGTCTGAATGCTATTGTCTTAAACAATTTAAAAAGGATGTCACCAGTTTAAATATTTCCAATTAACCAGACTTTACAGGTATGATGGTTTTTCCCTACAATTCATAAACAAAATGTAAAACACTATAAAAGGTAATATTTCAGATATTTAAATATAAATAAGTACACTGTTGAACACTTCAAGGTTTAGTAATTAGGATCCTGAGTGCTGCAGCACAAAAAGAATTTGCTCTTTTGTTCACACAGAGTGCGTTTGACCCTGTTAATGTAATAAGCCATCTATGGCCAGGAGCCAAGGTGTGATTGACCCTTTCTTGTTGGTGGGAAGGATTGGCATTTCTCTCTTCCCTATTAATTAGAGCAATGCTGGGTAGTCTAAGTTATCTGTGAGATCATGAATATAGACAAGTACCTTTGCTTTCTTTTTTAAAACATTTGTTTGCAGATGTGATCTTTTCTCTATATTATTCATGGAATAGTTGCACACAGTGAAGGTGTAGCCACCGCATCCCTACATGGTTAGTGAACTAACTGAATTGTTGAGTGAATTTTTTACTGGAATAGGTAAATAATTATCATTTTATTATTTCACAAAATAAAACATTGATTATAAATGTCTGTGCAGCTCTGCAGGAACACACCATGGAAAGAACATCAATCTACTGCAGGGCAATACACACTTGCACGATTATTTTCCTACTCAGTCACACAGACGGGAGTGCAATGAATTGGCATCCTTTCTGGGTTGTGTTACCACAATGTGCCCAGTGATTCCCTGGAAACTAGACTTACCGCAGCTATTACCAGGACAAAGCGGTGGTAAAACATGTTTAATACAAGTATATACAACCTCAAATCAGAAAAAGTTGGGACAGTATGGAAAATGCAAATAAAATAAAAATGCAGTGTTTCTTACTTTTACTTTGACTTTTATTTGATTGCAGACAGGATGAACCCGAGATATTTCATGTTTTATCTGCTCAACTTTATTTCATTTATTAATAAACCTTCGTTCCTGCATTTCAGGCCTGCAACATATTCCAAAAAAAGTATGGACGGGGGCAATTTAGGGCTAGTAATGAGGTAAAAAAAACTAAATAATGATGCGATTTTTGAACAGGTGATGTCAACAGGTGATTGTAATCATGGTTTGGTACAAAAGCAGCATCCAGAAAAGGCTGAGTCTTTGATTAGCAAAGATGATCAGAGGATCTCCAGCTTTGAAAGGAAAAATGCGACAGTGACGACCCTGTACTGTTGCACATCTTAAGACGTGTTTGCAGGAAGAATGGGACAAAATAAAAGCTGAAACACTAAATCACTTGGTCCAGAAAAAGCATTAAATATCTTGGGTTCATCCTGTCTGCAATCAAATAAAAGTTAAAGTAAATGTAAGAAACTCTGTGTTTTTTATTATTTGCTTTTTCCATGCCGTCCCAACTTTTTTGTTGTAGATTTTGCACAAAAAAAACAAACAAAACAAAAAATCAAGCACTGGTTAATATTCTACTTTCTATTAAAATCAAACCTTAAAACTATGTGATAAAAGCAAGGAATGTAGGGCTTAGAAAATAAAACCCCAGTTAAAATATTTGCTAACTGCTTAAAGATTGCATCTTAAAACAGGACCTGCTGCTGTTTTTTTTTTTTATTTGGGAATCAAAAATCATATAGTTTACTGTAAATAAAATGAGTTATAAGTAACTACCTAAGCATGTTGTTTTGAATCGAAGTTTGCTGGCAGATTGTGAGCTGTTTGGTTTGTGTGTTGTTTTCAGCTTTTTCTCTCATGCCTCACCCAGCAGGCCATAAAATGATTTTCCACAAGAGTCAGACTCGATTGAGAACAGGTTGTGTTGAGGTGGTCATGTCTACATGACACCTGCAGATGGCGCACTTCTCTTAGCTTGCCTAATTCCCTTTCTTGTGTTTTGCCACTTCTGTCATATTTTGTTCTTTTTGATTTGATTTGTGTGTAGTCATTATTGTTAGTTTCTTTAAATAAAAGTGTCTGCTAAATGATGTAAATGTCCTCGTCATTATATTGAATTTTTTAAAAGAAAGGAAAAAAGCTTGTGAATTATAACATTTCCTATTAACACCATTACACTCAATTTTAAACACTGGTCGTCATGTAGAAGGTATGTATTCACCTTTTTTTTAATTAAATTTTTTGATCAAATTAAACTGGTAGTGGATTAGCATTCTCAAAGGTCTATACTAAAATATCTGACAGTGTCCGCACAGAAACTGAAACTGTTCTCTGCTAATAAATGTTGAGTTATGTGAAACATTAGAGGTTTGATGGTGACATGCTTTCAGGCAATTTATGTCCCAGGTTGACGTGAAAAATGTTGCATAAGAGTATGGAGATATGTTTACATCTGTCAATAAAATGACATTTTGCCACTGGCCTGATTTTAAATCAGTTAAATAATAAAAAAAAAAAACACTTTTCATTTTTAAAGATTGTAAGATTTAAAGTAAGAAAATTGCTCGTGTTGCTTATGTGTTTGAGCTTAATTAAAGAAACATTGACTGTTATTTTGGCTGCAATTGTCTAAATGGGATCTAAACTAGTTCTATCCCAGCCTATTTGATCTTCCTATCACAATTTATACTATGAAAAATAAGCTTATGATTGCTTTTACGCTGATTTATTGGTTAACAATGATGTCTGATATGTATATTTAACATGCAGATATGATATTAGCTAAAGACCATGCTGATAAAGCACTGATAATTTATTTTTAATGGTTTTTAGAAAAAAAAAACTTGTTAGTGTTCTTGGGGAGCACAACAGTCTAATGCACCAGACCATCACAGCAGAAACCCATGTTGGAGTCTGAATAGTGCTACCACCAGTGTTCAGGTGCTCTACTGGCACAATTGGCAGTGTCTAAAAGACGAAGAGACAGATTTGGTTTTACCACAACAAAGACACAAACTGTCTGGCTGAGGTGCCAGGGCATACTCACGCTCTGTAGGAATCCACAGCAAACCTGTAAAAAGAAGCAGTCAGCAGCTTTAAATGTTGAAGAAAACGTGTGCTAGCCTGCAACCTTCCTTGGCCAACATGAGTATCCCAGTAAATTAAAAATGGGGCAAAAATATGCACAAAGTGATTTACAATTTCAGGTGAATATTTGTGATAAATAGTGGATGATCAGATTCTTGGGCACTTCTGGATAAGAAGTGAGCGTGATTTGGAGTATCTGGTTTGTTTGTATTCCTGATGTTTCCAGCAGCTGCACAGAGAGACTAGTTGTTTTAAAGAAAGCACATGTGTAAACCAGATGTGAAAATTCCGCAACATGGCAACGTGTGTTTATGTATATTTGAGTGAATATTTGATGCCTGGCAGCTTTTGTGGACACTGAATTGTGCTGAAAGTCGTCATGTTGACTGTCAGGCTGTCCAGTACTTAAACACAGACTGGTATAGCTCTCGATTTTTCATTACGTAAGCATCAGGACTTTGGTAGTGTGATGCTTCAGTTAGTATCAGCACTGTGATTACTGTGTGTCCCACCCATCTATCTGACACTGTAATTATGTCCTAAAATTGCACTTAGACAAAAATCCCTTTTATTTATTTTTTCCATCTTATTACTTCCTTTTGGACAGTTTGGCAGTGTGGTATCTGCTCAGCATTATGTTTTAAATAGCTGAGTTTTCTCTTTCTTTGCTTGCATATAAAGCTGGAAAATGAAATTAGACTTTGTCCACCTATAAATTTCTCTTCCATTCATCCTTCTCGATAATGCCAAAAGTTATCGCTGATCATTTACATTTACATTTTCGACATTTAGTAGACACTCTTATCCAGAGCAACGTACAGAAGTGCTTCCATAGTGAACATAACCTTACTCTAGTTTAAGTAAACAACAGTCCAAGAACACAAATCTGCTAAAACTCTGTTAGAACCAAAGTTAGTGGGGGGGTTTTTCAAGAAATGAATGAGAGTGTTAGTAAGTAAGTAAAAGTCAGCTTAAGTGCTTAGTAAAGAGGTGGGTTTTTAATCGTTTTTTAAAGACAGCAACAGACTCAGATGTTCAAACAGACAGAGAACGTAGAGAAGAGCTTTGATGCTCGTCTTCCTCGAGTCCTGGGTGGAGGATCAAGTCGAGCGAGACTAGTGGCTTGGAGGTTGCGTGGGACAGAGCAACGTTTGATTAGACCTCGAAGGTAGCTTGGGGCTGGTCCATTTTTGGCTTTGTAGGCGAGCATCAGTGTTTTAAACTGAATGCGTGCGGCTACAGGAAGCCAGTGAAGAGAACGCAGCAGTGGGGTGATGTGGCAGTGTTTAGGTTGGAGCACCTGCCAGGAGGGAGTTGCAGTAGTCATGTATCGAAACTATGTTCCTTATTTGACCAGATATAATAATTCTTTACACCAGATGCAAAACAAGATCAAATTAAATTATACATTTCTTTTTCAATGTAAAATGGAATAATTAGTTGTGCCCTCTGGTGGTGCAGCCATCTATTACACTAGCCTACTACTTCCTGGTCAGGGATCTACACGGACATGATTGTCTATGTCTGAGACGGGGTGGCCGAAGCCCTGAGTTGGATTAGCACCCTGTTTAGGGTACTCCTGCTTTTACCCAGCGTGTCCTGCTGGAGTCGGGCCTCCCTCAGCACTGACCAGGATAAAGCGATTGATAAATGTGTTTGTTGTTTTTGTCATGTATTGATTTTATAATAAATAGTATTGTCAGTAGGATAGGTTAGAATAGTGACAGGTGGATGGATTAGAATAGCTGATTGTGGGGAGGTGTGTGCCTGTAGGGGGATGATGGGTACAATCCCCTGTCTGTTGAAACAAGGAATTTCAAATCAACTGAAAACGACGAGCTCAACCTTTCTTCTAATTTGACTGGCAAAATCAAGAACTGGATGTTAGCATTCTGGGCTTGCATGATGCACATTTTTAGGATTAACGGCAGTAGAGAAGATGGATTAGTTTAGCCAGGTAATCTAATAAAGGCCTATGAGGGAGTGTCAAGTGGACGTGAGGACGTTGAGCCCAGGCTCTGTTTTATAATTGTTTTTAAAATGTCTTTTTATCAGAGGGGTGTCTCAGAGTCCAGGGCAACAGGGCATGATCAGCAGTAAACATGATAGTGAGTTGTAAAAGTGGTGTCAGGAGAGAGGAAAAAATGACAGCTGTCCCTTTGCTATGGGCCAGTGGATTAAAGTGAGTGAATGGGAATTAGGAGCCATTACAGTCTGAGAGCTTAAGCAACATGCATGTCAAAACCTGCTGGATCAGCAAGGTGGCTGACATACTGAAAATGAACTGAATTTTTTTTTATCTCAGCGGTAGCTAAGAACTCTGAATGGTTCTCTGCGGGTGGTAAGTGCTGCCATTGTTTCAGGCTAGCTGTCTTGAAGTTGCCAAAAACAACAGCTGATATCTTAGACAGCAGTAAGGTGCACCAGAAGATGGCATTACATCCTGGCGACTCATTGTCTGACTGAGTGTTTGTGACTAGTCAACGAGATCATGTATGTTTTGTGCACACTACTTCTGCTGTCCGTTCGTAGCCTGTTTAAAAGACCTAAAGCTCTCGAACTCCACAACACTGAAGTAGCAGAGCATGATCAAAACTTAAGCAAGGAAACCGTTCTGACACATCGCAGGAAGAAAAAAAGAAGGACCAGGACAGGAATACGGAGCAGGCGAGGGTCATGCACCCTAGTCCAGCTGGAGAAGGCAAAATATCGAAGCAAGAGAGTCCAGGTGAGGGAGGACGGGGAAATAAGTGCCTGTTGTGGTGCTGATTCTGTGGATCTGTATGTGATAAAGCAGTGGTTCTCAAACTGTGGTACGTGAAGCAGCACGAGGTGGTACA
The DNA here is from genome assembly GCF_030014385.1 of Trichomycterus rosablanca. NCBI lineage: Eukaryota > Metazoa > Chordata > Actinopteri > Siluriformes > Trichomycteridae > Trichomycterus > Trichomycterus rosablanca. The sequence continues at coordinate 8,661,169 of NC_085998.1, read as the reverse complement.
CCAGATAATCTCGCAAAAGTAATTACATGCACCGAAAACATAAATCATTTAATAATTATAAATAAAATAAAAAATAAAAAAAATGTGGAAATTACTAATAAAATCTGTTTCAAAGTTCTTATAATTCTGTTTTAATAAAATCAGTTTAATTAAAACGAATGTGTTTTTAAAAATATTCGGGGCTACGCAGCCACCGTACTTCATTACGTCTATACTTCACGTTCGCGGTTTCCATCTCGAAATTTCAGAAAGGTTATCAGTAAAGTTATCAGTAAAGTTATCAGTAGCTCTCTCGCTTTTGTCAGAGCAGATCTGCGTTTGAATCTCACTGATCTCGTTCCTGACATCACGAGGCTGCTCCGCTAAACAGGCGCACTCACTGAAACGCTAACTGCATATATACTAGTGATGAGTCGTTCGCGAACGATCCGATTCTATTAAACGGATCTTTGAAATGAACGAAAGGAACCGAGTCTTTTATTCCTGCGCAGTTCTAGACTGTAATCCACCCATTCAGCTTCACATCAGTAGAGGGAATTAATCGTAAATTGTAATAAGAGCTGTTTATTGTCGATATTCAAATCCGAAACACTTTCAGTATCACGGAGAGCGAGACACACACACACACACACACACACACACACAGAGAGAGAGAGAGAGAGAGAGAGAGAACTAGTAGTATAATGGTAAATAATTGAGAAATAAACTATAAACTTGTTTAATTGTGTTAAATCTGATTATTTCATGGCGCTTATGTTTTAAAGCAGAAACAAACACAGTCACATCTCTGCACAAGAGAGGATTGTTCTGAAACTTAATGCGATGCAACCACAGTGTGTCTCTTCTCTGTAGTTTTTTTCCTTTTGAAGTAACTTTTTTTTCTCGTTTAAGTGTTGTTTGAATTAGGAATACATTTAAGGCAAGGTAGCAAAATTTGATATTAATATCGGGGGTGTCTTATAGTTTACCCAGTAGCGCCTCCCGAAGAACGAAGAGCCATTTCTTTGAACGGCTCTTTAAAAGGAACCGAGCCAAAAGATCCGGCTCCCTTCAAGAAGCCATAATTCCCACCACTAATATATACACACACACCTAATTAATGTGTGCCATGATGAGAAACATAGGTGGTACTTGGAAGTTTTGGTTTGATAATGGGTGGTACTTGGTCTAAAAAGTTTGACAACCACTGTGATAAAGAATTACATTTAAAACAGTCAACAGTTTAGTAGCTTACGGTCAAATACCATGTCGTCTGTTTCAGTATTCAGTTCCTGTCAGATGTAGTGAAATGAATGTCTTGTGTGCTATTATTTTTATATTCAAACAAGGTGATGTTCATCATATTAAGAAGAAGATTTCAATTACATTCTTTCTCGCATTTTCCCTGATTAGGACATTTCCAACTCACCGTTTCACCTGCATAAAGGTCTTGCACACGGGTGAAATAGCTACAGCCACATGCACACAGGGAGAGACACACTTTGCTCTGTTTTCCTCTGGCACTCAGACAGTATGTGTTTCTGCAGATGGCTACTTCCAACTACTTGTTTTATATTTAGTCTTTGAATTATTCCGATAACTAAGCAGCTTGTGCTAGCATTTTGGCCATTTTTGTCATTTATTAGAATTATTGTTTGCAGATTAAATATAAATTTGTCATAAAAGAGAAATGTTTGTCAGCTGTCAGAATATTTGAACCCGGCCCCCAGGTGGCGCAGTGGGATATTCCGCTATCACACCAGCATCTGTACTCCTCAGTTTGAAACTCTGTGTTGCCAACGGTCGGCTGGGCGCCATCTGGTGGGCGTAATTGGCACTGCCTGCAGCAGATACTAAATGGCCATCGTATCTGCAGGGTGGGGGCCAAACTATGTGTGTGTGGGGGGGGTCTTCATACGCTGTGTAAGGACCCTGACTGGCGCCTGTGCAGAATGCATGGGCGAGAAGAGGAGGGCTGTACACGTGTCAGAAGAGGCGTGTACAGAGTCGTGCTCTCCTTGGATACAATCTGGTATCTGTCAGCAGCGAAAGACAAAATTGAGTGTGCTAAATCGGGAGGAAAATGGGGAGAAAATTTGAACCCATTCACTGCATCTTTCTCACCTGTTTAAAATGTATTTTTTGAAAGCAGTGTGTGATAGTTTTGTTCACAGAGAAGCTGCTCCTCCATGTTGAGGCGTTCACTTTGATGGTGTGTGTGTGTAACCCAGTTACTGAGCAGTACCACAGCGGGAGGCGTGTGTGTGTGAGTGCTTGAGTGTACCATTTCTAACTAGCCTTGTCTGTGCAGAAAAGTGAGGTCAGTGTTTTAGCTTTCACTTAAACAGATTAAGCCTGTTAATACACAAACAAAATTATCAGTACATAAACAATTAGCATGGAAAAGAACAATTGGTTTTTTTTATGTGTATAATTGTGATAATTATAGGAAGAGTAATTATAGGAAGAATGCTCTCCTTTAGGCTGTGTAATATTAATTATAGTTGCCTATTACTTAGAATTAGCATTGTGATTATGCTTGTAGGCGTGGATCATGCTAGGAGGTAATAGCGTAGATATGTGCAAGTTACAGGTTTTTCAGTACACCCAGTAATCTGTGTGAATGTGTGAACATCCTTTTATGAATGTGATTGTCATGTAATGGTTACAGTCTGAAGCATACCTATACCAAACTGTAGCCTAGTGGTTAAGGTACTGGACTAGTAATCAGAAGGTCGCTGGTTCAAGCCTCACAACTGCCAGGTTGCTGCTGTTGGGCCCTTGAGCAAGGCCCTTAACCCTCAATTGCTCAGACTGTATACTGTAATTGTAATGTAAGTCGCTTTGGATAAAGGTGTCTGCTAAATGTCAAAAATGTAATGTAAATGTAATTTTTTTTTCTTTTGCGTTGTCCCAATTTGGATACACTCAATTTTCCAGTGCACTCTGGTGACCTCTGCTGGTTGCACAACAACCCTTCTGATTAGCATATCTTCCCTGGCACTTGTGTGAAGATGCGACATCTTTACATCTTGACCTCTTTTCCCACCATATTTCCCAATGTTAAATCATTAAAATGTGGGTTTAATTTTTAATGCCTGATTTACGCTACTAAAATATTTTACAAATTGCAGCTTTAAAAACGTTTAAATAAACATTTTCTGCATTTAAATTTCTGTTGTTAGACTAAATATATAATTTTATCATAACATAAAATGATTTCAGCAAAACATCCCACTCTGCTGGACAGGTTGGAAACTAAGTGCACTGATCGGTAAAAATGTAGCTTTCTGTCTGTGAGCTTGTTTAATATCCCATTCCTAACACATGAGCACTAGTATGTAGTTGCCATCTCCACACATGTCGGCACTCATGCAGAGCAGTGGCTGAAAAGGAGGAGCTGAGCTGGTTAAAATATTTATTCCTCCAGCTGATGGTAGGAAGGATCATGGGGGGATGAAAAAAGGAGGAGGGGATTGTCCAGAGAGCTGTGATGCTGGATCCCATTTCTTCGTTACTAAGGAACAGTGTTTGAGAATTTAGTGCATGAGAGTAAGGTGGGGGGGAGCCGGTGAAGCGGGTGGTAGTGTGCAATATTGCTGCTGATGGTGTGTGCACACAGAGAGACAGACAGACAGAGTGAGTGGGAGCGCTGGTGAAACTGGTGGCAGTGTGGATTAGTGTTTTTTGCTCTTCATGTTGATGGTGGCATGAGGAGAGCCAGAAGGCTACAAGAGGGGTAAGTCTATACTGTTAGCCTTTAGCTCCCAGCTGTCATAACTGTATTGTGTGTTAGCGTGACTGCTGCCAGGGTTATGTTCCAATTTTTTTTTTACAAACAAGGGTATTCTCATAGACTTTTTCTCAAATGTGCATTAAATGCACAGTGTATACACCCTACGTGTGTTTGTGTGTGCATGGGACAAAGAAAGATGTACCATACGCAGGATGGCGACAGTCAGCTTTCTATACACCAGTGTGTGTGTGTGTGTGTGTGTGAATAATTGATGCCTTAGGCTGATAATGAAATGCTGTTTGAGGGCAGCAGATCTTCAGTCTCTCACCACGGCTTGTTAATTGGTTATTATATTACACAAAAGACGTTCATATTGCTTAACAGTGATACACACATGGCAGATTGAAATGCTTATTCCTGCATGAATTGTCTCAGCATGGGCTCAGCACACATGTGCCTGCACAAAACAGGCAATGCAGTAAACGTTTCTACACTTCAAATTGCAGGCTGTCAGGACTGATATAGCAATTGAAATGCAGTAGTTACAAATACTGAAGTCACTAAGCTTTTCTATTTCTAATGCAGTACCAGAGAATCAGCAGTGACGTAAGGATCGCAGTCTATGGTTTACAGCGATGAATGATAATCTTGAAACAAAAGAGTGTGTTTCATTTAGTTGTTCTTTTTAAAATTGTCATCTATTTTTTATTTGGGTTTTAAAAAAAGGTTGTGGAAGCAGATTGCCTATTTTTGCAAAACAAATCCATGTAGCCACTTTTATGCCGACCTTGGCAGAAGGTCCTTATGTTCTTTATAGATGTGAATGAATGAAGGACGGATTATGATCTTGACTTGTGGTGATTCATCTTTGGCAGCAGAGCTTTTTTGTCAGATTGCAATAATGAAACTGTAAACACATTTTAAGTTACTGGGTGCTATTTCACACACACCAGAAGTATCTGGACACCTGTCAACCATGGCTTGTTGGACAACCTATTCAAAAACCATTAAATGTCAGCTCTGCTATCGGCCAGCCAGCCTTGATTGGTTTTTTATAATAACGTATGAGTTTTAATCTATTTAAAACACAGAAATCATATGTTTTAGATGGTGTTGGACCCACAGACTTATCAAGAAATTAATTAAAAGTTCAAAATGTTTGTCTTTATAAAGTATAAATAAAAAAAGGTTTCATTGCTATAAAATAATCTAAATCATTATCTCAACAGCTGAATCAAACAGCTTAATCATGTCTAGTTGAATGTTAGAATATCAGCATTCTCATTACCATCAGTGTCAGATAAATCTCTGATAAAGCAGTGCTGGTAGGTTGAGTGGTTTAAGTAACAGTGTGTACAGCAGATTGTCAGCTTTACATTCCTCAGACGTTAGAGGTACTGCAGTTTAACACCATGCTTACCGCTACTGCTTCCTCCCTGCCACATGGCCACTGAAAATTCAAAATTAGTGTTTTTTTTTATTTAGTGTAAGAAAAATGATTCTGTGTGTGTAATTTTAAAAGGGATATTTTCACTAGAAGTATACTTCATAACAAACACTAAAGCAGTTGACTTCATGTTTCCCCCTGACTGAGTGTGTGTATGGGCTTGTGTATGTGACCTTACAAGCTTCCATTCATGACATTTATAGATTTATGGAAAATGTTCTTACTATGTGAGAGTGTGCGTTTGCCTGTGAGAATTTGTGTGTGTCTGTGAGTGCACATGATTGCCTGTGAGAGTGCATATTTGCCTGTGAGAGTGCCTATAAGTGTGTGAGAGTGCATGTTTGCCTTTGAGAGTGCTTGTGAGAATGCGTCCGATAGTGCATGTGAGAGTGTAATCATCTGAGAGTTTTTAACTGTAAAATTAAACACTGTGTGTAAATGTAAAGCATTTGAAGCATTTTTTTCCTCTCTGTAATAATAGCTGACCTAGTCATTGTCACCTACAGGTGTGCTATTTTATGTAATCCTTGAGCCTTAAAGTATTTCCTGTCTCCTTTTTGCCCTTAGCGTTACGCTCTGCACGGCCCGGCGGTCATGTTTGGCACGAGGAAGACGTGGGACCTCGGCCACACCCCTTGCCTGCAGGAGCTTTGGAATACGGATATTTCATTGGACGGTGAGCCCTCTCACGTGGTTTCACCCAAACCTGTACTGTGACATTTCTTTTTTAGATAGCAGAGAGAGTGTGTGAATGAAAAAGGGTAGGGAGGTGTGTGTGTGTAAGCTAACCAACCCACACAGTCAAGGTGGAAGACTAGAATGTAACAGGAAGAAAAGCTATGGGACTGAATGGAGGGGAAACATGCATACTAACACCAGGTACAGAGAGGTAAAGCTTTTTAGAGACAAATATGTCATTTAGCTGTGTGTGTGTGTGTCTGTGTCTCTGTGTGTGTGTGTGTGTGTGTGTGTGTGTGTGTGTGTGTGTGTGTTTTCAGCTGAAATATCCAAGGTGACAGTAAAAACCAGCTTCATTCTGGTTGTCTTTTGGTGGGTCTGGTACCACACACAAACACTGGGCATACAGTGGGATTACACACTGGAGAAAGCTCCAATCTATTGATGAATATCATCTGTGTGGTGGAATAGGAATACCTTACCAAAAGAGTAGAGGCTGTTATAGCTGCAATGAGGGGCCAACTCCATATTAACGCACATGCTTTTAAAATAGCATGTATATCAAGCTCATGGTCAGATGTCCATATATTAGTGATATTTCGGTGTAATTTTTCTTTTCTTTTTCTTTTTTAATATACAACTGTCTATCTTGGGGCAAAGTGGGAACATACAACCTACAGAGTGACCATTTAAAAAAAACTACAGGGCAATTTACTGCAGCCAGTCCACCTTTTGCATGGTTTTGGGTGAAAACTACTTAGAAACAAGGGCCAGTGAAAAAATTTAAACCCCAGACCTTGAAGCTGTGTGGCACTTTTATCACCTGTCATCAGATACTTTAACATCAGCAGACCTGATTATTTTATTTTATTTTATTTATTACTGGTCAGGGTGATGACGGGTTCGTATCTCTCAGGATACACTGGGCGCAAAGCAGGAATACCCTGGACATTGTGCCAATCCATCGCAGGGCAGTTTTTTAAAGTCTGATTTTTTTTTGTGTGTATTGGTGAGTCTGTGGTACTTGGTATAAAAGCTGGAGAGCATTGGTGTGGGCCAGTTGTTTTTTAGCCTGTGTCCCGGAGCCCCACTCGGTGAGCTCTGGTGGTACTGCAGTGAGGTAGTTAATGTAAATATAAACTGTAATAACCCCTAATGTGAAATTTGTATTTGTTAATCACTAATATGTAATATGGGTGATCTAGGTTTGAATCGCTTAGCCATGTGTCTACACTGACATGGTTGGCTATTTCTGTGAGAACGGGGTTGGTCAAAGCCCTGTGATGAATTGTTGCCCTGTCCAGGGTATTCCTGCCTTGAGCCCAGTGTTTCTTGGTGATACCGGGCTCATATATGTTAGGATATTTACATGTGGGTGCTTGGGTCTCAGTGGTACCCATGAATGTTCGGGACAGTTGGTCATGTCTGCAGCTGCTGTCTAAAGTAAAGTCACATTTGAGCCCCTGAAACAGTGTAGTGGTAACAGAAAGAGCGGAACACTTATTTTTCTTTGGGTTTTTTTAATACCTGGGGCTTGTTAGGTATGGCCCTCATTGATTAGGGTAAGAAATAGAAGAGTGATACAGCAGTGTAATTGGATACAACTAGATTGGGAGAAAAAGGGTAAAAATGCAGAAAAAAATCGAAAAGAAAATTATTTTGTAATCAAGTGCAAATGCAGGATTAAGCCCTTCATTGAGCAAGAATTTTTATTTGTAACTTTCCTCTCCTCTGTCTCATATCCAGCATCAATAAGCCTTTAAAACTCAGACTTTTAGATGTTCATTAGTTATCCAGCAGGAAAACCCTGTCAAATATAAACAAATTTAGTCTTTGTGTTTTATTTGTAAATGTATTAAAGATGTAATCTTGTGGGTTGCAAAAGCTTTTGCAGTTATTTGGTTAGGCTTGGAGGGGTAAGTGGTTATAGACAATTCTAGACGGAGGTTTGATTGTTTGGGATTTATATAGTAATTGCATCCGGGTTGGATGTCCTTTTAAATGTTGAAAAAAAGAAGTGAGAAAAACCAGCTGGTGCAGTTAGATGGTTGATGGCGATCCCAAGCGTGTGTGTGTGTGCGTGCGTGTGTGTGTGTGTTAATATTGTGTATCTGTAGCCACTGATCAAATGAAGTTTCTGGTCAAACAAAAATCCGCCTTATTGACTTCTTGTGTGTAGTTAGGTTTGTTCGATCTCAGTGGTGATTGTAAGACTGTAGAACACGGTACCTGTTTGAACACACACACACACACACACACGTTGGGTTAATGTATCACCTGCAGTCATGCTTTATGTTTAGCCAAGCTTATCACGCAATGCTTGCTTTTGCAGCACCTGCAGGACCTTGAATTAGTTTCTGTGGAAACAGAAAGGCAGACTAATAGGAAGGAATTACATTAGTACACACATTACACAACCAAAAGTATTTGGACACCTCACAATCAGCATGTGTGGCATCCTAAGTACTCCTACCCCACCCTTGCTGCTAGAACAACTCTTACTGTACTGAGAAGGTTTTCAAAAGGGCAGTTCAATGCAGAAGTGTGTTTATTAGTTTATAAGTTAAGGTTAGTGCTCTGTGCATGCCTCCAAACCAAAGTCAATTTGTGTCTGTTTCAGGGCAGTGGTAGCTCAGTGGTTAAGGTACTGGACCAGTGATCAGAAGGTTCAAACCCGAACACCACCAAGTTGCCACTGTTGTGCCCCTGAACCAGCCCTTAACCCTCACTTGCTTTCATTGTATTCAGTTACAATTCTAAGTAACTTTGGATAAGAAGCACCTGCTAAATGGGGTAAATGTTTACAGAGCTTGCTTGTGCACAGGGTCATGATGGAGCAGACCGCTGAACAATAACAACAAATATAGAAGCATATACAATATTTTATATTTTAAAAGGGCTGTCTACATACTTTTGGCCATATAGTGTAATACAGTTTACATGCACTTCATTAGGTACACCCATCTTGTGTCCAATATTATATAATTACTGTGGGTATACAATTATTGATTGTGTTAGATACATCCCTCCTCACCCAGGATCACACAGTGGTGGAATTGTTGATTAAAAATTAATGTAGCAGTACTGAGTCATTTGTTTATACAATATATCCATAATGAATTAAGCCAGTTATCATATTAAAATGCTATAACCTTACCAAGATAATTCTGTGTGTGTGTTGGTCCAGCAAGCTCAGTGGATTTGCTAATCAGCGATGGTGAGGAGGAAAGCTCCTTCCTGACACTGCCCAACTCTGTCCGCCAAAGTCGCCGCTTGACCTTTGACCTGACTGAGCCTGCCCTTTCTGACCCTCAGCTGCTAATACAGGTAAAACTTCTTTACTGACCTGCCAATGTGATCTGCTGAGCACACGCTGCACGATTCCCATATTGTCCTCTAAATCTAATAGCTTTTCTGACTGGTACCACTGGCTTTAAGTAACTGTTCTTCAGTGCTTGGAGACACTGAATTGTCCATGACTGTGCTTGATATAACCTTGTGAACTGATGAATGTTGTGTAATGAGTAACTACCGTTCCTGTCATGAATGTAACCAAAGTGTAAAACATGACATTTAACGAAATCTGCACTAGAATGATGGTACTGGGATGAGGGACTTCCAATAACGTTTCTTAAAGAAATTTAAGTAAAATCTTCAGTCTTCATCAGTCTTCATCTTCATCTTCAGTTTCCCTTTGCATACAGCTGTTGTTCACCAAACCACACTGTAACACAGGCTCTCCATTTTGTCAATAACATCTCCCTTCATGTACCGATAACGGTTAAATTTCCTGACAAGCCCGAACTTGCAAATAAAAACACTCGGTACAAGTTTATACAAGTTAAAAATCAGTAATATTTTATTTACGTTTAAAAATAACTCAATTCGTTTCTCCGCCCCGTCAGCCATGTTTTCTGTGAGAGAAGAGCGCCCGACCCGCAATGAATTCTGGGATTGCCTTGATCACTAAGGCAGCGTCGGACGCTCACTCGTTCTTAAGCCAAAATAACATTGAAATAATAAGATGCCTCAGAAGTGAGGATTTTAAGGCATCTAGGATTTGGAACAGCCTCCTTCTCGGGAGCGCAGCACAGGATGACGTAAAATGCTGTCTATGTAGACAGCTCACTAGCTTTTCAAACACACCCATAGGCTAGTGCATTAGACTGCTGCTCCACCTGAGCACCCCTGCGTTAGTTAGAACTGTGTCATTATGTGTAATGCCTGACAAAGGCTTGAGAAATTCACTGCTGGTTTGACACCAAAGGTGACACCAAACCAAACCAAAGCTTTTGCTAATAATGTTTACTGTTAGGATTTAGATTTTGTGTTTTATGGTAATTCTGCTAGAACACACATTGTGCTGTTATCTTTGACGATATACAAGGTAAAAAAAATTTCAATAAGCATCCAGGGATGCCGCTCCTCACTGAGTCACTGCATTGCTTTATAAATTCACCAGTCTCATCTATTGTTGTTAACGTGACTGGCCAAGTCCCACCTGTAAAGCGACGTCATGTTAGACCTCACCATGACTTCGAACATTTGAGGGTGTGGCAGGCAAAAAAGAAACAAATGAACACAGCCTGCAGGAGGGTATATGCAGAACAATGCAGGAAAATGTTGTGGCAAGCATATCACTGAGTGTTACTGAGTTAAAATATATTTTATCTTTACATGTGGCAAAATACCCCAATAAAACAGCTCTTTTCAACAGATAGAGTTTAATTTAATTAATTTAAGCTTCTCTTTTAAGAATTTCTCTTCAATATTGATTTGATTTAAAATCCCACAAATTCTTGCACTCTTAAAAAGGTCCATGATGATAAACATGCTTATGTTTATGAAAGAAACTTGCTGATTTTCCTCCAGACCTGTAGTTAAGTGCAAAACGGTTACAAATCTGTGTTCCAACATTTCTTTATCTTTTTACGCCTCGTTGCGATGTGACCTGTACTGGAGATGAATACCTGTGATTTATTTGAATACCCTTTAACACAATGTACCAGGAGTGCTAAGCTGTTCCTGAATAGGTATTGAACTGGTACATGTGGGTGGAACTAAAATTAGCGCTGAAAATGTTCAAAGGAAAAAAAAAACACTCCTTAGAACTGCCATCTGTATGACAGCGGCTTATGACACGGCAAACTTCAGCACTGCTTGATTTGCTTTTAATTAAAATCTTTCATGTAGCAATATATATATATTTTTTTTAAACTATGACTACAAATCCCTAAAAAGTCTTATTACTTTCTAAATTGCAGTTTATGACTGTAGGGCCTTAAGTTTTAATATACCCTATTCTGAAACTGCATGGTCTTTTATAGTATAAGCTTATTTACATTGGACCACTTTTATATAAAACAAATGCAACCTAAAGCATTTGTGTCTGCTAAGACTGGCACATTTTACCGTAGCAGCATTATAAACACTGATATTAGAGTCTGGCTAGCAATGCTAAACTGCATTGTAATAGGCAAAACATAGATATTCTGAGTAATTGTTTAGTCTGGTCCCAAATCTCTCTTTTTTTTTTAAAATCTTATCAGATTTATGTCAGTAAAAGACCTTTAACCATTCCATCACCACTCAACCAGCATGCTGGACTTCATCTGTATTCTTCTCTGTATAATTGATCAGGCTGAAAAACTTGAATACATTCACATTACGTTCACATTTTTGGCATTTAGCAAAGACCTTTATCCAAAGCAACTTAATCTGTGACAGAATTGCATGCAACAAACAGCTGCTGCTTGGTGAAGGTGGGCTGTGAACCAGAAAAGCTACCTTTTGATCACTAGTACAGTACCTTTTATTATAAGAAATGATGTAGAAATGAGGCGAGGGGAAACGAGATCAATTATTTTTACTCAAATAATTTGGGACAGAAATTTTAAATGAAATCTAACAGTTTAACTAAACTAGACAAATAGCTAAATGTCAGACATTGGAATGAAATCAATAGCAGTTGTAATATGTATGTATTTCAGTTGTATTTTCAGTATATTGGATGTCTGTTCCAACATGCTGTATTGTAATCTTTCTACAGTAAACATTTAGTTGTGTTGATGAGATCATGGTTGATAAGATGAATCCAGTCTCTCTGTTGATTTTGAAAATACTGATTCAAAAGCTTTGAAGTCCACTTACTGCAGGCATTTCCATTCCTTTCCATTTATTTACACATCTTCCAGATAAATAAAAATGTGTGGCAACAATAGTTTTATTGCTAAATGGAACAAAAGCAAGTTTGCTTGCTTCCATTTAAGTACTAATCAAACAATGGACATTACTGCTGTTACTCATGTTAGCTATTTACGTGCTCATGACATGACTTTTAATAAAAGCTTTAAACCCAAAAACTAGTTTTAGCCATTTATTAAGGACGAAATATAAAATGTGAGCTTTGTCTTACTGGTCCACCTTAAGAGCAGTCACTACGGTGAAGCACCATATCCAAACCCAAAATAAATCACTTCATTTTCGTTAATCGCTTTACCAGGGTTGTGTCAGGTCTAGTTTTTTTCCTCGGGAATCACTGGCCCATCACACAACTTAGGCCATCCCAATCCCAAGAAACAGCTAATCATGTCTGTGTAGCCACCCAAGCACCTAAAAAATGGATCAGATCTGAATTTAGTTATCTTAAAGATGTGATGAATACATTTAATACAAGTTTGCTGTTCAATGCACATTTAGTCGTGTTACCACTTTGTCGTTTTGTTTTTTTATTTTACCCTTATCAAAAATCTGCCGTATTTTTGCCAATTTAATCATTCATAATTCTTTTTACCCTGACACTCCTCATATATTGCTTGGTCCTCATCAGTACCCAGTATTGTACTGTTCAGTGTAACAGTACTGTATTGCTGTTTGTTAAGCATTCACATAATTATGTGGTCATTTCTTTCTAACAATGTAAATGTGAGGTGATATCCAACTACAAAACTTTGTGGTTCTTTTTATGTGCGTGTTAAGTGTGTGTGCGCATAAGTGAACGAGAATGAACTGGGCTCTTCAGGCCAGTGTCTTTATTTTGCTTCATGTCGGTCACATGATCCACACATTGTGTTCTGTTTTCACTGTGTGTTTGAATGTGCATTGACTGTATGATCAGAGACAAGGGCATTGACGTGGGACGCTTGTGTGTGTCAACAATGCAGCTGGGTCACTGTGTGTGTGTGTGTGTGTGTGTGTTTACACGCTGAAAGATCCAGCACAGTGTAGAAAGGTAGTGCTAATCAGAATGGGATGAACCTCTGTCCAGCTAACCAGAGGCTACAGTGCAGTCGATTTCTTTGGCTAGGTTAGAGATTCAGTCTGTATGAGAATGTGATGGTTACATTTTATGGTGCTCAGAATTTTTCTTTTAAGTAGATTAAGGGAATTGTTTACATGTGTTTATGCGTTTTATATTTATATATTATGTATATGAACTGACACATTATGACATCTTTCACACCATGTAGTTATATACTTTAACCTGTTGTGTTGTTGGTTTTGCAGGCGCTGCAAGAAAAAGTGTCTGAGATCCAAGCTTGTTTATATACTGAAGACTCCAGCAGACCACTTCTACCTCACATATACACACAAGAGGCCAATCGAGACCACCAGAACCAAACAAGAACAAACCAAGAGCATCGAGACACTAACCAAGAGCCACTGGAGCAGCAGAGCCAGCTCAGCCAAGCTGGCTGTAATGCAGGTATATTCATGTTGTGTGTTTTGTCCTGGACCTGTTGCAGATAAAGCCACACAGAAGTTTCCAGAACTGTGTGTGTCTGTGTCTGTGTGTGTGTGTGTGTGTGTGTGTGTGTGTGTGTGTGTGTTTTGTAGATGTAAGGAGATTGAGTTCAGGATCCCAGTTGGCACAGGAACCTTCTGTTACTGTTTCAGAGAGGAAAGCTCATCCTTTGCCTCATCTACAGACATACCAGCTTGCTTTTATCTCTGGGCTGCACACACAGGTAAACACTATAGTCTCTTGCTGAGGAATTTGGCAATATATGGTTCCCTTAAATGATGTTTGTTGTAACTATTATCAAGTTTAATCTCTTAAATGCATTTATGGTATTACAACATTAAAGCAGTAGTAGGAGCTTCAGTAGGCTGTCAATCACAATCGGTAGGTAAAGGCATACGTTTAGGGTGGAAATTGGCAGATTGTGGTCTGCAGCTGATATTTTTTAAGCTGTGTCCACAAGACAATGAAAACTTGAAGTAGTAGTCTATTTTGCTCATACTTAAAACATCTTTGAATTTCACAGAGATGGCTTAAATTATATTATTGTTACTGTTATTATTATTATATTGCTGCACAATGATTTGTGCAGACTAAGAAACAAAATAGAGTAATAAAGTGGATCTCCTGTAATAATAAAGAAACCAAAGGCACAAGTGGCAAAAACGTGTCAGGAAAAAACTCAAAATAGCAACCTCTCCTCCTCTGGCAATGCAGGGGGCACAGGGGACTTTATATAACAGGACAGGTGAACTGTACAGTAAATAACAACAAATACATTCATCTTCAAATAATAAAATGAATATATTTTGCATTTCTGCTAGGTAAATACTTTTCTTCATGCTTGTTTTTTATAGATTGAGGAGCTGGAGAAGAAACTGGTTGACCGGACGCAGGAGGTGGAGAGACTGCGCTCAGAACTGGTGAGAAAGAGGGGAGGGGGGGAAGGGGTACAAGCAAAACAGAGATACAGGATGAGAAAAACAGGACACTGTGAAATAAATGGAACTCTGGTTTCAGAGATGATGAACAGTTACAGTGATTCATTATCGAGCATTATTAAGTATAGTATGGAAGACTTGCTCAGATAATCTTCAGCCATTTAATCATATCATATATACGCTGAATGATATTCATTACCGATTGCAGGACTTAATGAAATTTACATCAGATCATTATCTTTTGTCAGCCAAACAATCGAAGCTCTAATATATATAATGTTAAAGTTGAAATTGATGTAACTTTATTTAATAGGTAATGAAAGGCTAGTTACCACTGAAAGCTCCCATTGTTTGTTCAGTAACAAGGAACCATTATGAGTACACTTGTTGTAGGAACCTCACACCGGGGACCTGTTCCCAGTAGCTTCTGTGACATCATTCAGCGTTACCAGAGCCTCTGCGACTGACCTAGATTACACTATGAGGAATGCAGTCCATCAACACAATTCATTTACTGTGTGTACATGTGTTTAGGGGGCGACAGACCTGGAAAAGCAGCTGGAGCTCCTGGAGAGCGAGAACCAGCGACTTAAACAGGAGCTAAAGGCCACCAGCTACAGCCATGAGTCTCTATCACACACCTGCCCCTCCAACTGCCCTCGCAGTCAGGTACAGTACACACATCCACACAAGTCCTTTTTCCTGTGTGTGTTTCCTTATTTCACATGCCTCTGTAATAAATTACAGATAAGCAGATCTACATGCTGCATCTCTAAATACAATCTTTCCTAAATGTTTTAAAGAAGCAGTTTAGTGGCACTTGAGTGGCATAGTAGTCCAAGTTAGAATCGAAAGTATAAAGACTGTTTAATATGAAAGTTTGTGATGTGTTTAAATATTTACAGTATGTGTTGCATTAAGCTTTATGGTTAGCCGTCACCTCATGATGTTCTTTTTTCGGTTACAAGGAATTGGCAAAGTTTGAGTCTCTAGTTCTGACCTGTTTTAAAAAATATTGACTGAATATTATTTCAACAGGCAAGCTCCCCCTTAGTGATTTTGATAGACATCTTCAGATCACAGACACCCTTTGTAAAAACTGTAGCTAAGATCCAAAAGTGGTCCAATGGGGTATAGTCCCTTATTTCAGCTGAGAGGCTTTTCTCTCTAAAAAATCTAATTCTCCTTGTATTGTGGGTGCTTATGATAAAACTATGTTAGGGAAAAATGTCCAGGAAACAATCAGCAGGATATAACTGATCCCATATCAGTAAGATCTGTATGTGTCTGTGTGTAATAGGAGGCGTCGGCCTTGCAGGGGGCGCTCTCTCGGTGTGAGGAGCAATGTAGAGCGTGTGAACGGCACATCACTGAGCTAAAGCAGCAGCTTTTGGAGAGGGTACGGACAGCAGAGCAGCTGCAGGAACAGCTGGGGGTGGCACTACGAAGCAAAGCCCAGTCAGAGGAGCAGCTCAGACATGCAGAGGAGACACTAAGACAGCACACTGCAGCGCCCCCACAGGCGACGGTTAGTACCGAATACACACATACCACCTCAATAAGAAGGTGAATTGCTAACATGATTCGGCATAAAAGTCAAAAGCCAAAGTTTCTGGTGTTTAAAAATTTGTCAATGCAAGATTGCAAATAATTCAGGCTTTTTGCCATTTACTGTACATAATAATGTATTACTGTGATAAATGCAGCCACATGGGCTAAGGAGTGCTATGGAAAACCGTTGCCATCCTAACACGGTCCAACACTGCATCAAGAAATGCAACCTGAAACTCTTTTACACAAAGAGAAAGCCATAAATCACTCTTCAATTGCAGATTACTACATCAGTTGTACTTACATGGATGTTTAAGATGTTTCCCATAATTTTTTAAGGGTTTTTAGAAAGGTTCTTCACCTTCACTGTGATTGTGTTTCTCTTGCACATTTCATCTCCATCTTTCTCTCTGTACAGTATGTAAGCAAGGCTGTGGAGGCCGAGTCCTCTCAGTTGAAGCAGGCTCTGGTGGAGGCTCAGGTACGTAACCAGGCTCTTGAAGAGCAACTAGTGGTCCAGAGGCAGCTTCTTCAAACGCTCGAGCAGCAGCTGCATGACAGCCAGAGAACCAACAATGATCTTCGCAAGCAGGTAAAATACATGCACACTCCCCACATTGTATTTTATTGCTTTTAATTTTGCCACATTGATGTTTCTTAGACAAGCATCTATTATCCTGCTTTCTCTGCCATTTATAACTATTATTATAAGCTATATTTATATATGTGGGGAGCTCGGGGGGGAAGCTATAAATTGCACTAGCCCACTACCACTGGGATCCAGAGTTTAAATCCCCAGAGGTGCTGTTGGCCGGTCGGGTCTACATGCAAACATGATGGGTTATGTCCTTTATTCTTGCCTTGATAAAGCTGTGGTAAAACATGAATATGAAATGGGTAAAAAAAAATAAGAATAATAATATGAACTACTGAAAGTCATGAGAATTTTGGATGAATATTGGACCATTTAAGTTGTACTATTGGGGGTAGCACGGTGGCAAGTGGGTAGCACTGTCGCCTCACAGCAAGAAGGTCCTGGGTTCGATCCCCAGATGGGGTGGTCTGGGTCCTTTCTGTGTGGAGTTTTCATGTACTCCCCGTGTCCGCATGGGTTTCCTCCGGGTGCTCCGGTTTCCTCCCACAGTCCAAAGACGTGCAAGTGAGGTGAATTGGAGACACTAAATTGTCCAAGACTGTGTTTGATATAACCTTGTGAACTGATGAACCTTGTATAACGAGTAACTACCGTTCCTGTCATGAATGTAACCAAAGTGTAAAACATGAAGTTAAAATCCTAATAAACAAACAAACAAGTTGTTCTATTGGTCTGTAGAGTTCTTGAGTATTTGTAACTTCACTTTGTTAAAAATTGCTTGATTTGAGTAAGTGTTTGTTTAGTAGCTAATTTGTACATGCATGTGCTTCCCAGCTCCTGGTGCGCGAGGCTGAGATGGAGCAAACTCGAGGTCAGCTGGAGGCTGAGATCCAGAATCTTGAGGTGGAGAAAAACCGGGTGATAGAGGAGGCATTTATCAGAGCCGAGAGTGAGATGAAGGCTGTACATGAGAACCTGGCAGGAGTCAGGATGAATCTGTTAACATTGCAGCCAGCTCTAAGGACTCTCACCTGTGATTATAACTGCCTCAAGAGACAGGTTCAGGACTTCCCGTTCATGCTGGAGAAGGCTATTTCTGATGCTAAGCAAGAGGTACGTTTCTCAACTGAACCTGCCTCAAGAACTATTTTGCCACTGTGTAGCACTAAATCATTAAATGCAGCCAATGCTTAAAAAAAAAAAAAAAATAACATCTTTGTGTAGATATGCCATATGATTGAAAAGGTAAGCAGTGTCAACCAGGAGCTGCTGCGCAAATATAAGAGGGAAATGAACCTGAGGAAGAAGTGCCACAACGAACTGGTGCGACTCAAAGGTATTTTTTCATATATGTACCCTTAAAGCTCCCACCCTGCTAAAAAGCCCAATCTGCTCCCTTTTTCAGAATGTAAGCGACAATCCCGCACACATTTTTGTTATTTATGACCTGATGTCTATAATAATTAAAAATGCAATGTGGAATATTTCACTGTCACTGTTTTTCTCACTGCTTGTTATTTCCACAGGAAACATTCGTGTGTTCTGTCGAGTGCGTCCCATCTTTCAGGATGAAGCAGAGACCAATAAAACTGTGGTCACCTTTGACCCTGAAGATGACGCCATGCTTTATCTCTCCAGCAAGGGCAAGCTCATGAATTTTGAAATGGACAAGGTCTTTCCACCTCAGGCTACACAGGACCAGGTCAGAAGTCACTTCAACTCATGCTGCTTATCTCGTCTTTACTGTTAAGTAACCTTACGATTTCTGCTCTGATTGGACAGGTGTTTCAGGAGGTGCAGTCTCTGATTACATCCTGTATAGATGGCTATAACGTGTGCATCTTCGCTTATGGACAGACAGGATCAGGAAAGACCTACACCATGGAGGTAATCCTGGTGAAAAACCTATGATTGTATGAATAGGTTGTTTTTAGGCTGTATGTTGTACCATAGTATTTTGTTGTCGTAATTATGTCATACTTTTTCAAACCATTGGTGTTAATATGGAATTGGCCCTTGACAGCTTGCATTTATTCTCGAAAAGCTTTCCAAAAGACTTTGTAATGTTTCTCTGGGGATTTAGAGCCATTCAGCATTTGTGAGGTTAGGTGTTGATCTTAAATTGAAAGGGCTGACTTGTAATCGATGTTCCAGTTCATCCCACTAGAGCTTAATGGGGTTGCAGGTGCCGACCAGTGGAGTCCCTCCTCATCAAACTGGTCAAACCATGTCTTTATGGACCTGGCATGATGTCATAATGGAAGAGAAAAGGGCCATCCCAAAACTGCTGAGACAAAGATTAAATTATAATCAGTAAGAAAAGCTAGCACTGACTCAGAACTGTGTGTTTGTGTGTGTGTGTGTGTGTGTGTGTGTTGCAGGGTGTTCCTGAGAACCCTGGTATTAACCAGCGAGCTCTACGCCTGCTTTTCTCAGAGGTGTCTGAGAAGAAACATGACTGGAACTACACCATCACTGTCAGCATGGTGGAGATCTACAACGAGACGTTGCGGTGAGATTTGTTCCATGCCTTTGATCAGGATAACATACACTGTATGGCCAAAACTATGTGGACACTTGGACATGAACTTGTTATTCCAAAACCGTGGGCATATTGTTTTGCCTACCTTTTGTGGCTATAACTGCCTCAACGTTTCTGAAAAAAAGTTCTTCCTTTTGGCCATAAATTGTATATGTCGTAGTTTCAAAGAATTAAAGAATAATTAAGAAATAGAAGTTATTGTAGAGTACAGTTGGAGTTATAATGATTTTGTTTGTGTTTAATGTGTTTTGGTCCAAAAACAAGTGATAAAATCATCAGTTGGTCCATTTGGATTGGATTTGGCTATAGAAATGAACTGTTTTTACATTTCACAACGATATTTCATTGGCAATGCCTTCTCAGAAGTCACAAAGGGAAATCAGTGCCTCATGCCATTTAACATCTAGACAATGAAATCAAACACCACACAACTAGGAAAATCAGACCACTAAAATAGTGTAGCAATGCCAGTGATTTTTTTGACAGAATTCCTTTTGTTTATCCTCCTTTTCCTACTCAGGAATCTGTTGGGAGCTGACCACAATGAAAAGCTGGACATTAAGATGTGTCCTGATGGCAGTGGTCAGCTGTATGTACCCGGTCTTACTGAGTTTGCAGTGGAAAGTGTAGAGGACATTAACAAGGTGAGAGATACACTTACCATCCAGTTTGAACATTATGAACACAGATTCAGTTGTGGAATTGTTCGAACAGCCAATCTTGTGGCAGCAGCACAATATATAGAATCATACAGACGCTGGTCAGAAGCTTCACTCATGGGCATTTGGGTGGCGCAGATGTCTATACGCCAGCTCATGTGCTCTTAAATCTCAGCTGTGGTTTTGATAAGCCTGTGCCCACTGTAGCTTCAGATTCATCTTCTTGGCTTACAGGACAGAAATTACAAATGGTTTTCTGCTGTTGTAATCCAATTTGTCTCTAGGTTTGATGTGTTAGGCTACATGAGATGTTTGTTTGCTCATTACAGTCTTTTTTTTTCTTTTTTACTTTTTTCTTTTGTAAACTAAACTAAACTGTAAATAATGTAGAGAAACAAGCCTATGGTATGAGGAGTTATCCATCTTAATCTTTGAACCCTGTAGGTGTTTGAGCTGGGTCACATGAACCGGGCGACAGCTTGCACAAACCTGAATGAACACAGCTCTCGCTCTCATGCTCTTCTCATCATCACTGTGGCTGGTGTCAACACCTCTACTGGACAGCGCACTAGAGGTAGACATGGACTCCCCCTGAAAACACTGCAAAATATTACGTCTAGGCCCACTTTTTAATAGCTCTGGTTCTGAAAATTATTTGCCAAATTATTTGCCCAACTGGGTATTTCAGAAAGTTTTTAAATAATGGATTTAAAGGTTCAAACACAAACAGGTGATGCTAAACCCTGTTTAAAGCTAAACTGGAAAACAGTTTGGACAAATGATAATAATATTGAGTTTGTGCTGATAACATAGACAACAAAGTAGCAAGGGCAGAGGCTTTTTCTTGCAAAGCAGCCTCTGAGCCCACAGAAGATCTGTCAGGGCTTTTCTTAATGGTGGTTCTTGGATTACATCCGTCCATACAAGACAAATTTCCTTATAGTGTAAATGAAAACATTTTTTCCCCAACCTTAGCAAGAGAACACTACTTCATAAACCATGTACAAGCATGTTCAAAGTACACTTGTTTGTATATAAACACAGTGAAGTCTTATGAGGAAAAGTGAGGCCTTGTCACAAAGTTTATTGACATTATAGACCTTTCCGCATCATTATTTCAATAATATACGTTGCTGTAAGTATTTTTTGGCCAAGCAGATTGTTAAAAAGCATAATACATTAATAAAAAAATTGTATTTCATTCATGTGTGTGTATGTACAGGTAAACTGAATCTGGTGGATCTGGCTGGTTCAGAGAGAATCTCTAAATCAGGAGCTGAAGGAAGCCGGCTGCGCGAGGCTCAGTGTATCAACAAGTCTCTGTCAGCGCTGGGCGACGTCATTAACGCACTGCGTTCACGGCACTCGCACGTTCCTTTCAGAAACTCTCGCCTCACGTACCTGCTCCAGGACTCGCTCAACGGAGACAGCAAGACTCTCATGCTGGTGCAGGTGTGTGAAGGCTGATCTACACACATTCACTCTTCCCTAAACACACACATTTAAAAAAAATAATCTGGTGAACAAGTTGAAACAGCATGTGAACTGTACAGAGACGGGCTGGCTTGTTTACATTCTTTTTGCCCGTCATTGTAGACATGCCCCTGCGTTTGGGTGGCACAGCAGTAAAGTATAGCCCTGTGGTCTTTGGACTTCAGTGGTGCTATCGGTCAGTTATCAAAATGCCCACAGGATGCCTTTATTTTACAACAAAAAAACTATCGGCTTGGGTTTTTATTTTAGTGAGTAAGCAATTGTCATGCTTTGATATGGAAATTTACTTTGTTTTTTACTATTGTCTGTCTGTCCTTCTGCCCTGCTTTCTTTATGTCCTGTTAGGTCTCTCCTCTGGACAGTAACCTAATAGAGTCAGTCTGTTCCCTGAAGTTTGCCCAGCGTGTTCGTACAGTCGAGCTTGGTATGTCCTCTAACTCAAGAAGACTTGCCGAAAACTCCTCAGCATCCTCATCACCAACCCACGACAGTGTTGAGGTACACATGCACATTAATTAATAGTATTAATGCCATGTATAACTGACTATATTACAAAACACCAAATGGTTAAAATTATGTGGACATCTAATAATGGGCTGGTTTGAATGTTTTTGTTGTAATTCTCAGTAATAGCCAGTAAAACTTTATTGACAGTTTTATCAGCGACCGATTTTTAAATTGACCTATTCTGCCCTAACACTGCCATGCATTTACTTACTGAACAAACAAAGTTACATTTCTCTCGCACACAGCTGGACTCTCCACCTGTGACTCCTGTGTCGTTAGCCACCTCTAGGGCGAACAGTATGGGCTCCTCACTGTCCTCCTCACTTTCCTCACTGTCAACATCTAGATCATCCAGCACACGCAGAAGGTCCCAAAGCCAACAGGCTCCAGGTAAAAACACAAATACAAACTGCTTTCACGCTCAGAGCAACTTTTAGAATAGGGACAGTACCACCAGTCTGAGAGCTCTACCACAATTCTCAGATTGCTTTAAGTTTAATATAATGAAGCTCTAAAGACATTGATATGTGTTATATACGTATGTGTTAAAGGTTGGTGAAAAGATGACATTCATGACCCGTTTGAATTAATGACATGCCGTTTAAAGATGTTAATGACCAACAAATCAATTGTTCCGTTAATTGGTGGGCCAGTGATAGCTCAGTGGTTAAGGTACTGGACGGTTCAAGCCCCGCCACCACCAAGTTGCCACTGTTGGGTCCCTGAGCAAGGCCCTTAACCCTCAATTGCTCATTGTGTTCCGCTCACTGTGTAAGTCGCTTTGGATAAAAGCGTCTGCTAAATGCTGAAAATGTAAATGTCATTTCAACCCATTAACAACAGCTGACTGTTGATTGTGGAACATCACCATAGGCCCTTTGTAGACACAACAGCCTTTACTCCTCTGAGTTTACTTCTCACAAGATTTTGTAGTGTAGGAATTGTAGGCATTTGTAAGGTCAGGCATTATTATTACAAAGAGGCCTGCCTCTTAGAAAGGCACTTCATGTCAAAGGTGTTCAGTGCAGTTGAGGTCAGAATTCTGTACAGGCCACTGGAGTTTCTCCACACTAAACGCATGGACCTCACTTTGTGAGCTGGGGCACAGTCATGCTGGAACAGGACAAAAACAATGCGTTCAGCACTCGTAACTGCTAAATAATTAGACATTGTGTCGACATATAGTATATGACCACATTATGGGACTGTGGTAAACAGAGCATAGTAGTTATGGATCTGAAATAGATTAAGCTCTTAACTGCATTTTAATTACAGTAAATGTAAAATGTATAATTGTGTTGCATGAACTTATAAATATCCTAACAATGTAAGCCTTACATTTGACCTTATACATAGAGGTTAAATGGGTCTAATGGGTTCCTTCTTTTTCTGGTGCTCATCTTCTGGTCTGCATTGTGATTGGTTGCTCTCATCTGATTGGTTGGTTTGCAGACAGACAGGTAGACAGAAGCAGCCCATTGGTCGTGGACAGTGGGCAGGTAGGTTTTATCTGATTGGTCTCTCAGCATGGGAAAGCTTGGCATGGCATCGGTGTCACCTCTGCCCCCTTAACATCATTTGTGCTAACTCTGAGAAGCTGTGTGAGATGTAGTGAATGTTTATTTATATGGTCTCATTGTACGTACGTACGTGTGTGTGTGTGTCTGTGTTTGAGAGAGTGAGAGACTGGAGTGTATGCTTTTACACCTGCTTTCTATAGCTGAGCTGTTCTTGTGATGACGTGCCATCAGCTTTCCATAATAGTTTGTGACTATTATGGGCTTCAAAGCACATACATACAATCATCTTCAAGGGTTGAGCTTCTGCTTTTGTCTAATGAGAAGAGCTGCCGTTCTTCTCATACTTTGTTGGGTTGGGACTTGGTAAAAGTATATACATTTATATGCAATAGTTTAGGTTTTTATTCTCATTAAAATATATGCCTTTGCAGACTTGAGTGCATGTACTATGTATTTGCTGTTTATCACATTTAAAAGAATAGAACAGTAACTATGTTGTGTAAAACTTCAGCAGGAAAAATTTTGATGTAACCGCCCTGACCGAGTGCTTAACCGACACCATTAGCTCAGTGGAATACGGTTCCTTCTCATTTCATACAGCAGTCATGAGAATCCACTGCTGCCTGGTGTAAAAGAAGCAACCAACAACAATGTTGTCGAGGGAATCGTTGTTAGTCTGTTTCCCTCCTCAGCCAGCATGTGGGTGGTGTAAGTGGCAGAGGAATTATAATACGAATTTGGAAGTGACTAAATTGTGAGAAAAGGTGTGTGGGGGAAGTGCACAAACACAATGCAAAACAAAACATATTGTATAAAAGTCTGTCAAATGTGTTGAAATTGTGATTATGCTCGTCTTGGGTTTGACTGGTGGTTTGTTTGACCTCTTGTACACAGAGCATTCTTTTAATTCAAGCTTTGTTTTTTTTTCCTCTGTTCAGGACGATCAAAACTAAACACATGATGCTCCGATGAAGTGAGTGTGCTACAACATTGTCCTTGTGCACATTCCACCCACCGTTTTTAATACACAGGGCTGAGATGAACCAAACCGGCAAATCCGGGTGACATACACCCTCTGTAAGATACTCAACTGCCCTGTTAATGACTGAATTCTTTGATGCTGCTTCTGAGAAGTGAAGTTCTTAATGTCACAGTGTTTATGGACCCTCATGCACTTTAGCGCAGACTGATCTGACCACTTACGGTGTTCATAATGGTGTTGACTTTAATTGTGTATTTTCTGTGTTTTGAGAGAGAGAGAGAGATCCTGCTGTCAGTTTTTTCGTTCATGGTGCACCGTCCTTTGTATTTAAAGCCGAAGAACAAAGGCACACTTTCAAAACAGCATTCTGTGTAGCAGTGGTAATAAGCAATAACACAGGCTTACTCTGGCCTCTCTGGTAGGTTTAGTTGTGTATATTTGGCATCCGTAACGCAGAGTGGTATAGGCTTTATGAATTAAGCATGCATTATTACAATCAGATCAGTAGTGGACTAGCTCTCGTTCAATAGGACTATGCTGTGTCTGTACCCACAGTCAGAACTGAAATGCATAGCTGAGACTGAACTGTTCTTGCTGTCTGTGGGTTTCTGCTTGCTTCTGTTCGTGTTAGTATGGCTTTGTATGCATATTTGTTTTGTACACTTTTTAATAAATGCCTTAAACATAATCGTTCTTTTTTTTAACTTCAGTTTCCACACAGCGTTTGTGTTTGAGTATATAAAGTTGGCTTTTCTTGTGTATTAGAATTAATTGTTTATTTACTAAATCGAACAGTTAGGAATTAGCTGTACACAGTGAAGGGAAGAACAAAACTAATTTTGTTTTCATTATTTAATATACTTGCAGTATGAATATCCTCTTTACTATTTGGACAAAAGTATTGTAACACCCCTTTTAATTACTGACTTCATGTGATTTAGCCACAGCAATTGCTAACAGCTGTAATAAATTAATGATATAAAGAAAAGTATGTGCTTCTTACTTTGCAGCAACAGTTTAGGAAAGTTTTTTTTCCTATTCCAGCACGACTGTGTCCCTATACACAAAGCAAAGTCTATAAAGACATTGCATAAACTGGAACATTAATTGAGACTTTCTTAACCCAACATCAGTGGCCAGCCATAAGAATGCACAAATTTTTACAGACATACTGTAAAGTCTTGTGAGAAGCTTTTTTAGAAGAGTGGCTGTTCTAGCTGAAAAGATCACATAGAGGTCACTTTAGTTTAATAGCATTTGTTTTTTTAAATAAGCTGTCCAACAAACACATGATCAGGTGTCCAAATACTTTTGGCCACAGTGTAAAGCCAGCAGGTACAACAGTTTCACAACTGCACAGCACTTCTTTATTTTTCCACCCTATGCTAAGAAAAGAAGCACCATAAAGACCAATAAGAATGAAATTCAGATAAAACTAGAAGTTGTTGGAAATAATTCATCTCATCATACTCCGAACTCAAGAAACTGGAATCCACAGTGAAGTATGGATGTGGAAACATCATGATATGGGGCTGCTTATGCCAAGTTCACACTACACGACTTTCAAGTTATTCAGGTCGCTGTACAGTTCACACTACACAACTGGATCTCTTGCACTCGGGAGTCTTTTCAGTCGTTGTGTATTTCACACTACATGACTGATCAGGGATAGGGAGTTTCACACTACACAATCTACCATCAGGAGGAATCGCAGAAAAGTCTGTCTGGTCTCCCAAACTACGTTTGGTCACGAAAACAAACGCAAGAAGTGACGAGGGGTTTAATGATACCACGTCCAAAAATGCACGTCAACAAGTAGCGAGCGAAGTCTGTGCGCTGATGTGCAGCGTAAAATCAAGGAATAAAAAATCAATGAATCGAAGTTGATTTGGCTACGCAAACAGCTTGGATTGTTCTACGTATAGTGAGTTGGAGGTAATAAATATTTTTGCAATGCAACGTTGGTGTTTTGTAGAGAACAATAAGGTCAGAAATACTGTAAAACACGTGTGCCGATGTATTTTGATAGTAACTATGTTATGCCCCTGTTCCACATTTTACAACTCCTCCCCTGCCAGTTGCCCGACTGATATCCAGATATTTAGCATGATACACTATCCTGGGAACTAGGCATTATTCTGCAAATAGCACCGGAGGATTGATTACACATCATTAAGAAAACCGGAAGTTGCCAGAACATATTGGAGGAGAATTTTATCTCATCAGCCAAGAAAACAAATGTTGACATTTCAAGAAAACAACCTCAAACATAAAGCTGAAATTACTCAACACTGAAAACACTGGCTTTGTAGGAACTAACGTTAATAATCTGTGGTGTCTAAATACTATTAGAAATTTTACTTTTGTTTATATAAAATCAAAGTCGATAGAGCATGTTATGAAGCTCTGTTTAAGTTTTTATGTTTTTTTTTTCACAAGACTGTTAATAAAATTCCTCGGCTGCTCCCGTTAGGAGTTTTCCAATGTTTTCTGTCAGCATGGAGACATTTTTCCAAACAGCATGATTAGCTTTAAAGTGAGTGATATGCTGATTTACAGTGTGTTCATTCTTTTTTAATCAAGTATTTATTTTCACTTGATTTATGTCTTTTTATTCTTTGTTTAAAATGCTGTTTGTGCCATCTTCTGTTCATTTGTGCTGCTGTATAAAAGGTGCTTTATAAATAAATGTTATTATTATTATTGTGTTTTTAAAGCCCCAGCATTGCACAGCCTTTTCCAATATCAAAACATAATTGAAAATGACTTTCCTGTCCTCTGTACTCCTGTAATCCATACATATGCAGTCTGAAAGTCTATCGAGTGTTGAAATATGAATTTAATGCAAAGCATGAATATGAAAAGTCTTTTAATTAGCAAATTGTATATACCAACAAATAGTACACACTTTTATACAAAAATGAAACAGATGAAATCAGTAATGATCAAAAAGGACATGATTTATTGAAGTAAACCAGTCCATCGTCAAGATAAAGGTATATTATTAGCCATTTAATTATACATTTACTCAGACCATCGAATCTTCTGGTTCATCGTACTTAAATATTTTCTCTTATATAACTTCATGGACAGAAGTTGTTCTGTTGTCACTCTGCTGGATGAGCCGTGTATCTCTGAAAGCTTTAGGTTCCTCAGAGAGGTGACGGCAGTCTGGTGATGTTCTTCTCGTGCATGCTGTGGTGTCGGACCAGCTCATCTGAACGAGCAAACTTCTTCTGACAGTTCAGCCAGCGGCAGGTAAACGGTTTCTCACCTGGAACACAGAAAATAACAAGCATGACGTCTGAGAAAGTCCTGCGTAAACATCATCTATAAATAAGTATTGTTGTATTTCAGCTAAAGGATGAAGAGAGAAAAGGGCTTACGCACTTGTTTTACCTGTATGAGTCCGAGTGTGAGTCTTCAGGTGGTCCGAGCGAGAAAACTTTCTCTGACACGTCTCGCACTGAAATGGTTTCACTCCTGCAGGGCAAAAAGAGGGAGAGTATGGACTCAATATTACAGAGAAGAAAGATGTGGTAAAGTGGGGGAAAAGAGGCTATCTGACCTGTGTGTCTGCGCTGGTGTCTCTTTAGCTGGTCTGATCTGGAGAACCTGCGCCCACAGTCTGGGAAGTTACACTGGTAGGGCTTTTCTCCTAAAAAAACACACACACACATTTACTGACCTTTCATATCTCATTAATTATTATTCATTATTGTTATTATTATTATTATTAATAATAATACATTTATATTTATTAATTAATAAATTTTATTCTTATTGATCCAGTGTCTCACAGAAATACTAAGGCAAAGCAGGAACATATGCAAAAGTTAAGGCACCCTTGGTTAGACTGCGTGTTTTTTTTGTTTTTTTTAAATAAAACAACCTTAAAACATTCTCTACAGGAAACAAACTTGTTATTATATAGCACAGAGAATTTGAGCCTCTAAATGTCTCAGCCGTGCTATTGGTCTGGCTCTGTGTTTAACAGACACTACTTGCTGTGTCTGAGAGAGAAAAGGTCTAATAGGGTTTCTCCTCGTTGCTGAATCGTTGCCTGGCTTACTGGTTGGTTCCAACTACCTGTAAAGAGCAGGAAGCCAATTCATTGCAGGGCTTCAAATGCCCCCTGTCCCCTTTCCTTGAGTTCTGGCCTGCACAGAGCTTTGATCATTACACATCGGCCTGGCTCTAAAGTAACTGAGTTTATAATTGATTAATAAAGTGATCTATCTATCTATCAATCTATTACCCATAACAGCTGTGGGATGAATTGAAACATCAACTGTGAGCCAGGCCTACTTGTCCAACGCCAGTGCCTGACCTCATAAATGCTGTTTGTACTAACAAATTCCCACAGAATTTTGTGGAAAGCCTTCCCCAAAGAGGAGGCTGATGTAACAAAAACGAACGAAATTGCAAACAAATGCTTTTATTTTAGAGCTAAAAAGCTTATGGTTAGGTGTCCACATACTTTTGGCAGTACAGTTGCAGCAGCCTAAAAGCAGCAGTTTTTCACAACCATGCATCATGGGTAGACATGTCACACACCCACACATGAACACACACAGGGTCACTCAGGGGTCAAAACCACTCCAGTAACCATGGTAACATCAACACATTTCGGACTCAGTTGCTTAGAACCGGTTCCCCAGTGTGTGTGCACCAACAAAGCAGCACATTAGAACCGGTTCCCCAGTGTGTGTGCACCAACAAAGCAGCACTAAGCATTAACCATAGCTGTTCAGATCTACATACTGTTTGAATCTAAATTATACACTGAAGTAGTTTACATACACTTGTATGTGGATAACTGACCATAAGCTAGTAGGCCATACACTGATCAGCCATAACATTAAACCACCTCCTTGTTTCTACACTCACTGTCCATTTTCTCAGCTCCACTTACTTAGTTGATCCACCTTGTAGATGTAAAGTCAGAGATAATCGCTCATCTATTGCTGCTGTTTGTGGTCACAGGACGCTGCCCACAGGGCGCTGTTGGCTGTATATATTTGGTTGGTGGACTATTCTCAGTACAGCAGTGACAGTTGAGGTGTTTAAAACTCAGCGCTGCTGTGTCTTATCCACACATACCAGCAGACACACCACTAACACACCACCACCATGTCAGTTTAACTGCAGTGCTGAGAATGATCCACCACCTAAATAATACCTGCTCTGTGGGGGTCCTGTCCATTGAAGAACAGCATAAAAAGGGGGCTAACAAAGCATGCAGAGAAACAGATGGACTACAGTCAGTAATTGTAGAACTACAAAGTGTTTCTATATGGTAAGTAGAGCTGATAAAATGGACAGTGAGTGTAGAAACAAGGAGGTGGTTTTAATGTTATGGCTAATCGGTGTAGTTGTTAATATAGTTAACCACCGCCCCCTTGTGGCCAAGACGGTATTCGAATACGAATCCTTTTATTGTCATTGCACATTGTACTTGTACACTTGCACAACGAATTTGGAATGCAACCCCCCCTCTCGGTGCAAGAAAAAAAACAGCAAACAATAAAAAGTACTATATACAAATATGAATATAAAAATATAAAACAGTACTTAAACAAAAAGAAGCAGAACTGGAGCTATTGCACATGTCCTATTCAAATTAAATTAAATTAGAAGTTGCACATGTCCCATTGAAAGTGAAATAAGTGAAATTGCACAATACCCATTGAATGATGCATATTTGTGTCACATATTTGTGTTTAACAGTCTTTGTCTGTGTTTATTCACTCTTCTGTGAAGGGTTGTCTGCACAAAGAATTGATCATAACCCCAAAGAACAGCTTTGGGTTTAACTTGAACATCAATTGTAGGTCAGGCCAGTAGATGCATGAATAAAATAGTAAAAACAAATGTTAGACATGTAAAATGTGTGAGTAGCATGGCAGTGTGTGCATGCCAGTAGAACACTGATACAGGACTGGTACTGCTGATATCCCACCTGTGTGTTTCCTGCCATGCATCTGCAGATGGCAGAATTTGAAGTATCTTTTGCTGCAGCCTGGATATGAACACATGAATGGTCGTTTCTCATTTGGCTCAGCCGACCTCACTGTGGAGGGAGTGATGCTGAGTCGCTTCACATCCTACAGGGGGAGAGAGAAAAAGAGAGAGTGGATGTGGGTGGGTGGATGGAAGGACAAGACAGATGGAGTACCAAAAAATTTTATGAAGAACGTATACCATGCATGTGTTTTCAGGTCTCTCATCACCAAGAATAAGCAGCAACATGTTTAATATATTAAATTAATTTTTTCTTGCAGTTTAATCCTGTTCAGGGTCACAGTGGGCCCAGTGCCACCTGGAAATACTGAGCATAATTAGAATAACACCTTGGACAGAGCAGTCTATTACAGGGCATAACTTACTTGCCCATGTAGTTAGTCACATACACTGATCAGCCATAACATTAAAACCACCTCCTTGTTTCTACACTCACTGTCCATTTTATCAGCTCCACTTACCATATAGAAGCACTTTGTAGTTCAATTACTGACTAGTCCATCTGTTTCTTTCCATGCTTTGTTTAGCCCCCTTTCATGATGTTCTTCAATGGTTAGGACTCTTCCAGGACCACTACAGAGCAGGTATTACTTGGTTGGTGGATCATTCAGAGCACTGCAGTGACACTGACATGGTGGTGGTGTGTGGACATGGTATTTAAAAACTCCAGCAGCGCTGCTGTGTCTGACCACTCATACCAGCACAACACTTACTAACACACCACCACCATGTCAGTGTCACTGCAGTGCTGAGAATGATCCACCACCTAAATAATACCTGCTCTGTGGTGGTCCTGTGGTTGTCCTGGGAGAGTCCTGACCATTTAGGAACAGGGTGAAAGCAGGCTAAAAATGTATGT
This sequence comes from Trichomycterus rosablanca, assembly GCF_030014385.1. Classification (NCBI taxonomy): domain Eukaryota; kingdom Metazoa; phylum Chordata; class Actinopteri; order Siluriformes; family Trichomycteridae; genus Trichomycterus; species Trichomycterus rosablanca. The sequence continues at coordinate 8,629,914 of NC_085998.1, read as the reverse complement.
AGAGAAACAGATGGACTACAGTCAGTAATTGTAGAACTACAAAGTGCTTCTATATGGTAAGTGGAGCTGATAAAATGAACAGTGAGTGTAGAAACAAGGGGGTGGTTTTAATGTTATGGCTGATCAATGTATAAATGGGCAATTTACTGCCAATTAACGCTTGCCAGTCTACCTTCTGCATGTTTTTTTTTTTTGTTTTTTTTTTTTGGGGTTGCATGAGGAACCAATACAGACATGGGAAGAACACTTCTCACACAGAGTGACAAGAAGTGAGAATTGAACCCTTTTCCCACACCCTATGTTGCTGTATAGAGTAAAAACATGAAGTATTTGTATTTAGTTTATGGCAATTGGAACCACCGCAACTCTGACCAGGATAAAGCAGTGAAAAAACATGAAAATGGAATGAACAAATGTCTTTAAGAATGTGCTCATTACCCACCGTTTTGGTTGATGCGTTTCTTTAATTAAAAATGGAAGCTCTGGGCCTCCTCCATTTATACGTATTTATTATGTAGCACAGATAATTTGAGACTCTAAATGTCTCAGCGGTGCTATCGACCTGGCTGTGTCTGGGAGAGAAAAGGTCTAATAGGGTTTCTACTTGTTGCTGAATGATTGCCTGGTTGACTGATTGGTTCCAACTACCTGTAAAAGGCAAGAAGCCAATTTATTGCACGACTTCAAATGCAACTGCCCCCTTCCTTGAGTTCTGGCCTACACAGAGCTCTGATCATAACCCGTAACAGCTTTGGGATGAATTGACATTAACTGTGAGCCAGGAATGAACGAATGTCTTTAAAAATATGCTTATTACCCACCGTTTTGTTTAATGCACTTCTCTGGGCCTCCTTGATTTGTACTAAGTAATCAGGATTGACTCAGGCAATGCAAACCTTTATTCTGATAGAGTTGGTGAAAGGTGATCTCTCTATTTTCTGACAGAGGCTGTTCTACACTCTTCCCTCCACTGTTCTGTTTGTATCTAATGTGTTTCTGTTTTCCTGGATGAAAGCACTGTGTTGAGAAGCTATGCATCCCTGTTCACGTCTGAATAATCAAAGCGAACTACACATTGTAAACTAACCGACCTGACCTTGGCCTCAGAGTCTTTGCCACGGCTGGATGCCCAAGTCGGGGGGAGGGTGTGTGGCCTTTAGCTGAACCTGTGTGTGTGTGTGTGTGTGTTTGTGTGTGAGAGTGTGTTTGTGTGTGTACCTGTGTTTCTCTGAACACTTCGTGTGTCCTGCAGTGTGTGCTGCAGCCGAACATTACAGGAGCGGTGGCTGGTGAATTCTCGAACCCTGAACTTGGACTGTAAGACATTAACAGAAGGAATAAAATGTTAACTTGTTACTGCTCATATTATAATAATATTCAAACAATTTCACCCAGTTAATTCTCATTATACTGTATAATAATACAGTAATGTAAAAAACTAATTGCCCTTTTTTTATTGCGCAATAGTCATACCGAATGATCATTAAACAGGACGTGATGTAACACCAAGAGATTTTATGTTCATCATTCAAATCACTATTCAATTACCCCTGTAAAAATGTAGTTGTCCATTATAAATCTGTGGATTATACACCAATCAGGCATAGCATTATGACCACCTTCCTAATGTTGTGTTGGTCCCCCTTTTGCTGCCAAAACAGCCCTGACCCATCGAGGCATGGACTCCGCTAGACCCCTGAAGGTGTGCTGTGGTATCTGGCACCAAGATGTTAGCAGCAGATCCTTTAACTCCTGTAAGTTGTGAGGTGGGGCCTCCATGGATCGGACTTGTTTGTCCAGCACATCCCACAGATGCTTGATTGGATTGAGATCTGAGGAATTTGGAGGCCAAGTCAACACCTTAAACTCGTTGTTGTGCTCCTCAAACCATTCCTGAACCATTTTTGCTTTGTGGCAGGGCACATCATCCTGCTGAAAGAGGCCACAGCCATCAGTGAATACCGTTTCCATGAAAGGGTGAACATGGTCTGTAACAATGCTTAAGTTTGTTTGTTTGTTTATTAGGATTTAAACATTTTGGTTACATTCATGACAGGAACGGTAGTTACTTATACACAAGGTTAATCAGTTCACGAGGTTATATCGAACACAGTCATGGACAATTTAGTATCTCCAATTCACCTCACTTGCATGTCTTTGGTCTGTGGGAGGAAACCGGAGCAACCGGAGGAAACCCCACACGGACACGGGGAGAACATGCAAACATCACACAGAAAGGACCCCACCTGGGGATCGAACCCAGAACCTTCTTGCTGTGAGGCGACAGTGCTACCCACTTAGCCACCGTGCTGCCCCAATGCTTAAGTAAGTGGAACATGTCAAAGTAACATCCACATGGATGGCAGAACCCAAGGTTTCCCAGCAGAACATTGCCCAAAGCATCACACTGCCTCCACCGGCTCGCCTTCTTCACATAGTGCATCCTGGTGCCATGTGCTCTCCAGGTAAGCGACGCACACGCACCCGGCTATCCACGTGATGTAAAAGAAAACATGATTCACCAGTCCAGACCACCTTCTACCACTGCTCCGTGGTCCGGTTCCGATGCTCACATGCCCATTGTTGGCACTTTTGGCACTTTCAATGTTATTCACTTCACCTGCCAGTGGTCATAATGTTATGCCTAGTTGGTGTAAGTATTAGTTATGATCTTGAAAGCTAGACATCCATCTCTAGAAAAAAGTCAAATATGTTGAAATAGTTACAAATCTATATGTATGACTATAAGGCTCCACTGAACAACAGAGAGAGCGATTATCTGTAAATGAAAACAACTTGGAAAAGTGATGAATCTACCCCAGAGTGGCCAGCCACAGCTTATCCGGGAAATGTATTCTAACAATATGTAAAGAACATGAATTTAATACAAAGGCTGAACTGATATAAATAATCAGGTTCCTCTTTGAGAAATGCTCACTGGTGTGTGAATGGTTTGTTTGAAAGGGTCAGGATGTGTGGGCAGCACCTGATAAACTGCTAAGTCTCTATAAAGCTTTCTTTGTCTTACTAGCTAACCATCTCCTCCTGTTCTATTAGCTAACACTGATTTGCTCATCCCTCAGTCCATCTGTCCATCCTTGTGTTTCTACAAACACTTTAATGTTCATGGTAACAAGAAGGTGCAGATTTGGTGATTTTCCACATGAGCATAAATATTACACATCTTATCCTTATTACCCATTAAAAACCCCACCCTAAAACCTCATACGCCCATCAGCCAACGGTATACCACTCCGATCTCTCTCGCATGCTGCATTCCATCAGAGCACTTCCACCACACCCACGCTCAGATACTTTATCTTCATTCAACTGGTTGACTGAGAAGAACCTTCCCCCTCATATCTACCACCCACCTTCCACCAGTGAAGCTAAAGCGTAACTTCACACTTTTAAATCACACTTTTTTTAAAGTAATTCTTCCGGATTCTTGTTTGTTTTGAACACACCGCTTTATCTTGGTCAAGGTCACAGAGGGACAAAGGGTCTGGTACCACCCAAAAAGGCAGGAAAACAGCTTGGACAGGGCACTGAAATACACTTACATATTCATACACTAACTGGGGCAGTTTATAGCAGCCAATAAACCGTTAACGATACACTCGTTATGCTCGACAGTCCCAATTAGCAGTGTCTTAATGTTTGTTTGTTTATTAGGATTTTAACATCATCTTTTACACTTTGGTTACATTCATGACAGGAACGGTAGTTACTCATTACACAAGATTCATCAGTTCACAAGGTTATATCGAACACAGTCATGGACAATTTAGTGTCTCCAGTTCACCTCACTTGCACGTCTTTGGATTGTGGGAGGAAACTCATGCAGACACAGGGAGAACAGGCAAACTACCCACAGAAAGGACCCCGACTGCCCCGCCTGGGGTTCGAACACAGGACCTTCTTGCTGTCAGGCGACAGTGCTACCCACTTAGCCACCATGCCGCCCAGCATCTTAAAGAAATAAATTGTGGATGGATATAATGCCTGTGAGGCTGTTGTACTATCAGTGAAGGCTCAAAACCAAACACTTGTTTCTTGGTTCTGGTCACATTTTGTGAGAAGATATCAATTTCTTTGGGCTTTCATGCGTTTTCTTACCACCCAAAAACATGCAGAAGGTGGAGTGACTACACTGTGACAGTGACTAGGATGAAGCAGTTAATGAAAAGAAATAAGGAATAAAACAATAACTAAATCAGCACAGTGGCATAGCTAGTCAAGTGGGTCCTGCACAACAACATGGTTCCTGAGGACCTTTGCTTTCTGTCACTGTCTGTGAGGAGTTTGGCATGTTCTGTCTTTTACTTTTGGTACTCTAGTTTTCTTCCAGCTTATAAAAACATACAGACAGTAAATTAGCTTCACTAATTTGGCTGTAGTAGGTGTGAGGCAGAATCACTCTGTGTTGAAATGGTGTCCTTTCTTGGTTTGTGCCTAGTGGCATCAGACCCACCTTAACCCTGACCAGAATTAAAGCCATGTGAAAAGAAAAAGAAAGTCAGATAAATGAAAGATTACACAACCATACTGGGGGCAGTATGGTGGCTCAGTGGGTAGCACTGTTGCCTCACAGCAAGAAGCTCCTGGGTTCGATCCCCAGGTGGGGCGGTCCGGTTCCTTTTTGTGTGCATGTTCTTCCTGTGTCTGAGTGGGTTTACTCCGGGTGCTCCAGTTTCCTCACAAAGTCCAAAGTGAGGTGAATTGTAGACACTAAATTGTCCATGACTGTGATATAACCTTGGGAACTGATGAATCTTGTCTAATGAGTAACTACCGTTTCTGTCATGAATGTAACCAAAAGTGTAAAACATGACATTAAAATCCTAATAAACAAACAAACAAACATCACTAAATTGGCTGTAGTAGGTGTGAGGCAGAATCACTCTGTGTGTGTGCCCAGTGGCATCAGACCCACCTTAACCCTGACCAGAATTAAAGCCATGTGGAAAGAAAAAGAAAGTTTGTTAAAGTGAAACTTCAGATTGAAAAATTTTGTAAATTTGCTGTTGTTTTCAAAATTATTGTATAAACTGATGTGGACGTGAGCACCACACTTGAATGATAACCCTGCATGGATGCTAAAACCAGTATAACTCTTCTAAGTGCAAGTCAGATAAATCAAAGATCACACAACCATGTACTGTGTAAACAATATATCTGAGTATACAGAGTCTAAAAAAGTTTATACCTCTTGATGTTTGATGACAGATGGTTGACAGGGTTCAAGGGCAGACATTCCGTCATTTGGTACAAATTATCACTGTCAGGAAACAAACAAACAAAAGCAGAGGGTCAGAGAAAGAAAAAGAGCTGGTGTCAGTAGTGGTGACTGAGTTTAAATCTCATATTCACATCAAACTTTTTCTCTATATTATACAGAGACAGTGACATCGATGGTCAAGTTTTCTTTTTGTTGTTTTGTTAATTCTCAAAAATAGCTTTAATTAAAAATGTTACAAAATATTTTTGATATTATTTTTTGGATTAAAGATGTCCAGTTCCAGCCCAAAAATGTTTTTTACGCCCCATATCACCCGCTGACCACCAGTTGCTGCAAAGGTAATAAGCACAGTTGCAAAAGGCTTAACCAAGGTAGAACAACACAGTTACTAAATAAACCGAATAATAAAACTTGAGAAATTAAGTTGACCAGGATTGGTTTGTTTTGTACATACTGATGTGGACGCGAGCACCACACTTGAATGATAACCCAACATGGACAATAAAACCAGTATAACTCTTCTAAGAGCAGGTCAGATAAATCAAAGATCACACAACCATACTGACCACACTATGTACTGTGTGACCACCAGTTGCTACAAAGGTTGCAAAAGGCTTAACCAAGGTAGAACATTACAAAACTTACTAAATAAACCAAATAATAAAACTTGAGAAATGACCCAAACCATAAGCTGCAGCCCCAAACAGGACTAAAGAACTGCACTCTACGCTATTGCTAGAAAACACCAAAAACACAGGTGCAGATCTGACAAGAAACAAATAAGCACTTGAGTTCAACTTTACCAGCTACTCAGTCCACCAGTGAGTTACAACCCAAAGGTTCACCAGAGAACCAGACAAGTGAACCCAGCAAACTGGAGGCAAAACAATCTGCCAGGCACTTCATGGACACATTTTGAGACTGAAGGATGCCAGCTACAGAACTAAAATGTTTTAGGAAACAAAAGCTTGAAATCACTAGCCACAGAGTGTGCCAAGACTTGCCGGTCGGTCATCCACATACTGACATAATAGGCTACGTCTCAGGGGGACTGGCATCCTGTGCAAGGTGTGGATGAAGCGGTGGTAAAACATGAAAATGAAGAAGTTGCAAGACTTACAATAATGTTATAGACAAACACTCTCTCATGTTTTCTATGCTGTTGTGTCCTGTGCTGACCTGCTGACTCCACTTCCTGTTTGCCCTGTACATTCAGTGATTTTTTGATTTTAGAACATGTTTTTACTCTGCTACATGTTTCCCACAGGACTGAAGTAATCAACAACCTCTATATCTGATCAAGCACAGCGGAACTGCAGAGCACCAGCGTGCCTGGTACAATGTTGTAATCACATAACGTCATCAGTGTGCTGACAGCGGAGAGGTACTGGGGGGGAAAACCTGCTGAATAAATCCGGGTTAAGAACGTCATCTGTGCTCCAGTATCTGATGAGTATATATAACTGAATAAATGAATGATGGAAAAAACTCACCTAATGTCTAAATGGCAATTATGAACACAGCTACACTGTAACATAAAGCAACCAACAGAGTTCTAAAGAGGCCAACAGAAATGCTTCCACAGTAAATATTTCCCTACTCTAGTTTAAGTAGACAACAGTCACACAAGAACACATATCTGCTGAAACCCTGTTAGAACAAAGTTGTTGTTTTGTTTTTTATGAATAAGAATGTTAGTAAATACATGTTGGTTCTCAGCTTATGTGCTTAGTAAAGAGGTGGGTTTTAATCATCTTTTGACTGTCATTTAAACATTATAAAAAAGAATACATTTTATATATCTGTGAGTGATGGGTGTATCATTCACATTCAGCACATCTTTCTGAGCTGAATTTTATTAAAAATGTATAGAGAAGGCGCTCAGATGGCGCAGTGGTAGCACACCAGAGCTGGGATTTCGAATACATCATATCAAATCTCAGCTCTGCCATCCAGCTGGGCTGGGCGCCTACATGAACAGTGATTGGCTGTTGTTGGCTGATGTGCAGAGTTGAGGACTAATGCTGATCAGGGTGTGGCTCTCCGTGCACGAGGCTGATCCACATATGAACTTGCCTCGTGCAGGTGAAAAGTTGCAGTCGGTACTGCACATGTGTTGGAGAGGGTTCCTCAGTCAGCAGTAGAGGATTGTAGGTAGAGGTGAAGCGTAATGCAATCCGGGTAATTGGATACGACTAGATTAGGGGAGAAAATTGGGGGGAAATTGGAGAATGAGAATTGTAAACAAATTTATAGAGAATTTAGACAATGAAAGTCCATCAGAGAGTTTCCTGTCACACTGGGGAATTAAGACAATGTTGAAAGATGAGTGGGTCAATCTTTAAGGCTGTTGTACTTTTGAAGTTGTAACTGGCAGTAATGGCTTTGCAAACAACTACATTGAATAAAATGTGGTGTTTAAATTAAGACTATTGCCATGGTGTGAATATTGGAGAGACCAAATCTACCTATTGGGATTCCTGCCATTCTAAAACATTCTCATCATGTAAACTACTTATGGGAACACGACAGATCCCAACTTTAAGCAAAGCTAGTAAGTGGAATATATTTGTTTATCATTTTTACATCAGTATATTGGGAAGGGAGCGGCACGGTGGCTCAGTGGGTAGCACTGTTGCCTCACATCAAGAAGGTCCTGGGTTTGATTCCCAGGCGGGGCGGTCCGGGTGCTTTCTGTGTGGAGTTTGCATGTTCTCCCCATGAGTTTGCATGTTCCTCCCACAGTCCAAAAACATGCAGTCAGGTTAATTGGGGACACTGAATTGCCCTATAGGTGTGTGTGTGTGTGTGTGTGTGTGTGTGTGTGTGTGTGTGTGTGTGTGTGTGTGTCTGCCCTGCGATGGACAGGCGCCCCGTCCAGGGTGTTACTGTGTGCCTTGCGCCCACTAAAAAGCTGGGATAGGCTCCAGCAACCCCCCCTCCCCATATTCATATAAATATATTTCAATATTTAGTGAATCTACGCACTGAATTTATGCTAGTTTCATCAAATATTTTTTTTCTTTTCACACAAAGCGTGTTTCCTGAATTTCCAGGAACTCCCAAGGTTAAAAAATATTGGCTTCTCTGGTTCTGGTGGGAACTGGCTGAACACCATGCTGTATGAGGAAGGGGGCATGGCAAAAAGGCTCCAGACTCTTATCAACCGCAGTTCTGATAAATTGGGTTCTCGGTGATCTCCCCTATCTCAAAACAATATGAGAATGCAATTCGGAGAATTCTGAGCCGCTAATAAGGAAACATACCTACTAGCTTGTGCTTGTTCATTTGTTTTGTGGTGTCACGATGCTCATTAGCCATCTCTCCCCTTTTGTATTTTCAAAAGTTCACCTCGACCTTACCCTGAACACTTCTCTGTGTCTCTTGGGAAGAAAAAACTGAGAGGGAAATGGACAGTAGATCACACTGAGTGCATTTTGGCATGATGTGTAAGTTCTAACCTTTACACAGACATCACGGCTCCTGTGGAACAACACTGAAGTTCTGATTCATTCAGCAGCACAATCTGATATTAAAACTGTTGGGTTGTGTCAATGTCTCAGGGTGATACTAGCCTAGCTGCTCAACAAACACAATCCATGTCTGAGGGATTGAAGGATAGAGTTTATGCTCATCACTACTGCCAGTAAATCCTGCTGTCTGGTCAAGGTGTTGGTACAGGTGGTGGAGATGCACGTAGGGCATAGCATGACTCTCCGTATGCAAAATGTCTCGCGAGAATCCACCGCTAGGTGGTGATTTAAACAGCCAGTGACTTCATGTGTTGAAAGGGGTGAGTGCCAGTCTGCAACTCTTCTGATGTGATACAAGCAGAAGAGAAATAGTAATAGGGAATCAGAAATGACTACATTTGAAGGAAAGGGGGAGAAATGCAAAAAAGAAAAGGCTAAAAGAGTAATTGACCACAATGTAACTATTCACATACTGACCGTACAAAGGTGTTTAATACAAATACAGGAGTAATACAGGAGGTTTTTTTCTATTCACCTCCCTTCTGTTTACTTAATGCCCCCTTTTGGATTGAAGGGTGATAAATGACCACTTACGAGAGTGTAGTATTTAGTAACTGAAGAATTTTGGATGATTATTAGCGAGCCAGGTCTCATCCGACATCAGTGACAGACCTCACAAATGCGCTTTTGACTGAATGGACAAACATTTTCACAGACACAGTCCAAAAAACTTGTTGAAGGCTGTGACCCTGCTTCTGGTCATGACTGTAAGGAGTTTGGAATGTTCTCCTTGTGTCACTGTGGGTTTCTGTTATCTTCCTCTCAAAAACATGCAGAAGCTTTATTGGCTACTTTAAATAAGTGAGCGAGTAAATGTGAGACTATTTGCTCTGTGTTGAGTACTTAAGTCACGCATCAGCAGAACCTGTCATTTACACTAAATGTGATGTCATGTAAGCATTAAATTACATTAGCCCACTACCGCTGGGATACAGGGTTCAAATCCCCAGCGGTGCTTTCAGCCAGGCTATGTCTTAGGAGGGGGAAATCGCCAAGGCCCTTTGATGGATTGGCATACTGTCCGACGAGGTGTGTTACTGCATTACACTTAGTGATTCTGGGGGAACCGGACCCACCACAACTCTGGCCAAGATAAAGCAGTGGTAAAACATAAAAAATACAGTTAAATAAATGATGTCAGTTTGTGGTGGTTGGTAAACTTAATAGAAGTTCAGTTGAGCCGTAAAACAGAACAGCAGTCGTACCTGTTATAGGTGTTTCGTAACAGCAGAGTCTGGCTGTCTGTGGGGGCATGACACCCATAGGCAGGGGGTGGCGTCAGGTACTGTTGCTCATCTGCAAAAGTGAAAAACATGTAATAGTTTTTAATCATTACTTGTTATTACTCTCTTTATATAATCAAGTCATCCCCTTCCTGAGATAATTATCAGACACCGACAGACGTTAGCAATTAAAGATGCTGTTTGTAATTTTAAAGCCCTTTACTCCATGTGATTCTAGAATCCTGCATCTTCCGCACACCAACCCGCCCTCTCTCTTGAAATAACATGATGCAAAAAGAAAGCCTGAAAATGTAATCACTGAGATACACTGAAGATCAACCTCACAAAACACTTTTCCAGATTACAAACAGCACCCTGTACACATTTTATTTTGGTTTCTATCTACTGATCCCTGATGTTCACATGCCTATTTAATTCCGCTTTATTACACAGATTCTCAATCATGTGGTCATCTGAAATGGAGACTGGGTCTTAGCAGACAGTCAATGTAGAGTTCTAGGCAAGTAAATGTAACATATGTCATTGTTTATTACAAATTATTTACTAGTTCATTGTCTGCTTTACTACTGCTTTATTATGGTCAGGGTCACACTGGGCTTGATTAATTGGATGAAAGACCCCAAGCAGGTCACAAGTCCATCACAGGGCAGACACACACAAACACATTAACACACACTTACAGTAATTTTAGTAGCTCCAGTTGGCCTGACTGCATGTCTTTGGACTTGTAGGAGGAAACCGGAGCACCCAGAGAAAACCCACACAGAAAGAACCCCGGTTGCCAGGCTACGGAATTGAACCCAGGCTGTTCTTGTTGTGAGGCAACATCGATACCCGCTATGTCATGTAAAGTGAACCCAACCTATTGTACATGTCCACTTGCATTTTCTCTGGCCGCATAGTGCCGCTCTGCCTCTCTTTGCTCTCTACTGGTGGTGAATCTGTAAAGTCTCTTTGGTTTCAGTCAAAGAATAAATAAAGTGAATGCCTTTTATTTGTCATATATACATACAGAAGTTCAGTACAACTAAATTATTTCTTGTTTAAAAGCTGGGGTCAGAGCGCAGGGTCAGCCAATGTTCTGTGCCCCTGGAGCAGACAGGGTTAAGGGCCTTGCTCAAGGGCCCAACAGTGGCTGTATGGCATAGCTGGGATTCGAACTCTTAACCTTTCAGTTGATAGCTCAAAGCCCTACCACTGCCTCACTGTTATTGTGTATAAATTTTTTTCCTATAAAGTTTGTGCCTGATGGTTAAACACAGAAAGCTAGACCCTGGAGAACATTTGCTTGGCTCTCTCTTGCTGCAACTGTTCCAGGATCCAGCTGAGGAAACAAGTGGGATGTAAGACACAAAGCTTAGTATAAGCATTCAAATGTATATAAAAAAAGGACATTAAGCAATCTGGCTTTTGTAAATATGTTTTGTTGTTATGGTTTGTTCGCCCTAATCCTGAATAAAGAACATAGTTTAGCTATTTTTTGTGGAATATGCACTATATTCCACTAATGTACTGGGAGAAAAAAACACACATGGAGGGGAATAGATTTAGCAACATTTTGAACCCTTGAAATAAGGTCACTGGTCAAAAAGGTTGGAAGTTTCTACATTAAAATGTTTATGAATGCAACACGTAGCAAGCATAACCATTTATCCCGGTGCACTAATAAATCTTCTGCTTAAATTCTTTAAAAAAAAACAGAATCTGCACTCCTGGTTTCCAGTGTAGTTGTAAAACAAAGGTCTATACAGGAGGTCTAACAGATTGCTCCTAAGGGAGAAGATAACAAGTTATCAAAACAGAGTGTGTGCTCTCCAGTCTATAAAGCATTTTTAAACCTCTAACACAGATTTCTTTTTTCTATCTGGTACTAAGAGATCAACCTCCTTAGAGTCTGATTTCATTACAATGATTTTCAGATCAGATCTATATTGACGCTTTTTCTCCAATTCATTTCATAAAAAAGAGAAATCATTACATATTTAATGTGTCTCATATTTGGGCAAAGGTGTTTTGGCTTTGGAACGCCCACTGCATTATTAATAAATAGTCAAGTCAGATTTATTAGTATGGTGTGATTTACAGTCGACGTGGTCTCAAAGCAGCTTGACAGATTCCAGGTTTAAAACCCTCTGTTGAACAAACTTAAAGCAGAACTGTTGCAGTGTGTCAATAGTCCTTACCTACAGTGGACTGCAAAGTGTCCTCATGTTTAAAATGGTGAGAACAGGGAAACGGATGAGAGGGGTGGCTGGCAGACTGGGGGAAACCTGGAGTGCCACCCAAATCTGCTGTATATATGAAGGAGAGAGAGTGTGTGTTAGTTTGCTACATCTACACATGAAATAATCAATACAAAAAGGCAAAGAGACTCGATTTCTTATGGTTTGTGTGCATGTTAAATTTAAGACTTTTAAGTATCGTGTTTTTAATGTTCAGTTTTATAATTAAATGTTTTTTAAGAAAATGCAGTTTCTTTAAAAAAAATTACAATGTTTTTTATCTGAAACCATGATGCTTTGTGCTCTAAACATTTCTTAATATTTGATTAATTCAGATCCATAATATGTGAACAGCAGCTTAAAGAACATTCTGATAAGCAGCAGATCAAATCCACCTGCTTAAAGTCACTGATCATGAGCTTCAATAGAAAGGACAAGACTCTGAAATCTGACCTTTCATACAAAGGAACTGACTTGGTCACTTTTATAAATGTGCCTGCTTGCTTTTTCTAGTAGCGCCAAATACTAAATAAACAGAAATTGATGTATTTTATACTTATACTGTTTATTTAAATGATTTTGCTGATTAAATGATTTGTAATAAAAGCATTGAAATAAATTTGAGGAAATGTGAAAAATAGAAGCAAGTTAACTAGTGGCCTCAGACTTTTGGTCTCACCTGTATATTTATGCATTTTCTCAAATGATATTTTGATAAAAAGTACTACTTTAATGTGATAAAGTTTGTACCCCTCTGAATTACATTTTTAGGAGTTTAATGACAAAAATTATTATAATTATGCGATGATATGTTTCAAATCCATGTAATTGCTAAATTGTATCCTTATTATTAAATAATTCGCAAAAAAAATTATAAGGTTATTTATACAAGGCAGTCAACATAATGTGGCTCGGCAGCACCCACACAGTAAATCTGTAAATATTCTGGTACTCCTGTATGTTTGGTTGAGATTTTGTTAGATAATATAATTTATAAAAAGCATCTACATCTATTGTTTAGATTCAACATGATTTTTAAAATTAACAGACATAAAGAATAAAATTATAATACACTATGATGTAACCAAATGCTTTAGCTACACAAAAAACTCAAAAGGATTTCATAAACAAAATAACATTAATATTTAACTGTACAATGATAAGTGTGATCTATCTAAATTCCACAGGATCCCACTGTTCAGCCAGATTCGTCTTATTTTATATTTATAAATTATTAATTAGCAGTGATACACAATATGATGTGTGTATTCAGCAAAAAAATTAAAATAAAAAATAATTAAATAAAAAAATATAATAATAAAAAAATATAAAATTAAATGCAGTCTCTAAATTTTACAAATAAAATTAATTCCCTACAATGATGCAATAAAAAATATTTTTGGGACATTTTAGTTTGTGAGGCTTTATAATTGTTTGGTTATTGCTGCAATTCACAAAAAACATGAAGCTTTCATATAATTATTTATAGCATATATAGGATCTTTTGTGCCACCATTAAGAACTTGATCAAAGTTCTTCTGGGATTTAAAATGAATCATTGTAAAGAACCATGGCCAAGGAGAATTTTAAATAAAAGAGGTCCCCTGTCTAATCATCATATTTCAAAAAGACTGGACAGTAAAAGTTCACTTACTCTGGGTTAGAGGATTATCCATACTTATATACGGGCCACTGCTGAGCACTCTGCTTTGTCCATTCATCGGTTCAGGGAACGTCCCATACCTGCAGCCTCCTGCAGACAGCTGCCCTGAGAAGTGCACAGTGAAGGCCCCGAAGGTGCAGTGTGGGTCATCATGGGTGTCCACTGCCCCCCAGCCAGGCTCCTGCTTGATGAAAGGTGAGGGCAGAGCCGGGTATGGAGGGCTGGGGTTAAAGTCCATGATTGGGTTCCACTGTGGAGGTCCGCTTTTGGGTGTTGGGAGAGCAGGGAGAGTTGGGACAGATGGCATAAGGGCAGTCAGGTCTCGCACCTCCGATTCCATCAGCCCACATGCCTCGGTCAGCATTTAAGTAACTAATGAAGAAAAAAGAAACAAAAGGCGGTTTTGGGATCTGCTCAAGTTTCGTGGAGACGATTCAGTTTGCTGAGAAACATCAATCTGGTGCTAAAGCAAAGACATGCAGGGTTCTCCTACATAATGAGCACTGTGGATTCCCTTGGTTCTTCTAAATCTGGTTCTTCTTTATCTGGTCATTCTGTTGAATGCAATAAGGAAAAGTCTGAGAGCCTGTAAGGAGAGTGTTAGGAGCTGTTCTGATCCTTAACCATGTCTGGAGCTGGACAGTGTGGGTCGTATCTGAAACAACCCTGGAGGAGGAGTCATTCCTCTGGGCAGAACTTTGTGCATCTTGACAAGTATCATGATACATGTGTCCGTGGGGGTGTTTACAAGAGTTGGTGTTCTATTTCATCACTACGCCTGAAGTGCTTCTGAACAATAAACTATCAAACAAAAAATGGACCAAAGTACCCTGGTGAAAAAAAAAGTATACTTAAGTATACTAATTTTCAATATGCACTGTGCACTAAAGTATATTATTGTCACACTAATAATCAATACACTTAAAGAGTGCTAAAATGGAACAACTATTTTTGTACTTAATATACATACAGTGTATCACAAAAGTGAGTACACCCCTCACATTTCTGCAAATATTTCATTATATCTTTTCATGGGACAACACTATAGACATGAAACTTGGATATAACTTAGAGTAGTCAGTGTACAGCTTGTATAGCAGTGTAGATTTACTGTCTTCTGAAAATAACTCAACACACAGCCATTAATGTCTAAATAGCTGGCAACATAAGTGAGTACACCCCACAGTGAACATGTCCAAATTGTGCCCAAATGTGTCGTTGTCCCTCCCTGGTGTCATGTGTCAAGGTCCCAGGTGTAAATGGGGAGCAGGGCTGTTAAATTTGGTGTTTTGGGTACAATTCTCTCATACTGGCCACTGGATATTGAACATGGCACCTCATGGCAAAGAACTCTCTGAGGATGTGAGAAATAGAATTGTTGCTCTCCACAAAGATGGCCTGGGCTATAAGAAGATTGCTAACACCCTGAAACTGAGCTACAGCATGGTGGCCAAGGTCATACAGCGGTTTTCCAGGACAGGTTCCACTCGGAACAGGCTTCGCCAGGGTCGACCAAAGAAGTTGAGTCCACGTGTTTGGTGTCATATCCAGAGGTTGGCTTTAAAAAATAGACACATGAGTGCTGCCAGCATTGCTGCAGAGGTTGAAGACGTGGGAGGTCAGCCTGTCAGTGCTCAGACATATGAGCTGCAGTTCATTGAGGGAAACATGAATTCCAACATGTATCAAGGAATCAAGGAATCAAGGAGGGTTTATTGTCATTCACATCACATGTGGTACATGAGGTGGAACGAAATTATGACCCAAGGTCCCAGTTACACCCAATAAAATATCTAATATATACAATACAAAAGAATAATCATAGTATGAAAAATATTTACAAATATAAAAAGTAGAAGTAAATGTAGCAATGTAAAAATGTAGAAATGTAAAAATGTAGAAATGTAAAAATGTAGAAATGTATCAGCAACATGAACAATAAGAGTGCATTTAACTTATAAGCATGGGTAGTAGAACTGAGTAGCAGCATAATAAAATGACCAAGTGCAAGGTGCAAAGACAGTGTCTTATTGTGCGTAAATGTAAGGTGTCCAAGTGTACTCTGAAAGTGTCAGTGCAGAGTGTTTGGCGAGGTGGAGTTTGAGAGTCTTACAGCTTCGGGAATGAAGCTGTTTCTCAGTCTTGTTGTTCTACACTTAATGCTCTGCAGCCTCCTGCCTGAGGGGAGCGGGACAAAAAGTGAGTGTGCTGGGTGAGTGGGGTCCTTCATGATGCAGGTGGCCCTTTTCCTGCATCTGGAGGTGTAGATGTCGGTGGTGGTGGGGAGGTTGACTCCGACCGTCCTCTGTGCGCCTTCACCACTCTCTGCAGAGCTTTCCTGTCTGCAGCCGAGCAGCTTCCATGCCACACGTTGATGCTGGAGCACAGGACGCTCTCCACCACACATCTGTAGAAGGAGAATGTACTGTGACATTCTGAAACAGAGCATGATCCCCTCCCTTCGAAAACTGGGCCTCATGGCAGTTTTCCAACAGGATAACGACCCCAAACACAACCTCCAAGATGACAACTGCCTTGCTGAGGAAGCTGAAGGTAAAGGTGATGGACTAAACCCAATTGAGCACCTGTGGCGCATCCTCAAGTGGAAGGTGGAGGAGTTCAAGGTGTCTAACATCCACCAGCTCCGTGATGTCATCATGGAGGAGTGGAAGAGGATTCCAGTAGCAACCTGTGCAGCTCTGGTGAATTCCATGCCCAGGAGGGTTAAAGGCAGTGCTGGATAATAATGGTGGTCACACAAAATATTGACACTTTGGGCACAATTTGGACATGTTCACTGTGGGGTGTACTCACTTATGTTGCCAGCTATTTAGACATTAATGGCTGTGTGTTGAGTTATTTTCAGAAGACAGTAAATCTACACTGCTATACAAGCTGTACACTGACTACTCTAAGTTATATCCAAGTTTTATGTCTATAGTGTTGTCCCATGAAAAGATATAATAAAATATTTGCAGAAATGTGAGGGGTGTACTTACTTTTGTGATACACTGTATAGTTGTGCAAGTTAATATACTTTAGTTGTGCAAAAATAGTACAAAAGCTCAACTTTAATTGTATTAAGTGTACTAAACTGTACTAAATTGAGACTGTTCTAAGTATATTTATTTCAACTTAAGTATACTACAGTGTATGTATTTAACTCGGTTTCAGACACACTTAATGTGAAATTAAAACACATTTAATCAGTATTTCAAGTTCACTACTATTATGCTCCAAATACATTAGAAATGTTTAAAAAAATGAATTATAGACACATTTAATCATTTCATTTGTAATTTTTATTATTTATCTTCAGCTATTTTTCAATTTTTTGTATATTTGCAAATTCTACTAACTTTTTATAATTTGTACATTGTCTGCTTAGCATTTTTGTATACTGTATTTCCTGTATATTGAGTGCTACCAACAGCCTGAAACTAAATTCAGTACAAGCCTTTACTGCATGTTTTATATATCTATGAAATTATGTTGTCTATCCAAAGAACACAAAGTTGTTTCAGAATGTATGCTTAAATCATTTTAGTTTCTTTGATGTATGAAAGTAAGCAATTTTTTTTATTTGTCTCTTTATCAGGCACGTGCACAGACATTTTTGGGGGCAGGTGCTCAAGCCAAAAAAAGGGCACCCATTGCCAAAATTAGTAATAAAATAATAAATAAAAACACAGTAGGATATTTGTATTTTTGTTAACACAATCACTACACATCTAATCAAATAACTCAAATTATCAAATTGCATAAATAAATGAAAAACAGGCAAAAACAAGGCCATACTGTGCACGCTTTTTAATAACCAAACAATATATTAAATAATCATCAAAAAATAGCTCAACTTAAGATCTACCTTTGATTTCAAATCAGAAACCCACTTTGGGTAGTTAATGTTAACAATGGGCCTATTATTCTGCCAATAAAATCAAATAGACAGCTAAATAACATTTTCCTATTTATTCATCATTTTTTGTATGCTCTTCTATATTATAGAGCATTATATTTAGCCTTCTACATATATTGGTCTAGGCCAGTGATAGCTCAAACACAAAGTTGCCAGTTCAAGCCCTGCCACCACCAAGCTGCCACTGTTGGGTCCCTGAGCAAGGTCATTAACCCTCACTTGCTCATCATGTTCCGCTCATTGTGGATAAAAGTGTCTGCTAAATGCTAAAAATGTAAATGTTAGTATAAATGCTTGCATGAAAACAACTCCTTGACTAAAGGTGACTTTTCCTACACAGCATTTTGGCCAGGATGCTGTAATTATAAAATGTTGTATGTTTGTATTTATTTTCAACACTTTACTGTGAGAGCTACTTGACATTTTCCTGCAAAATATTTGTGCTCATGCTTTTTTTCCTTCAGGCTTTCACATCAAAATAAGTAAGAATTTAAATTAAACAAAACTAGTGACCTTGTCTAATTTGTAAAACAGTAAAACACTTTTGGGGGAATTGATGACAGAGAGGGTAATTTTTATTTTTAAATATTAATGATTGTAGAAAAAAATTGGGTTCCAACAGAAAGGGCACTTTTCTCATCCAGGGCTTGAGCACCACTAGGGGTCTATCTGTGCACGTGCCTGCTCTTTATACAGATACAACATGGCGATGACCCAGTGTACCCTGGGGCATCTCTCACAAAAGGACAGAGTCTGCTGTTGCTCATGTCGTATGTATTGAGACACAGCCTGACTGGAGTAGCTCTTCAACATCTTCTTGACATTTTTAATGAACATTTTCCAGGCTTAGTGCCAGCTACCCTGTATCTTTTTGATAAAGCCTACGGACACTTTGGCCACTATGTGCCACATTTTTATTGTGTTAAATGTGAAAGTTACATAGGACCCAGGGAGACAGCTCCAACAGTCTGTTCTTTTTGTAAATTTGCATTTGATGCTGACTATAATTTAAGATTTGGTTTTTATTTTCTTGTACTTAGTCTGTCAAAACAGATTGTGGATATTTTGGAAAAACCTAAGATTAATTTTTAAAAAGACAGAGTCACCAACAGGCATTATTTCTGACATACAATCTAGAGCACTTTATAAAAACCTGATACAAAGTGGCAAAATGGGAGATGATGACATTTCAATCATATGGAACTGTGATGGAGTTCCAGTGTTTGAGAGTAATAATTATCAGATATGGCCTATTCAGTGCCAAATCATAGAACTTTTGCCAAGAGACCATCAAGCCAACATATGCATCCCATGTCTATGGTTTGGTAAGGGGAAGCCAAATATGATTACATTCCTGAATGCTTTTGTGGCAGAGCTTAAAAATCTGGAACAAATTGGAATTAAATGGAAAGACTCTGAAAATAAAAAACACACAAGTAAAGTTTATTCATTAATCTGTTCTGCAGATTCAGTTGCACGTCCCCTTCTAAAAAATACTAAACAATTCAATGGCAAATATGGCTGTGACTTCTGCCTCCACACTGGTGGTGGTCCTTATGCTTGGGAGACTCCAGAACCACCTTGTAGGTCAGAGCAAGATCATTTTAAACATGCATTGTTAGCAACACCTGCTGAACCAGTAATGGGTGTGAAAGGCCCATCCCCTCTAATGGAACTTAAGAATTTTAATATTATCACAGGTTTGGTTCCTGAGTACCAACACAGTGTCTGCTTAGGAACCACTAGACAGCTTGCATCTCTCTGGCTAGACAGTAAGCACCATGGGAAAGACTGGTACTTAGGTACAAAAGTCGGCATTATAGACAAGCAACTCCTTGCCATTAAACCACCAGTAGAGGTCACAAGGGCACCAAGGTCAATTAATGACCGAAAATATTGGAAAGCAAGTGAATGGAGGTCATTTTTGCTTTTTTATGCAATGCCTGTCTTGAGCAACATTTTAAAAAAGAAATATTGGAATTATCTACTTTTATTAGTTTTTGCAATGCACATTCTTCTCCAGGATGCCATCAAAGTCAGTTAGGTAGATTTGGCAAAACAAGCACTTCACAAGTTTGTGTTTAACTTTGAAAAACTTTATGGTGCTGCTAATGTTTCTTTTAATGTTCATTTGTTGATGCACCTGGCAGAAAGTGTGCATAACTGGGGGCCACTGTGGGCAACATCAACATTTCCTTTTGAATCATTTAATGGAACTCTTCTTAGGTTATTTAATGGAACAACACATGTGCTTACTCAAATAGTAAAGAGATTCCTTAGGTGGAGAAGCTTATCTAAAAAAGCTGAAAAAATTATGGCCAATGTAAATGTTAGGCAACTGTTTGACAACCTCCAAGGTATCCCTAGCCACACAAAGAGGTCTGCAGAGTTTCCAGGTCATGTGAGAGGTTTAGGCTGCCCAAAAACTGAAAGTACATCTGTGTTGCAGAGGATGGCTATTAAACAATTTCTTGGACGCACAGTTCTATCAGGTTTATTCTACAATCGTTTTATTTCTAATAATGTTGTATATCATGCTTATAATAGCACAACTCTTACAAAGAGAAAAAATTCAGTTGTACAGTTAGAAGATGGAACCTACTGCAAAATCTTGGGTTTGGTGGCTTTCAAATCAGAAGATCTGATCTTCATCTACAAATATTTCCTGTGTTTTATTAAAAGAGCTTGCAAGCAGCAGAAAGCTTTGCAGAGATATTGGGCTGAATATATCCTCTACATTTATCACAGAAGTAACTGACACGAATAATGTATTTGCAGTGCATCCTCACTCATTAGAAAGAAAATGTGTAATGGTTATGTCACAGGACAGAATGTGTTATTCCTCTGCCAAATAATGTTGAAAGAGACTAACAATGCTACAGGGTTAAGAGTCATTTCCATATGACATTTAGAAATAAAAAATATTTGTACCAGCTTGTTGTTGAAGTGAATGTTTTACATGTTATTAAAATCTGCTTTATTTAGTAAGTTTATTTAGTAGAACTATTTAAACTCCATAAGAACACTGAATGAATATTTATGTAGTGAATTCTTTGTATAATTACAGCATCATGTGAAATTTATTAATAGCACAGTAAATATACATAACATAGTATTAAAACTGTACCGCAATATGTTATTTAATATGATACATTTATTTTACATATTAGAATTAAATAACAGTGAAATATATTTAAAATTGTTATATTTAACAAAAATGTTGTTACCGTACCGAAGTTACTTACTGTACCAATAAGTAACTTCATGAAAAAAACACACTTAAGTAAACCTTTGTATAATGTCTTAAAAGTGTGCTTTAAGTGAATTACTACATCAGTTCTTTAACATACTTTGCAAAAATATAACAAAAATATATTTAAAAACAAGTATTTGAAAAGTGTAATAAATTAAATTAAACTTACATTTAACTAAAAGTACACTTCATGGTCATGTATTTAGGAAGTATACTTTTTGGTATTTTTTGAAAAGTATTATAAAAGTTTACTTGCAATAATTTGATTAAAGTATGAAATTAATATATTTTTGACATGTTTGAAATAAGTACAGACATCTGCTAGTTCATTTAAAGTATACTTAGACAAATCTCAGTATATTTTAAGTACATTTAAGTACACTTTTTTTAGGGTAATGGAACATCTAACCATGAGGGAATGTATTAAACCTAAAGTTTGAATGGATGGGGTTAAAACCACTACTGTTTACACACTGTTTACTTTCCATATTAAACAAGGAAAAGGATTTTATTATCAGGCTGGCTTTGTGCACAGGGCAAGAGCATTCCCCCAAAATGTTTCCACAAAATTGGAGTGCACATTTCTCTAGAATTTCACTGTTTGTTGCTTCACACACATTTGCTTCTACTGTAACTGAGGTCCCAAATCATTAAAAACAGATGCATAATGCTATTACTGCATTTCAGTGGTAGCCAACTGTGGCATCTTTGGGTATCAGTCAAATCGAAAGTCACTATCAGATGCCAGAAGTAACTTTCCTGTACCTCTATGCACAAAGGTTAATAAAAATGTGGTTTAACAGATTTGGTGTGAAGGAACTTCAATGGCTTGCTGAACACCCTCTGAAGAAATTAGGACTTCAATTGGGGCCACTTCATTTTGACAAGCATCAAAGACTGACCCCATGAATGCTCTTACCTTATTGGCAAAATTCTTTAAGACACACCTCAAAATGTTATGAAATGTTATGGATGGATGGATGGATGGATGGATGCATGGATGGATGGATGGATGCATGGATGGATGGATAGATAGATGCATGGATGGATGGATGGATGCATGGATGGATGGATAGATGAATGGATGGATGGATGGATGGATGCATGGATGGATGGATGGATGCATGGATGGATGGATAGATAGATGCATGGATGGATGGATGGATAGATGGATGGATGGATGGATGCATGGATGGATAGATAGATGGATGGATGGATGCATGGATGGATGGATGGATGCATGGATAGATGGATGGATGGATGGATGGATGGATAGATGAATGGATGGATGGATGGATGGATGCATGCATGCATGCATGGATGGATGGATGGATAGATGAATGGATGGATGGATGGATGCATGCATGCATGGATGGATGGATAGATGAATGGATGGATGGATGGATGGATGGATGGATGGATGGATGGATGCATGGATGGATGGATGGATAGATGAATGGATGGATGCATGGATGGATGGATAGATGAATGGATGCATGGATGGCTACTTTAAATTGCACAAAAGTGTAATTAAATGTTTGGGTGAGTGTGTGTTGCCCTGGTATTTCTGGTATTTCTGCTTTCAGCCAAAATTTTCATACTCTAAACCCACAGTGACCCTGATCAGGATGAAGTGGTTAATTAGGAAGGATAATTTAATGTTTGTTGATTTTTGTGACTTTTATGGTATTTTTGGTTTTTACAGGAGTCACCAAGAAGTATTTCATCAGAAACAGCCACTCCAAAAAATTTCTGGCACTGGGACAAAAATGCTTTAAATAAACTGTATTTGCACACCCTCAGAGAGACAGAAGTTCTGTGAAACATCCCATCTGTTAGATGTGTCATTATCTGCATTGCTGTTTTAAGTAAGAGAACAGAAATGGCTAAACTCATCCACATCCGCTGGGTGTGAGAACCTGAAAATGGAAACCACAGGAATCTTCTGTCAAAATGAACCACAATGATAACGATTAGAAATTGAGTTACACCCAATATTATTTATTCATTTGCTTTTTATTGGTTAGTCCTGGTTGGTGTCCACAACGCCACCTGGGACCCTAGACCCCAGTCTATTGCACGGCATTATAAACTCATTACACACAGTTTCAGTGGGAAACACTTGGTGCAAAGAGGGGTGCCAACACCTCGCCATCCCAAGACATAGCCATTCATGTCTGTGTACACTTGTCCGACTGATAGCACCTGGATCTTAACAGTAGTGAGCTAGCACAACAGAGTATGATAAATTGCCACCAATGCACTTTATCATACACCCACACATTCATTTATTGACTTACACCTAACCGAACCACCTTCTGCATGTTTACTTGAGGTGGAAGGAAACCAGTTCACCCAGTGGAACCAACATGACCCTGACCAAATTTAAGCAGTTAGTGAAGACAAACTAATGGATGAATTGATTGGCAAACATCCAGCTGGAAATTAGTTCACATGTAGGAAGCTGTTTTAAAATCAAGAGCATGAACTATCTTAAAGGGTTTTACTAGATAAATAAATAACTTTGAAACTGCAAATTTAAGTTCAAAATCAATCAAACTTCTTTTTTCAAAAAAACCCATGCAAGCAGTAAACCTGTAACCTGGTAAACCTGTAAGAGGTTGTCTCATAACAGATTTTGGCATTTCAATGTTGGAAGTCTGGGTGTTTGGCTAAATCTGAGGGAAGGATGGCTGACCTGCAATATATTGGCGCACTGTCCAGGGTGTTCCTGCCTTGCAGTGGAACCGGATCCACCACAACAGTGACCACGATAAAACAGATGTTAAAAATAAAATACAAAAATGAGATGTGTATATAAAGACAGATACAATTGGCCCTGATTTTAACTCACTATGGATACAAGGAATGGAACAAGCTATGAATTACTGCATGTCGTTCTGAATTCAGGATAACAGGGTTTTAATGTGAGTCCATGGATTTGGAACTTTAATAAATGAAGCAAGAACATGATGCACAATGTTTTTACTATGAAATATTTCAGTGTGTCACTTTATAAGTGTAGAAATGTTGAAACAAACCACTGATGAGATTTAAAAAATTAAAAATCTCAAAATAATAAAAACATTTAATTTTTTCTCTTTCTTTTTTCTTTTTTTTTTTCTTTCTTTTTTCTTTCTTTCTTTTTCTTTTTTCTTTCTTTTCTTTTTTCTTTCTTTTCTTTCTTTCTTTCTTTTCTTTCTTTTTTCTTTCTTTCTGCTTCTGAAAAATAAACTATCAAACAAAAAATGGACCAAAGTAATGGAATATCTGACCATGAGGGAATGTATTACAGTAATCCCTCCTCGATCGCGGGGGTTGCGTTCCAGAACCCTCCGCGAAAGGTGAAAATCCGCGAAGTAAAAACGTGTTTATATGGTTATTTTTATAACCCGATTCCATCGGCTTTAGCTTTCAGCATCTTGTCATTAAAACCAATGGCTTGAGGTAGCACAGCATGCTAACGTCAATATAACATTTCTCTTCATGTAACGATAACGGTTACATTTCCTGACAAGCACGAACTTGCAAATAAAAAACACTCAGTACAAGTTTATACAAGTTAAAAATCAGTAATATTTTATTTACGTTTGAAAAGAACTCCATTCGTTTGGCCGTACCGTCAGCCATGTTTATTTTTCTGCGAGAGAGGAGCACCTGACCCGCAATGAATTCTGGGATTGTCTTGATCACTAAGGCAGCGTCGGATGCTCACTCGTTTTTGAGTGAAAATAACGTTGAAACGTTAAGAAGTGAGGATATTAAGGCATCTAGGATTTGGAACAGCCTCCTAAACGGGAGCGCGCACAGGATGACGTAAAATGCGTCTATGTAGAGAGAGAGCTAGCTTTTCAAACACACCCCTTGTCTGCAGAAATCCGCGAACCAGCGAAAAATCCGCGATTTATATTTAGACATGCTTGCAAATAAAATCCACGATAGAGTGAAGCCGCAAAAGTCGAAGCGCGATATAGCGAGGGATTACTGTAAACCTAAAGTTTGAATGGATGGGGTTAAAACCACTACTGTTTACACACTGTTTACTTTCCATATTAAACAAGGAAAAGGATTTTATTATCAGGCTGGCTTTGTGCACAGGGCAAGAGCATTCCCCCAAAATGTTTCCACAAAATTGGAGTGCACATTTCTCTAGAATTTCACTGTTTGTTGCTTCACACACATTTGCTTCTACTGTAACTGAGGTCCCAAATCATTAAAAACAGATGCATAATGCTATTACTGCATTTCAGTGGTAGCCAACTGTGACATCTTTGGGTATCAGTCAAATCGAAAGTCACTATCAAATGCCAGAAGTAACTTTCCTGTACCTCTATGCACAAAGGTTAATAAAAATGTGGTTTAACAGATTTGGTGTGAAGGAACTTCAATGGCTTGCTGAACACCCTCTGAAGAAATTAGGACTTCAATTGTGGGCCACTTCATTTTGACAAGCATCAAAGACTGACCCCATGAATGCTCTTATCTTATTGGCAAGATGGATGGATGGATGGATGGATGGATGGATGGATGCACCCAGTGGGGACTTCCTTACTCAGAACAAGCTATGAATTACTGCATGTCGTTCTGAATTCAGGATAACAGGGTTTTAACGTGAGTCAATGGATTTGGAATTTTAATAAATGAAGCAAGAACAGGATATACAATGTTTTTACTATGAAATATTTCAGTGTGTCATTTTATAAGTGTAGAAATGTTGAAACATAAACAACACTGATGAAATCTCAAAATAATAAAAACGTATTTATTTATTCAGTTTATTAACTGCTTTATCTCGAACAGGGACCCAGAACTGGGTATAGGCCTTCCTTTTTATTTTTGTCTTTCTGTCTGTTGCTCTGTCTTTCTTTATTTTTCTTTATTTATTTTTTTTCATCCCTTCCCTCCTTTCTTTCTTTCATTCTTTCATTCTTTCTTTTCTTTTTTCTTTATTTTTTCTTTCTTCTCTTTTTCTTTCTTTTCTTTATCTTTCTTTTTTTCCTTCTTTCTTTCTTTTTTCTTTCTTTTCTTTTTTCTTTCTTTTTTTCTTTCTTTCTTTCCTTTTTCTTTCTTTCTTTCTTTCTTTCTTTTTTCTTTCTTTCTTTCTTTTTGGGGGATTTCCTTGCTCAAAACAAGCTATAAATTACTGCATGTCGTCCTAAATTCAGGATAACAGGGTTTTAATGTGAGTCCATGGATTTGGATTTTAAAGTTTGAATAACTTTAATAAATGAAGCAAGAACATGATGCACAATGTTTTTACTATGAAATATTTCAGTGTGTCACTTTATAAGTGTAGAAATGTTGAAACAAACCACTGATGAGATTTAAAAAATTGAAAATCTCAAAATAATAAAAACATTTTCTTTTTTCTTTCTTTCTTTTTCTTTTCTTTCTTTCTTTTTTCTTTCTTTCTTTCTTTTTTCTCTTTCTTTCTTTTTCTTTTCTTTCTTTCTTTTTCTTTTCTTTCTTTCTTTTTTCTTTCTTTCTTTCTTTTTTCTCTTTCTTTCTTTTTTCTTTCTTTTCTTTCTTTGTTTTATCTTTCTTTTTTCTTTCTTTCTTTTTTCTTTCTCTTTTTCTTTCTTTTTTTTTTCTTTCTGCCTATCATTAAGTTACACTTTTCACAATCCTCTCAGTTCTCTCTGGTTTACATAATGTTTGGCATTTAATTGAACAGTATCTCTAAAGAAACTGTCCAGTCCAGTTTGTTGAGTTTGATGGCACTACAGGGAGCCATTACTTCACCGGTGTGTTACTCAGTGAGGGTTGTGTGTGGATGTTCTTCTTGTTTATTTAAGTTCCTCAGGGATGTTCAAACACATCTCAGATCTGGAATTCGTTAGAAGAAGGGACTTTTAAGATGATCACTGTCTGATTCATAGTATAAAGATGAAAAGCCATTAAGCCTGGATAGACTAACACAGACCAAGGCCAATAGTATGTGGACTCATGATTATATGTATGTTGTTGAACATACAAATACATTTTAAATCTATGTGGAGTAATATGGACACCAGATCTTGGAGTTTGTCTGTAAAAATTTGTGCCAGTTTAGTCAAAAGTGCATTTGTGAGATTGGGTGCTGATGTTAAATGAGAAAACCTGGCTTACAGTAGATGTTCCAATTAATTCCAAAGATGTTCAGTGGGTTCTACAGGAGTATATACAGTATACAATGCCATAAGGTTGGGAGCTTGTAATTGATTTTGTGTTAATGATTTTTACACCTGTTAGGACATGACAAACACCTGAAGATCATTTTTAGGAGTGCTGTTAATTTAGTTTAGGGCCAAATAGTATACACTTCACACACAGAAGGACAGTTCAGTCAGGTCAGTCAGATTGCTGATAAAGCACTGTCTTTTTTCCACAAGTCAAAAGACTAGAGTAACAAAGCAAAGATAAATTAACCCGGCCGAAAGATAAATTAACCCGGCCGGACCTGGCCGGAAGTTTGCTGGAGGTCGAATGTTCATCCAGGCCACAGGACCAGCCTGCCCAGGGAGAGAGGCTGCCTGCCCGGGGGAGAGATGGGGCCAGCCCAGCCGCTCTGGTGGTGGTGACCCCGGGGTGGATTTTGGACTTTGACGGAATCTCACCGGAAAAGGGACGCTCACCCAGGGGAGCCACCGCCCGTGCCAAGGGAGGGGCCCCAACGTGCTGGGGCGAGCCCCGGGGGGGCCGAATCCGGGACCCGGCCGAAAGTTTTCCAGGAGGCTGGAAAAACGTATACTTTCACAACGTGCTTTCGTCCGGGACCCGGACGAAAGTTTGCTGGAGGTCGAAAATTCACCCAGGCCACAAGCCCAGCCTGCCCAGGGAGAGAGGCTACCTGCCCGCGGAGAGGGGGGCCGCCCTGCCCCTTCTGATGGTGGTGACACCGGGGTGGATTTTGGACTTTGGCAAAATCTGACTGGCAAAGGGCCGCTCACCCAGGGGAGCCGCCGCCCGTGCCCAGGCAGGGGCCCCACCGTGCTGGGGCGAGCCCCGGGGGGGCCGAATCCGGGACCCGGCCGAAAGTTTTCCAGGAGGCTGAAAATTCACCCAGGCCACAGGCCCAGCCTGCCCAGGGAGAGAGGCTACCTGCCCAGGGAGAGATGGGGCCTGCCCAGCCGCTCTGGTGGTGGTGACCCCGGGGTGGATTTTGGACTTTGACAAAATCTCACCAAAAAGGGGACGCTCACCCAGGGGAGCCACCGCCCGTGCCCAGGGAGGGGCCCCGCCGTGCTGGTGAGACACTACAGCCCTGTTGGCTAAATTCAGTCTATAAAGTGCTTTGCTTTCCATGGGTAAAAATGTTCCTTCCTATTCATCTTCACACGTATACTTTCACAAACTCATATCTTACACTACATTTACAGCTGAGGTCAAAAGTTTACACAAACGATGTTTGTCATGGCTCTCTTGGCATTTCAGTTTAACTTCAATTCCCGTTTTTTCTGTGACAGAATGATTGCATCACATATGCCCTTGTCCAAAAAAACTTGCACAAATATGAGCTATTCATATGTTTATTGTGGGTTTTTTCAAACTCAGTAAAGTAAAAATATACATTACAGCACATACAGGTGAATGTGTGGGTGTAAAAATGAATGAATACGTAAATGTAAAGTGTTGATCATGTATTGAAGCATGTGCTTTTTATTAATAGCAGACCATCCAGACAAATGTAATGTAATTCTTAATAATGCTGTAAGATTTTAGTTTTTTTTATTAATAATAATTTTTTTATGCATTTTCTCCCCATTTTCCTCCCAATTTAGCACACTCAATTTGTCTTCCGCTGCTGAGGGATACCCGATTGCATCCAAGGAGAGCATGTTGCTGCACACGCCTCTTCTGACACGTGCACAGCCTTCCTCTTCTTGCCCCTGCATTCTACACAGGCGTCTCTTCCTCCAATCAGGGTCCTTAAACAGCGTATGAAGACCCACACACAGTTCGGTCCCCCTGCAGATACGGTGGCCAGTTAGTATCTGCTGCAGGCACTGCCAATTATGCCCACCAGATGGTGCCCAGCCAACCAGTGGCAACGGCAAGTTTCGAACCGAGGAGTTCAGAATCTCTGCGCTGGTGTGCTAGCGGAATATACCAGTTTTTGAGCTTGGCAAGGGATTGCCGTTCCATGTACTTAATTGGTGCATTTAAACTGCCCCAATATAATTGGGCACAAAGAAAATCATTTAGTCACAAAGAAAATAATCTAATTCCCCAAAAATTACAAAACTGCCATGAAATACACAATCACTACCAGCGAATGTACAATTTTGCCATGAACATGAAAGTGATTCATGCTAATTAAGCATGGTTGTTATCTGGCTCTGGCTGAGAGCTGGGAGTCTGGATCTGACCAAAGCTCACAGAGAGAATTTGTATGTAACAGTACAATTGTACAGAGAGCAATCGAATAACAGAGCCACAAATCCCCTTCACATTTCCCAAAACACACTCAGAAAACCCACTCCCATGGTCTCAGACACATTCTGCACTGTTTTAGCTCAGAAACCACATTAAAATGCATATTTACCTGATGATACATTTAGATGAAATGTGTTCACACAAGCCAACAAGCTCATGGTGTGAAGAGTTACAGTAACTCATCTCTGTGGATTGTTTTCCATGTAAAAATGAATAATGTGTCGTAACAGTAAATATCAGTATGCTAGTAATAGCAGGTGAACATGAGTCAGTCTGCTGAGTGTTTGGAAGGTTAAAGCTCATCTGAATCATGCAGAAATATTCAGAAACGGTTACAAAACACTGAGACCTGGTAAAGAATCTCATCTAAGCAAACCTTTACATGGTTAAGCATTTTTTGCTGCTACATTGACTCACAACTGTTAATTTTAGTAGATTATGTATATTTGCACAGACGGGTTGACATTAGCTTCATTTCAAGGCTGGTTATTAAATGCTGCATTGTTGACCAGGAAATTAAGTGCATCATTACTACATAAGGGCTTGCACTTAACATTCTGTAATGGCGCTCTGGTGGCACAGAGGTAAATTACGCTAGCACACCAGAGCTGACATCTCGAACTTGTGATCTTAGCTCTGCTATCGACAGGCTTGTTTGATGTTTGTTGAAACTGAGCCCCATATGAACTCACCTGGTGCAGGTGAAAAGATGCAGTCAGCTACTGCACACGTGTCGGCGGGGGCGTGTGTTAGTCATGGCTCTCCTCGGTCAGGAGTGGAGGTCAACATCAGTAGAGATTGAGCAAAATGCAATCGGGTAATTGGGGGGAAAATGCAAAAAAATTTAAACAATCTGTAATTAGAGCCAATGACCTAAGCTACACTTGTCATGTGATTAACCTAACTAAAATGCTGAGTGGTTAATAGCACTATGTGGCAGGAAAAAATACTTTACTTGTAGGCTAGGTGGACAAATGTAACAAGGGAATGTAACAGGAAATAGCAAGGCTGGTACAGACTACTAAAAGTAAAATGTTTTCGTTTTTTTTTAAACTGTGAACTTTGGATTTAAAATGCAAATTATCCAAAGCAACTTACAATTATGTCTAAATACAGTGTGAACAATTGAAGGTTAAGGACCTTGCTCAGGGGCTCAATAGTGGTAACTTGGTAGTGGTGGGCTTGAACTGGCAACCTTCTGATTACTAGTCCAGTACCACAGAACTATTAACGGCTGGTTCCAAAATTTTCATCATGTATACTGTGTAAAGTTACAGATGATCACATGCATGAAGAGAATTTCATGGTAAACCACAGTTAATTACTCCAGTAAGCAATGAAGCAACTGCAAAGTAGCTGCTTTAGTCACTGAATGTGAAGCAAATTATAGTGAATTATGGGTAACGTTTAGGACACACCACCCACACATAGTTTACTTGTCTTTTTGACACACCCTCTGTCTCACACACTCATACAATTAATTTAAACTCCCTGAAACACATGTAAAATCTTAATGTATTTATTATGCAGAGGCTTTTCTCAAGTTATGCAGATTCCATTTAAAACTCAGAGCCAACTCTTGTCTAGGGGACCAACGGTGGCTCTTTGGCAGTCCTGGGATTTAAACTCACAACCTTCCTGTTAGAAAACAGAATATAAACCACTATGTTCACAATCCTGTATTCTCCAGTCAACCATACACCGCTGCACCGTGTGTTAATCTATCATCAGTACAATTTCGATACGAGGAGCTTACTCAGGCGAGGTACTTTCTGATGAGTTCACTGACCTGTTAAAAGGGGGGTTGTGGAAATAAGGACTGGGGGAGGGGTACTATGGGAACCTTCTGTTATGGAGAATGGATGGCACATATACAGTACATGTAGTAGTATTCACTGAATACATCATTTATTTATTTATTCATGTATCTTTGATACTTGCTAGGGGTAAATTAGATTAGCCAACCTACTTTCTGCATGTTTTGGGAAAACTAATAAAACCCACATGGACAGGAAAATAATATATAAAACTTCTCAAAGACTGACCAGGTCTTCTAAGATGACTGCTGGTATTATAACAGTAATATAACAGCAGTCTATGAGACCAGTTTCGTTCTGACTGCTAACTGCATTCTTGCTCTTTTGTATAGAGATAGTATCATCATTTCTAAATATGACACTGTGAAGTATTTTGTACCAGGCACCAACTCACTGTGAGGAGAATAGTGTATTACATCTCCATTCTTCATGGATTAAAATACAACTGTTATTCTCGACCTTCAGCTGATCCTTATCATCAGTTCTGTCAGCACAATGTTCCCAGTAACCACTTTATATATTTTTAATGTTATCCATTTGTTTTGTCATGATTAAAACATGTTTTCTTGGAAATGTTTAAGCTCCAGCCAAGCAAAAGTGCAGTGATCCTTGTTTTATGCTTTAAGTATTAGGACAGGCATGGTGTGCTACATGTGCTCTTCTGCAAATGCAAGGTGATCACATGGCAAGAAAACATAGCAGATGGATAGTTAACCAAGATCTGTTTAATGTTATGTCTATCTCATAGTGTCTTCAGGGTGTTGGTTTTACATGTGGAGTGATTCTTACACAAGCACTATTTGCATCACCTGAAGTGAGTAAATGGGCACAGCTTTGTATCCAGTCCTTGATTCATTATTTTGAAACATGTGCAGTTAGACTGTTTGGGATGTTGTTTGGCTCACATAATTGCATTTTGACGGCATACTTTATTTTGAACTCTAGATGACCAGTTTTGGAATCAGAATATTTGAACCACTTAAAATACTAAATATTTTTAGGATTGCAGGTAGAGATGAGGATCAGAGACCAGATTTCCAGAACCTATGTTACTGTGTGAAACCCACATGGTCATTCAGTTTG
This sequence comes from Trichomycterus rosablanca, assembly GCF_030014385.1. Taxonomy (NCBI): domain Eukaryota; kingdom Metazoa; phylum Chordata; class Actinopteri; order Siluriformes; family Trichomycteridae; genus Trichomycterus; species Trichomycterus rosablanca. The sequence continues at coordinate 8,597,523 of NC_085998.1, read as the reverse complement.
GAGACAGCAGCATCTCAAGTAGCTAGTTCACTGCCAATCACTACATTAGCTTGCATTTGTTACTAATTGTATTTTAGACAGTTATTCTAACTTGCATGGTCAGACTCTGAGAAGTTTATTTAACACTAGCCAAAACTGTCAACCATAGGTAAAGAATACTGTTACACACTGCTTATCCTGCTCAGGGTCGCTGTACTGTATACAGTTACACTACATGGCCAAAAGTATTTGGACGCCTGACCATGAGCTTGTTGGACATCCCATTTCAAAAACAAATGCTATTAAAATACAGTGTCCTCTATGTGATCTTTTCAGCTAGAACAACAGCCACTGTTCTGAGAAGGCTTGTCACAAGACTTTAAAGTACGTCTGTGGTAATTTGTGCCCGTTTAACTTTACAGGCTGATTTCACAGACATGGGTCAGCCTATTCTTGAATTAAATAAATAGCTATGGTAACAAACCACCAAAGGACATTTATGGTCTAGGATTAAGACTGATACTGGTCTAAATGTTTTTTATAGCGATCATAAATAATTTGTGGTGTGATGTTGAAGCATTTTTTAGGAAAAATGTTTCATATGTTGTAAGGGATTAAGAAGGTGAAGATGCTTTGCAATATGTGCTCCAGAACTTCCCAGAACGCCTCAGTGATATATAAATTGTGTAGACCATAAAGACTTTTCTTCATTCTGATGTTTTATATATATATATATTTTTTTTTCTCCCTTTTAGCGTGTCCAATTGCCTGATTGCGTCATGCTTCCTCTCCACCAATGCCGATCCCCGCTCTGATTGAGGAGAACGAAGCTAACCCACGCCCCCTCCGACATGTGAGCAGCATGCCGTATGCATCTTATTACCTACACTTTGACGAGTGCAGTGCAACTCAGCGTTGTGTACATAGAGACACACCCTGACAGCACTTTTTTCCCCATCTCTGTGCAGGCGCCATCAATCAACCAGCAGAGCAGGCCAATCGTTGTTCATGTGGCCGCTCAGCCTTAGCCGGTAGGCAGAGCTGAGATTCGATATGATGTATTCGAGATCCCAGCTCTGGTTCCAGCGTGTGTTTTTACCGCTGCGCCACCTGAGCGGCCCATTCTGATGTTTTATCATGTCTTAAACAATATATAACATTACTATAAGTATCTATACATCATCAGGAAAGTCTGTCTGCACCTGTTCCTGTTAAAATTGTTTTACAAATGTTAGTTGTTGTACACCAGTTAGACCAGTCTTGAGCTGGTGTTTAGGTGGCACAGAAAGTCTTATAAGCAAGCCCAAGTCTCCAAGTTTTAAGTCCCAGCTGTGACAGGGTTAATAAAAATTAATTAACTGTTCTTATTTTGGCACAGCTTGACGAATGAGTTAGTGCCGCACAGCAACATACAGTAGGTCCTGAGGACTTGGGTTTCGATCCTCGTCTCCAGTCACTGTCTGTGAGGAGTCTGCACATTCTTTATGTCTCGTCTATGGCTTCGTCTAATTATTTTTTCTGACCACCCAATGGTCAGGTGGCATGGCTTTTATAAACAAGTATTACATTTACATTTTCAGCATTATCCAAAGCAACTTACAGTACAGTTACAGTGTACAATCTGAGCAATTGAGGGTTAAGGGCCTTGCTCAAGGGCCCAACAGCAGCAACCTGGCAGTGGTGAGGCTTGACCCAGCAACCTTTTGATTACTAGTCCAGTACCTTAACCACTAGGCAACGGCTTGTAATAGAATTAGTAAATAATTACACTATAAATAAATAGGTTAGCATGTGCTGCCCTGTGATGTGTTGATGCCAGATGTGTCCAAGGTGCATTCCTGCCTTGCTACAAGTGGTTCTGAGTTGCGCCGGACGCACCGCTACACGGACCTGGATGACCTGGACGGACACAGACTGTCTCTTTAAGACAGTAACCCGGATGTGCTCTGGCGTCGCCGGTGTGTTTCTACGTTCTTTTTCCTGCTGCTGGTTCTCGCCGTGAGCGTGTGGATTTTATCAGCGCCTCACAAACATGAGTGTCCCGGCTTTCATAGACATTACTGAGGAGGATCAGGTACCGTTATAATCAGTTTATATCGATTTATATTTACATTATAATTAGATGTTTACTTATGATTGACATAGTGTTTTATTAAGGCTGCAACTTTGTGAATTGGCTAGCTGTCGCGTAAGCTAACGCTGTATCCTGAATCGCGTCCTTGCTCCCTACATTAGTGCACTACAGCGGACGTTCTAAAAGCTTTTACAGCCTACTAAGTGCACTTCTTAGCATTTAGAGAGTGGTTTGGGATACAGCCTTAGTTTGCCCGCTAGTACAACCCACAGCCTGCCTGATTGTTTCTTTATCTCGTGTTAAGTAATGTTGCGTTTAGGTTACAACACCAGTCTCAACAAACATTAATATCAAACTGTCCAGTGTATATGTCTTCTTTTTAAAGCTTATAACAGCTTGATTCTGACCAAAGTACTTACAGGGACTCAAACCATGCAAAATGAAAGCTATGCAGCATCTACTCTACCAGCTGTGCCACCATTGTGTTTGATTATATTTAATTTGTGGTATTTTTATTAGCTTCTAAAACATGAAGAGTTTCCCTGATGTGAAATGTTGTGAATTAGGTTGAATTTGGGGCTACAGAGTGAATTAAAAAAATACTGAGGCAATTTCTTTTATTCCTGACCTCACAATGCTGGTGGTTTAATAAAAGAGTTAACCATGTTTGTTATTATTATTATTTATTAGGATTTTAACCTCATGTTTTACACACTTCGGTTACATTCATGACAGAACAGGTAGTTACACAAGATTCACTCAGTCATGGACAATTTTGTGTCTCCAATTTACCTCACTTGCACGTCTTTGGACTGTGGGAGGAAACCGGACTTCCCGGAGTAAACCCACGCAGACACAGGAGAACATGCAAACACCACACAGAAAGGACCCGGACTGCCCCACCTGGGGATCGAACCCAGGACCTTCTTGCTGTGAGGCGACAGTGCTACCCAGTACCCACTGAGCCGCCCTAACCATGTTTGCGTTTGTTAAATGAAAACAGAAATTCTGGTTTCTTCAAAATCATATAGACAGCCGGGCATGTGTACATTATTTACCCAGGAAATAGATGCACCAGGATGCACTGTAGGAAGATCCACCTTACAACGTACAGAAGTTGAAGGCTGGTATTTTCCTGGTGCCAAAAACGAAAGCAGTACTTCAGAGATCTTGTGGAGTCTGTCAAATTAGGTGGATGGTCCTGATGTTTCGGCTTATCGGTGTTTGTGGTGGTGTTTATAGTGTTCTATGTTATGTGTAAATAACTTTTTAAATTCTATTTGCAAAATTTTCTTAGTTTTCAGCTAGTAGAGTGTTTATTCTTTCTACATAAGTGGGTGCTACTGTAAGAACTGCAATTTCCCTCTGGGATCAATAAAGTATTCTGATCTGATCTGATGTTCCTGCAGCTGTAGTAACTCAAAGTTCTATCTGTCTATAACCAGTTCAGCCTGGACCTAGCTTTTTAGGAAACTGTCACTTGAAGTGTGATGCTCAGGTCTTATTGTTTCAACAGTTAAGTTTGATTATATTTGCCGTATTTGTTAGCAATAGTAGGAACAATGGAATTACTCACCAGGGCACCTTTAAGCTTTAGTATTTTTGGTGATTTGTAGCAAAGAGTTACCCAAAATGGGAGGTGCTCTTGTCAGTGCACTCTCTGTGCTGAGTTTGGTATGGGGACCAGATTCGCTGTGGTTACCCCTAAAATAAAGGAGCAGCCTAAAAAAAATTGAGTTGGGATAATTTTAATGTTGTTGATCTGTTCACCTCGGTTCAGCACATTTATGAACCTTGTGGTTTGTATTGAAGGCCTCTGAGCTGCGGGCCTACATGAAATCGAAAGGAGCAGAGATCTCAGAGGAAAATTCAGAGGGAGGCCTGCATGTCGATCTGGCTCAGATTATCGAGGCCTGTGATGTCTGCCTGAAGGATGACGATAAAGGTGAGTGGAAATGACCGATCCCGGAGCCGTTTGATCGTAAGTCTTTATTTGTGGCGTTGTATTCATTACCATCTATGTGTTTGTGTGTGTAGATGTGGAGAGTGTGATGAACAGCATCGTGTCTTTGCTGCTGATTTTGGAGACGGAGAAGCAGGAGGCGCTCATTGAGAGTCTGTGTGAGAAACTCGTCAAGTTTCGTGAGGGTGAACGTCCCACACTGAGGATGCAGCTGTATGTACACAAGACACTCACTCATTCATCAGTTTGACATTTTTCTATACTGTTTTTCATATTTACCTGTTTGTCATGTTTCTGTTTCATCTGTGTACTGATTTGGTGCCAAGAACATTCACCCATTTATTTTCCTAACTATCTGTTTACTCATGTACATACCCATTGATATTTATTGAGCCTTTAATTTAACCATACTCACCTTACTCATTCACTGACTTTTTTAGACTGTTTGTGTATTAATTTAACTTTTAATTCACATATTTTGATTTTGGCCTGGCTCAGGGGCCCAAAAGGGCAACTTGGTGGTGGTGGGGCTTGAAGTAGCGATCTCATCATCAGTCCAGTACCTTAAGCACTAAGCTATCATTGACCTGGACTAGTAATCAGAAGGTTGCTGGGGTAAGCCCTATTGCCACCAAGTTGCTACTGTTAGGCCCCTGAGTCTCATTTTATTGCTGCTCTGGTCATGTGACACAGTATTTATTCTGATTGTGTAATGAATTTTTTTTTCAGGCTCAGCAACCTGTTCCATGGCATGGATGAGAACACGGCAGTGCGGTACACTGTGTACTGCAGTCTGATTAAAGTGGCAGCAGCCTGCAATGCCATCGCCTTCATCCCAACGGACCTGGACCAGGTACAGTCATGGACAACAATCAAAGCCTTTTCATCCTCAAACACAGGCAGTTTTGTTTGTGGAATGCCCAGCCAGGTCAGCGGCTCTGCTAACATTCGAGCTCACATCTCAGCGTTGGTGAGCTGGCACGTTAGACCACTGCGCCACCCGGATTCCCGTCTACTTTTTTTTTTTAATTTATTTATTTTTGGTTTGTTTCATTTGTCTAATTTGTTTTCCTCTCTACGTGTGTGTGTGTGTGTGTGTGTGTGTTTAGGTGCGCAAGTGGATCATAGACTGGAACCTGAACACAGAGAAGAAACACACTCTGCTGAGACTGGTATACGAGGCTCTGGTTGACTGTAAGAAGAGGTATAAGAAGAGACCTTTAGAACCAGTTCATTTGTGATTGAGTTTACCTGCATTCACAATATGCGGTTTGTTTCCTACAGTGAAGCTGCAGCCAAAGTCATGGTAGAGCTGTTGGGCAGTTACACAGAAGACAATGCTTCTCAAGCCCGGGTAGATGCCCATAGGTATGTTGTACCCACCTCTCTGTCTTTATTTCTGTCTACCTGTCATCTTCTCAAAGTAGATTTTGTATTTACACTTACACACGTTTCACCATGTTTCTCCAGGTGCATTGTCCGTGCTTTAAAAGACCCAAGCACGTTTCTGATTGATCATCTACTGGCCCTGAAACCTGTGCGCTTCCTGGAGGGAGAGCTCATCCACGATGTAAGTAAAGCTAGGCATGTGCTACTGGTATAACTTCATCCTGTATACATGACAGGGCCCAGAATAGGTTTGTAATTCCTTAAACTAGTGGATTTGGCAAATGTAGCCACACCCATTGCTTAAAATGTAACACCATGTAATCCTCATAATCATTTGCATTAGATGAAGGATAAAAGTTGCACAATAAGAGTGTTGTTGCTGAGAAGTAGATGCGTCTAGGAAAAGCAACAGCTGTGCAGCTCTACAGAAGCAAAACGCTAAGTGCTATAGAGTGGATCATCACATCAACTGATTATTTGCTAAAGTGGTATAAAACAGCACCACTGGACTCTGGTGCAGTGGAAGTATTCATTAACTGATTTTGGGAAAACTCTCACACCGAGCCAAGGATTGAATCCAGCCATGTTGCTGTTCTGCATGCTGATGAACATTTAATGAAGTGTTTTAGTCAGTGTTTCTCAAGTCAGTTATCCATCCTATTTAAGGTCCTGGGTTCGATTCTCAGGTGGATCGGTCTGGGTCCGTTCTGTGTGATTGTGCATGTTCTCCCCGAGTCTGTGTGGGTTTCCCCCGGGATTTCCGTTTTTCTTCCACAGTCCAAAGATATGCAGTCAGGTTAATTGGGGATACCTTGAACTGATAAATCTTGTGTAGTCAGTAATTACCGTTTCTGTAATGACTATAACCCAAGTGTGTAAAACATGACGTTAAAATCCTAATAAATTAATAATAATCTATCTTATTTATCTTTTCAGCTGCTGACCATCTTTGTGAGCGCAAAACTAGCAGCCTACGTCAAATTCTACCAGAACAACAAAGACTTCATTGATTCTCTTGGTAAGTACTAGAGTAAGTGCTGAACGGACATGGACAGTGAAGTAGATTTTTATTTATAATGTTGAAACCTGACAAGCTGTAATCTATAAAACTGATACAATTACGACAGCCGCTTCTTTTTCTCAAAAATCATGTTTGATTTTTATTGTGGAGAAAGTCCTAAACTGTCCACAATTTCAAAGCAGGAACCCACCAGAGATGTCACTGTAACTATGTGCAAAACAAAGCAAAACTGTGACTCGCTTGGACTCACAACTCCTTCCAAAGCTGGTTGGTTTGTTTTGACGCTCTCAACAGAAGGGCTTCAGTCAGTAATTCTATGCCCACAAAGATCATCAGTATAATAGGTGTAGTAGACTTAATCAAAATTAGCTTCCAAAATCAACAGTGCAACATCTTGCTTCTGCTGCTTCAGACTATAGTAATCATTCTAATAAGTGAAGCTCACTGGAGCGTTAAACGTGAGCAAACACCCAGATGTTCTGTAAGCAGTGGAGCAGTGAAACTGATCTGCTGGAATGTAAGACTCAGCAGGAGCTTTTGTTTGGCATCTGCACAGAGTGCTGCGTTCATTACGGCAGCCTCATCCTCCCTGCACCCATCAGTAGAACAAAATACATACACGTCCAGTACAGATCTGGTGTAACTATGAAGTGTGTACGCTGATCACTCTTCCTGTCTGTGCCTAATGGAACAGGTCACTGGTTTTCTAGTTGCGTCAGTGCTTACTTAATTATTGTAAATAGCTTTTTTAGCTTGTTATATGTTACTTATTTTAGGGTGAGCGTCAGCAGCAGCTTAAATTATAATAAAAATTAGGATAAATAATTGTGCTGGAACTGATAAGTGACCTTTCATTAATAAAACCTACGTATTTTGGGACTTTGAAGTGATGTATACTTTTTGTCATTTAATTTAGGATGTGTTTTGTTTTTGAAATATTGCATTTGGTAACAGCTACACTGATGAGCCAAAACATTAGGACCACCTACTTAATATTCTGTCACATCAGCTTTGAAAATAGCTTTTAAAAGCCATTTATTATAACTAATGTCATTACTAGCCACTCAGGTGGCGCAGCGGTAAAATACGCTAGCACACCAGAGCTGGGTTTTCGAATACATCATATTGAAACTTAGCTCTGTCACCCAGGGCTGGGCAGCTGCATGAACAACGATTGGCTGTTGTTCATAGGGTTATAGGGTTGGGGGCAAGCCGGATCATGGGTCCTCAAAACACACAGGGCTGAGGAATATTGCTGATCAGGGTGTGGCTCTCCGTGTCTGTACTGAGCATGTGTCTGAGGGAGCAGGTGTGTCAGTTGAGAAGCTCCTCAGTCAGCTGTGGAGGGTTGAATCAGTGGAGGATGCAATCAGGGTAATTTGACACGATTAGATTAGGGGAGAAAATTGGGGGGGAAAGGTTGGAAAAATAGAAAATAATAATATTATTATTTTTATGAATAAAAGACCATTTTTTGTTTTTGATACAATACATTGACTAAAATACTCATGATTTAATGATACTAAAACTATGGATTGTGGTGGTGGTGTTTAGGTCTGTCACACGAGCAGAACCTGTCGAAGATGAGGCTGCTGACCTTCATGGGCATGGCTGTGGAGATGATGGAGATTTCTTTTGACACAATGCAGCAGGAGCTGCAGATCGGTGCAGATGAAGTGGAACCCTTTGTTATTGATGGTGAGTTCTGTTGCAACAGCTTTGACTTAACAGTATTAAAGTGTTGGTTCTGTATTGATTGAAGCTCTGTTTGATGATGATTATTGTCTTTTATCTTGTTAGCCGTTCGGACTAAGATGGTCTACTGCAAAATTGACCAGACGCAGCGCAAAGTTGTTGTGAGGTAACTTTTCTTTTCCTTTTAATAAAGATAAATATATGTTTTGCATTGCTGTAGAGAGATTGATGTGGTCAGTTACTGAACCTAATAAACAGGGCGACAGGTTTCTGATTAGGTCTCAGCAAATGTCAGTTATTCTTCAGTCAGTCTGATGATGGTGAGATCTTAAACAGGGATTATTATTAAAATACATTAAAGTAGCATTTAACGTAGCACTTATTTATTTAAACAAAGGTGTTTTTATTTTTATTACCACATGCTCACATGTCCTCTTTTGCTTTTTCAGCCACAGCACTCATCGTACATTTGGAAAGCAGCAGTGGCAGCAGCTGTATGACAGTCTCAGCTCTTGGAAGCAAAATCTGGTCACGGTGAAATCCAGCCTCCAGACACTCGCTCCTACCGTCTAACACACACATTTAACACTCTTCTTAAACTGCAGCTCCTTCAGTTTTTACAGACACACAATAAAACAACAAATGATGACTGTGTACTGTCTGTTACTGTGTTCTAAGACATGATTTTTAAATGGTTTACTTTCTTTGGATGAATGAATCTCATTAAAGGGACTGCAATAAAGTATCAGAGAACTGCCAGACGCTCCCATTGTCAGATCACAATTGTTAACAGATCTAAGGGGGCATAATAAGGTTTTATTAGAATCAGGGTGAGGGGTAAGCCTTAACTTCTATTCATATTTACCAATCAGAACATTAACAGAGGAAAAAACTCAGCTGTCTGGTACCTGTAAAATAAATGCCAAGCTGCATTAAAGCTGTTCTGATGAATTCTGTTAATGCTTAATGTTTTTTTACTATCGCCCATTCTTAAGTACATGATGATTTGGTATTTAGAAGCCGGGTATATATCGGACAGACTTGGCTGTGGTCTAGCTATGAGCTAAAATTGTTGTACAGTAGCTGTGAGCATCGTTACCAACCATAGTAGAAATCACTAACTAATTAAGCTGGGATGACTGGAGGACATAGGGATGTTGACAAACGGCAGATATTCATACATCCTTGAGGTATAGTTCCTAATTAGGTTCAGTCATAAACACTGGCACTTTATTTTTTTCATATTTAATATATTTTCTCTGTTTCATGTTTTAGTACAACCTACCCAGCCACACCTTAACTGGTTTTGATTATGGAGGTAGATGATAGTGACATTAAAATTTAATGCCAAATCAAGTCTAGAAAAACAAGGGGTGAAAAATTGCCAGATAATATGTGGATAAAAAAGCTGAAATGAAAAGAAACAAAATAAGGAGGACCTGTAATATGCAGACCAAAAATATGCTATAATAAGTTATAGTGGCTGGTCTAACCTTCCCAAATGGTTACTCAGGCTGTTTGAAGAAACTGAGAGTGAAATCCTGTGACCGCTAGAGGGCAGTAAAAGACAAAAGTAAAACATGAGTTAAAATGCTGTATTGCGTTGCTCTGTTATTCAGTGATGTATTTATGTTGTCGCCATTATTTAGTTTGGAATAACGTAAAGACTGATTTGGAAAACAAAACTGAAGTATTGTAAGAAAACTACCTCTTAGAGCAGGGGTCATCAAACTACGGCCCGCGGGCGATGCTTTAATTTGACCGGCCCCTTTAACCACAGCAGCAATACATGTTGTCTGGCCACTGTTCATCTTCGAACTCACAGTATTATAACGGGGAAAAAATAACAGGTAAAAAAATTGACCACCCAGAGTCTCAGTAGATTATACGGCAGCGATCCAACAGGTGGCGCTCCAAGCATGAGGGGAGTGATTGGTGCATCAATAGAGAGATGAGTGACCGCAGCCACTGAACTGTGTTGCGAAGCAGTTAAGTGGGATTTCGTTATGAAAATCCTCGTGTCCTGTGTTAATTTCATTAAAGCTAATGCTCTTAACTACAGGCAGTATCAGGAATTCTTGTCTGAGCTGAAGTTGTGCTTTACTGAGATCCGCTGGATGAGTCGGGGCGAGTTTTGAAATGTTTTAACGACCTGCTCCCGGAGATCAACGCATTTATGCATCCAAAATCAAAACTCAAGCACATTGTTTCATTTTTATGCTTCTCTTTCCATTGTGAGCTCCCCGATCTCAATAAAACATGCACTCAAAGTAACTACCGTTTTCGGGAGCATCTACTTCTGTGTGCAGACTTTTTCGAAGTTGAAACACCTTAAATCTCCATTATAAAACGGATAGTTCCGGTCCTAAAATCTGATTGGCTGAGCCGCGTTCGAAGCCGTTGTAAAATCCTCGATAAACGCACACCTATGACCACCTCACATCATTCCATATTAATACGCCACTGAATAGAAAAAATTTATGTTATTTTCGCCCTCATGTTGCCTAGCAACACTGTTAATCGAACTATTTTGCGTCGCGGAAGAATGCTTTATTGTAAGTTTATAAACAATAAATACATTTATGAATTAAACATTGTTGTATTTATTATATTTTATGTTGACCGCCGTTTTATAAAAGCAATAAGCCACTCGAGACCGTGCATTACTGTTATGATTTTAGCACGGGGAAAGAAGTTTTAGGCACTCCGCTTCGCGTCGTGCCAAAAACGTCATCCCCGTGCTAAAATCACAGTAACGCACAGCCTCTCGTGGCTTATTGCTTTAACCAGATCCAGACTCACTGATCAACATTTATTAGCTATTATGACTGGCAGTAACAAATATGGAACCTGACGCTTACTGTCGTCAGGCAAAAGCAGGCTCACAGTTCACACTGATTTTTTAAGGAAACACTGTATGAGGTAGGATAATGGAAATTATTAAAATAAATAAAATTTCTGCATTATCATTATGAACTACAATTATACAAAGCCCAGACAATACATCCAGTATACATAGTAAATAGCTTTTTTGGGTGTGTTTACTATTTCACCCGCGGTCCGGCCCCCCAAAACACTGAAGAACAGTAATCTGGCCCCTCGGTTAAAAAGTTTGAGGACCCCACAAGCTCCTCCAGCTAGTCATATTTAGACATGCAACCAAAAGCCATTTACTCCACTCAGTCTTTACTGCCCGGCGGTCCGGGTCCTTTCTGTGTGGAGTTTGCATGTTCTCCCCGTGTCTGCGTGGGTTTACTCTGGGCGCTCCGGTTTCCTCCCACAGTCCAAAGATGTGCAAGTGAGGTAAACTGGAGACATTAAATTGTCCAGGACTGTGTTTGATTTAACCTTGTGAAGTGATGAACCTTGTAATGAGTAACTACTGTTCCTGTCATGAATGTAACCAAAAGTGTAAAACATGACGTTAAAATCCTAATAAACAAACAAACAAACTTTACTGCTCACAAATAAAAACATGGCCAACTACTCTGCTAATTGGCTAGCATTTTTAATAGAATGTTTATACAAGGAAAACTATTTGCTCATGTAGTTCACCTTGTAATGATCAGGGTTTGTGGATAATATTGGAAAAGTACCCAGGGATATGGAGAACATACCAAACTGTGCCGACACAGCCTGGGGTCTACCAAGCACAGAATATTAAGTCTATTTTACTGTTTATTATTTACACGTTATGTAACTTTTACTTTTGCAGATTTATTAGATCCTATTTTAAAATATTTCCTCAAGTATTACATGTTACTGGTATTTTAAGTGGCACATTTTAAACAGAATTACAGAATCGGATTCGAGAAGTAAACCCAGGTCTCCAGGACCCTGAGGTTGTGCGGCACCTACACAACCTGCTGCACCACCGTGTTGCCCTGAAACGAGTTTAAAGTTGCCCCGGAGGCTCTCTGTTCTGCACCAGAAGCTTGATAACATCCTCCTGTTTACCCTGTAGTCTCTGTGACCTCATCCAGGTGAGCGGATCGACTGCACAGGTGATTTCTCATGGGCCGCGTCCCAAATGCTCCCTGACACCTACACAAAGTAAGTGTGTAGCCAAAACAGCAGCCACACTCAGATCCAAGAAAGTGAGTGCGTGAACTGGAATTTAGGCTGTGTCCTAAACCACAAAACCGTCTAACTGTGCTGAACAGTGATATAGGGATCCACCTGTAACCCTCTAGTCAGTGGGGTAGTAGTGGTGTGTGGTTTGGAACGCGGCCCGGGTATCAGCTGTGTGTAGGTGTTGCTGAATGACGCGCTGACGGTTGTAGTTTAGTTTCAGTTCCAGTTCTGATCAGGTTCTGTTCCCGCGGACTGAGATTATAGTTCCAGGAGTTCTAGGTGTTGTGAGGTTTTCTTCAGAGCTCTTTTCAGGGTTACATTATGGACGTTCTTGCCTTCCGCCGTGCTACAGGTGGTCAGGTCGCGGTTCCCTGAGCCACAGAGAAACTTCCTGAAAAACAGGATGAGTCTCCTGCTGTAGTGACTGAAAATAAAGACGCGCATGAGGAAATTTACCCAAACTAACCGGAACACACGGATCTAATACAGGTAGGATCAGTGTCGCCGAGTATCCGATATAAAACTCATTTTAGCTCTGTTGTTTCTGACCCTCTCACTGCTTAAAACCACTCCTAAATATTTGTGTTGGTGTGGTTGAACTTTGTTTATGGCAGATTTGTGGCACTGAACTTTGGCTGCCTGATCTGTCCTGAACGGGAACTTATTTATAATCAAACCAGAGTAAAAGTCTTTTGTTTTTACTGAGCTTAAAGTCACAAACTGCTCAAATGACTTTAAAGAACAACAGGTAGAAAACTACAGATGTTTACTTTCACCTGTTTGTGCATTGTTTGCTGTAGGGGCTCGGTGGCTCGGTGGGTAGCATTGTCGCTGTACATGTTCTCCCCGTATCTGTGTGGGTTTCATTCGGGAGCTCCGGTTTCCTCCCACAGTCCAGAAACATTCTAGTGAGGTGTACTGGAGATACAAAATTGTCCATGACTGTGTTTGACAGTAAACTTGTCATGTATGGTGAATCTTGTGTAACCAGTTAACTACCGTTTCTGTCATGAATGTAACCAAAGTGAAAAACATGGCATTAAAGTCCTAATAAACCAAACCAAACATTGTTTACTTCAGTGTTTTTTAGAAACTTCATGGTCACAGATCCTGGAAATAAGTATCCTGTTCAGGGTGCACCAAAATGCCATTGATTCTAAATTAAACTTACATCTACCTGCCTAATATAAATTTATATCATTACCATATGTCATCAGAACCTTTATTATTATTGGTTTAGTTTTATTATTTAGACAGATAACACCTCTAAGTAATAAAAAAATATTATTGAATTACAATAGTGTATGTAATATAAGTACAGTGGTACCTTGAAACTCAGTGTCAGTTGGTTCTGGGAGTAGTGTTGAGTTTTAAGGTATTTTTTTCCATAAGGATGTATAGGAAACCTGTTAATGCGTTCCATGGTCCTGTGAAACTGCATATATTTTAGGCTTACGTAAAATAATGGTGTTGTTTTTGACACTGAAATACTATTGAAAACAGTTAATCAATAACTGTTGCACAAAGCTTAACGAGACTTATTGTACTAAGACGAGCGAGGAATTTCATTAGTGGATAGAACTTATGAGCAGTAATATTTAAGAGAAGTTTAATGTTTAATGTTTCTGTGTCATAATTTTAATACATTAAGTCACATTAAGCTTTTTTTTTAACAATAAGCGTTTTAGAAACAATTACTTACCATTTCTCAGAACCTCGAGCTGTAAAACAAGTTGAAAGTGAAACAGAAGAAAAATCCAGATAAGCACAGATACATGTGGAGCTTTCAGAGTGAATTTGATGGTTATTCCACACAAATGCAGATTTGTCTCATATTCACACTTTGACATTTTACTGCACTGTTCAAGCGAAGAGCTGTTTATTGTTAATTTGAGTTTAAGGAAAACGTTAAGTTTAAGGGTACAAATTTCTCGACAAAGGGCGTCGAGTTTCAAAGATTTTGAGTTTAGGGGACGTTGAGTTACAAGGTACCACTGTTTATTGTGAGTGTTATTGTTATTTGATCCATTTATTATTACTAAAACTAGGTAAACTAGGTAATGCGTGACATTTTAAAGTATTCGTGATTTTGCCTCTCTTTAGGTTGGCTAGTAAGAGATTTTTTTTAATAATTTGGTGGTTTACATTTACGGCATTTAGCAGACACTTTTATCCAAAGCGACTTACAGTACCATGACAGTATATTATCTAAGCAATTGATGGTTAAGGGCCTTGCTCAAGGGCCCAAGGGATTAAAAACTTAAACTTAGTAAAGACATTGTGTTAGTCACACTTGTTTGCTATAAGAAACTTTCAGCTTTAAACAACTGTAAATCAAAGTGGATTAGGTTTGCTAAATTGCTAATAATACCATGAAGAATTTCAGGCCAAGGTCTATAGTTATCAGCACATTGGTTACAAATTACTTTAAAACCTAAAAGTATTATTTACCATGTCCAAAATTTTGTGAACTCGAATGATTGTGGGTAAAACAGCCTAATCTCTTCATGGAATTTAGAATTTCAACTAGATTTTGTAACATGACTGTGAAGTTGGACTAGTAAAACCTGGCTTGTATTTCTAGTTATAATCCAGCATGTTGGATGTGTTGTAAGACTCCATGCTGACCCAATTATTACTATGATAATAAAAAAGATAAAGCAGGACATATAAATACATTTTGTGGACTATTACATAAATAAGAGTTATCTGTGTTTGAATTGTTCTTCACTTATCACAGTATTGTTGTTTTAAGTGAACACAGATCTATGATGACAACAGTGTAAGGCTTATTCAAGGACAATAAAGCACCAGACAATATGTGAAACAAAAGCAAACGCTGAGAGTAAAAGATTTCACTTATAAAACTTTAAAGGCTTTTTTCTTTAATCTAAAGAACAGAGACGTGTGTATTTAACATGTATTACGTCTAAAAGAGGACAATACCAAGCAACTGCACTGTAAATACTGTATGACTTCATGTTTGTGTCAAATAAGTAACAAACATTAAGTAGCTAAATAGTGATAAGGGTTTTAAATCAACTATATAAAATGACTTTGGAAAAATAACTAATAAACATTACTGACATCAGTCATTGTTTAGTCAACACAAGACTAATCAAAACATGCCTCAGATGTCTGGAAGGCCAGCTAAGGCATATGAACTGAAAGTGAGTAGGCTAATAATGTGACTCATTTTCCTGATTTTTTTTTTCTGACAGCTGAACAGAAATGCTGAAACTTGTTGTTGCGGTGTGTATGCTGACTGTATGTGGACGTTGTATGTGTGAGACTGACCCAGGAAGTTCGGATCTGCAAGACAAACAAAATGCAGGTAAACTGATGGAAGTGAAATTTCATTGATTTCAGATGTCAGAATCAGAGGAAAAAACTTCCATTTGAAACCTTTGTTTATAATGTACCTTGTGGATCAGAAATAGCTTCTTTTGACAGAATTTTGACTTTTGGTGATGCCCTTAGTGTTCAGATGAGCTAGATTTTAAAGTACAAGAGGTGGGGTGTAGCAGAGTTGTAGTTTTATTACATAAGACCTCAGTAGGAATAAAAATGTGAAGTTCATCTGCCTTGGTAAGTAACTTTTGGAGAGCCTAAATATTTATACTGTATACAACTAAACAGTACAACACCTCCCATCCAGCACCAGAGTGTAATAGGGTGACATTAATAGAAACTGTCCAACAGGTAGTGTAGGTGTAATGCGAGTGTAGGTGTAATGCTTAATATTTTTGCACCAGAGTGTAATAGGGTGATATTAACAGAAACTGTCCGACTGTAGGTATAATGCGACTGTAGGTATAATGCGACTGTAGGTGTAATGCTTGATATTTTTGCTCTGTAGTGTTTGTGGAAGAGATGGAGGCCAGCAACTTTTTAGGACGC
Organism: Trichomycterus rosablanca; assembly: GCF_030014385.1. Classification (NCBI taxonomy): domain Eukaryota; kingdom Metazoa; phylum Chordata; class Actinopteri; order Siluriformes; family Trichomycteridae; genus Trichomycterus; species Trichomycterus rosablanca. The sequence goes on along the minus strand of NC_085998.1, from coordinate 8,581,428 downwards.
CACTTGCTGTACAACCGCTTCGACTTTGAAATCTTCACTCCCGGGAATTTAGAAAGGGAGTGTCAGGAGGAAGTGTGCAACTATGAGGAAGCACGTGAGGTGTTTGAGAATGATCCAGATACAGTTGAGTAATTCCTCTACCTCCTGATACATTCTTTCTACACACACACACACACACACACACACACACACAATCATAAAAAGTTTCACAAGTTGCTCAGAGTTTAATATATGAAGCTCTCTTATTGCTGTAAAAATGATATTTCTAACGTCATTTTGCTTGTTGCTTACAGGAAGCTTTCTGGAAGGAGTATACATCCGGTAAGTGAACATTTAAACTCACAGAATTCTAATTCTAGTACTTTTTTGAACATATGTTATATTTGCATGCATTTACAAAATGATCTGGTGGTTAACAGAAGTGATCCTGAATGTTTCTTGTAATTTACATCTAGTTATCATCTAAGTTATATGTAAAATAACTTTTATTGAGAAATTATCAAACTGCAGGGAGATTGTAGTTACATTTCAATATACATCTCAAATATTTACTACAAATCAGACATTTTTTTTATAAATGTAGTCAGCACAAAAAGCTTTGTAAGCATCCATGAACATGAATCTTATAGTGATGAATTTGTGTTATATAAATAGAAGGCATGTTTTATTGTTTTACTATCATTTCATCAAATGTAAAAACACTATGCTTCATTCAGAAACATCTTACAACAAAATCTATAACTTAGATGGTTTGTAACCATCCTTATTTCAGATTTGTATCTGTAATTTTATTTGAACTATGGAGGTATTAGTGGAACATTAAACAAAAACTACAGAAAACTGTGATGGCAGGTCTTGGTAAGGGCAAATTGGCTTTTTTACTTCCAAGCTTAGTTAACAAAATTAGTTTATAAGTCAACAGATACCATCGTATTGTTAAAATGTTAAAAATTGTTGAAATAATTTTAAAAAGGGTAATTATTTTACACAGTGAATGTGTTATAGCAAAAATGCATTAAAAACAACTACTTATAATTTTCTAAAGTGATTTTAGAAAGATCATTTTACTTTAATATCTGAAAGACTGGGCTATCTTTTTATTGTGAATATATTGTTAGCTGGTTATTTATGTATACTTAGTTGGAAGTAGGGAGCTCAGCTCTTGCAGAGGTAAATTATGTTAGCCCACTGCCACTTGGATCCAGGGTTCGAATCCCCAGCAGTGCAATCAGCCGGTTAGGCGGCTACATACAGACATGATTGGCTATGTCTGAGGGATTCATGTCTTGTCCAGGGTGTTATACTGCATTGCATCCAGTGATTCTGGGTATATATACCTGTATATACAGTGTATCACAAAAGTGAGTACACCCCTCACATTTCTGCAAATATTTTATTATATCTTTTCATGGGACAACACTATAGAAATAAAACTTGGATATAACTTAGAGTAGTCAGTGTACAACTTGTATAGCAGTGTAGATTTACTGTCTTCTGAAAATAACTCAACACACAGCCATTAATGTCTAAATGGCTGGCAACATAAGTGAGTACACCCCACAGTGAACATGTCCAAATTGTGCCCAAAGTGTCAATATTTTGTGTGACCACCATTATTATCCAGCACTGCCTTAACCCTCTTGGGCATGGAATTCACCAGAGCTGCACAGGTTGCTACTGGAATCCTCTTCCACTCCTCCATGATGACATCACGGAGCTGGTGGATGTTAGACACCTTGAACCCCTCCACCTTCCACTTGAGGATGCGCCACAGGTGCTCAATTGGGTTTAGTCCATCACCTTTACCTTCAGCTTCCTCAGCAAGGCAGTTGTCATCTTGGAGGTTGTGTTTGGGGTTGTTATCCTGTTGGAAAACTGCCATGAGGCCCAGTTTTGGAAGGGAGGGGATCATGCTCTGTTTCAGAATGTCACAGTACATGTTGGAATTCATGTTTCCCTCAATGAACTGCAGCTCCCCAGTGCCAGCAACACTCATGCAGCCCAAGACCATGATGCTACCACCACCATGCTTGACTGTAGGCAAGATACAGTTGTCTTGGTACTTCTCACCAGGGCGCCGCCACACATGCTGGACACCATCTGAGCCAAACAAGTTTATCTTGGTCTCGTCAGACCACAGGGCATTCCAGTAATCCATGTTCTTGGACTGCTTGTCTTCAGCAAACTGTTTGCGGGCTTTCTTGTGCGTCAGCTTCCTTCTGGGATGACGACCATGCAGACCGAGTTGATGCAGTGTGCGGCGTATGGTCTGAGCACTGACAGGCTGACCTCCCACGTCTTCAACCTCTGCAGCAATGCTGGCAGCACTCATGTGTCTATTTTTTAAAGCCAACCTCTGGATATGACGCCGAACACGTGGACTCAACTTCTTTGGTCGACCCTGGCGAAGCCTGTTCCGAGTGGAACCTGTCCTGGAAAACCGCTGTATGACCTTGGCCACCATGCTGTAGCTCAGTTTCAGGGTGTTAGCAATCTTCTTATAGCCTAGGCCATCTTTGTGGAGAGCAACAATTCTATTTCTCACATCCTCAGAGAGTTCTTTGCCATGAGGTGCCATGTTGAATATCCAGTGGCCAGTATGAGAGAATTGTACCCAAAACACCAAATTTAACAGCCCTGCTCCCCATTTACACCTGGGACCTTGACACATGACACCAGGGAGGGACAACGACACATTTGGGCACAATTTGGACATGTTCACTGTGGGGTGTACTCACTTATGTTGCCAGCTATTTAGACATTAATGGCTGTGTGTTGAGTTATTTTCAGAAGACAGTAAATCTACACTGCTATACAAGTTGTACACTGACTATTCCAAGTTATATCCAAGTTTCATGTCTATAGTGTTGTCCCATGAAAAGATATAATGAAATATTTGCAGAAATGTGAGGGGTGTACTCACTTTTGTGATACACTGTATATATATATAATAACTTTTTTTATTTAAATGTCCTTACAGCTCAAAATCAGGGGCCAAAAGTTGATGTGACTGCGCTGTTGGTTGGCATCATTGCAGGCAGTGTGGCCGTCATCATAGTGGGTCTTCTCATCTGTTATTCCTGTAAGAAGAGGTGCACAAATAAACGGTTTGCAGGGTAAGTATGAATGAATGTGTATTTACTGTATATATCCACAGTATCCATCTATATAGTAAGTGTAGTTCATAAAATGGCCAAAGAATGTATGTACAGGGTGAAGGTAATAAAGTTGCTGGTGCATTTTGAAAAGGGATTTTTAATTTTAAAAGCACCACAAATTATTGAAACCAACTAAGTTTTTATCCTGGGGGTTTGATTCTGTTTCTTACATTTTGTTTAGGCATTTGGTAGCTGTTTTTTTTAATGTGACAAATAATAAAAAAAAACACAAAATCGGAGCAAGTTATGGACCCAGCAGTGAACATCTGAGCTTAAGAGCATAAGTTTAGTACTGTAACCACACAACCTACTGTTGGTATCTGATGTTCAAAACTACTGAGTAAAACAGTGTGCTATTTTTTTATTTTCTTATCACAGAATTAAAAAAAGATAAATAGTAAAATTTGTCCACACCATCAGAAACTAAATGTTTGTGGTTAGCCTCTTTAGTTTTGCACAGGCAGCAGAAGCTTAGCTATCAGTTTAGCACTACAGTGTATTGCTCTCAAGATTATATTATGTTGGCAAAAAGACTGTTAAGTGTAATGGTGTGTGTGTGTGTGTTCAGGTCCATCAGGAGTCAAGGCAGACGCAGTAATGCCTCTGTGATCATCAGAAGGCTGGAGGAGGTCTCTCTGCACCCCATCCCTGCACCTTTAACAGATGACATGGACACACATGGGCTCCCCTCGTACGAACAGGCGATCACTGCAGCCAGTCCACACGATGTTCCACCACCACCTTATCCTGGGTACATAAACATTAGCACTTATACATATGCTGGTGCTTTGGGTTTTTTATACCACACAATAATAAACCAGCAAACACAGAGGGACACCCAGAGTTGCCATCTAGCTTTACTTATGTGTATTTCGTCTGCTTTCACACTGCCAGCATTAAATATTAATACCGTATTTTTGGAACTGGAATACAGAAGGCATTTCAAATACTGTGTATTAAAATACATACATGTATGACAGAAATTAGCATGACCATGAGCCTGCAGTAGCAAATAATGCACATAAATAGATAAATATAGATCTGAGTATGAGATAATTTCTTCTTTTAATAACAGTGGATTCAGAAAGATTTTAGACCCCTTGACATTTTGTGCTCCTACTTGTGTTGTGGATTTAATTTTAAATAGATATAATTTACAGAAGCCATTTTCAGAAACCTGCAATAAGCATCAAAATCAAATCAAATCAAGGTTTATTTGTCACATACATAGTCATACACAGTACAACTGGCAGTGAAATGCTTTTGTGACTGCTCGGTCACATTAGTTACAGAGTAGACAAAATAGACAAAAATATATATTTATACAAAAAAATAGAAATGTTTTAAAGTCTATGTTAAGCATATATAATACACTGATCAGCCTTAACATTAAAACCACCTCCTTGTTTCTACACTTACTGTCCATTTTATCAACTCCACTTACTATATAGGAGCACTTTAAAGTTCTACAATTACTGACTGTAGTCCATCTGTTTCTCTACATACTTTTTTAGCCTGCTTTCACCCTGTTCTTCAATGGTCAGGACCACCACAGAGCAGGTATTATTTAGGTGGTGGATGATCTCAGCGCTGCTGAAGTTTTTAAATACCATGTCCACTCACTGTCCACTCTATTAGAATCTCCTACCTAGTTGGTCCACCTTGTAGATGTAGTCAGAGACGATCGCTCATCTATTGTTGCTGTTTGAGTTGGTCATCTTCTAGACTTTCATCAGTGGTCACAGGACGCTGCCCACACGGTGCTGTTGGCTGGATGTATTTTTGGTTGGTGGACTATTCTCAGTCCAGCAGTCACAGTGAGGTGTTTAAAAACTCCATCAGCATTGCTGTGTTTTATCCACTCATACCAGTACAACACACACTAACACACCACCACCATGTCATTGTCATGAGCAATAATACCTGCTCTGTGGTGGTCCTGTGGGGGGTCCTGACCATTTAAAGAACAAGGTGAAAGTAGGCTAAAAAATATTTACAGAAACAGATGGACTAGTCAGTAATTGTAGAACTTTAAAGTGCTCCTATATGGTAAGTGGAGCTGATAAAATGCACAGTGAGTGTAGAAACAAGGAGGTGGTTTTAATGTTATGGCTGATTGGTACATATAGATATAGATATGCATATATAAGCATATGAAGGAACCTAAATTTGTTAAAAAATTTAATTTGTTTTCTTGTTCGTTAAAACAAGAAAGTATATTTTCTTATAATTTTATCACACATGTATGTAAACTGTTTTTTGCTTTTTTATGTTTTACAGACTTATTTTATTATTCCTTTCGCAGGTCCAGACCAGGCACCCTTCGACTATAACCTGAACCCAAACACTGGATCGGGTGTTTTCATATTTTGAACCAGCAGCTGTAGTGTTATATAATTCATCACTTTAACATCTAGAGCAGTCCTGGCTATCTGTTATTTACTGGAATTACAATAATTAGCAAATTGATGCGTGTTAATTTCTTTGGCCATTTCAAATAGATTTTGTTTGTACATTTTGCAATGTTGTATTTCATTTGCCAGGTCATTTCAGGCAACTCTTGTGAGCCAGACCTTGTAGAAATCAGTATGAACTGTGGGCTTTAAAGCATTTGATTTTTTTTTTTATTAACATGAAGCTTTTGATGAAGGAAATTGTATAACCTCGCTCAGCACTCGTGTACGGTGCTGTAAAATAATTGCACCCTTTCTGGTTTCCTGTCACAATGATTTATTATAGATGTATAAAGAAAACTTTCACATTAACTTGAGTAAGAACACAACATATTTTTTGAAGGATAATTGTATTTATCTGAGGGATCAAGGTTTATAACACCCATATCACACTTATGAAAACGCACATCAATTTCTAGAATTGTATATCTACACATTTCTATTGGGTTCAAGATTCACATTCACATTCCAGCTGTACGTATAATCAAATTATGCCTCAGCATCAGCTCACAGGAATCCCACACCATGACACTAAAAGACATGTCTAGTTGTGTATAAAACTCTTACAACAAAACCTTTTTGCTCATCACAAGATCTAAAAAGACTCTTGATATCCAAAAAGATCCAACTATGATTGCTTTATTTACTCCGAAGGGTTTGGGGATCATACAGGGTTTTTTTTGGTCAGAAATAGTTATGTCCTTCCACAAATCCAACATTTGTCTAGTATTTTTAATATTGTAAAGTCATGAACACAGTCATGAAATAAATCGAGATAAAAAAAAAAGGTCTTTAAAATGTATGGAATCTTTGTGAATTCTGTATACCTGATTTGGCACAGATTTTACGTCAGATTCCTTTCTAAATTGTTATCTTTATCCAGGCTTGGGACAGACACTGAGTGCATCTCCGAAAAGTTTGGCTGTTTGGTCACACCCCAACTTATAAATAGCTCGAAATCCTCCAGAGTAACACACATTTCATAGTAGAGGCAGTTATAATGGGACAATTACTTTATCACTGCACTGAACATCTCAATTGATTCTCTAACTAGACGGAACCAGCTATACCTCTTTTGCCTTTTTAATTATAGAATTGCTGTTGTTTCTGAGTAATTAATATTGTTTTATTCATTGCATCTTATTGTTTGTTCTTGTGTTCAATCACTAGTGTAAATGTACCAAAACCAATCAGAATTATTGTAACACTAATTGATGCAGGTTGTTTTTTGAAGCTTTTGGATTTAGTTATGTGAAACCAGATGTTCATTTGTTTTACTTTTTCTTTTTGTATTTTTTTTATTACATCATTGTTTGTTACACTAAATCAAATATATTAATAATTAAAAATAAATTAACATGAAACATATTGTGGCTCTTGTAGCTGTCTGGTTAAAAGCAGCAGAAATAACAAATCATTAAAATACTAATAGTAAAAAAAAAGCAAAAATACTGTCATTAAACCTTGTTATAAAATGCAGTATTAGCTGGTAGAGTGGGTACTGCATTGCAACAGGGGTCCTGAGACCTGGTCACTGTTTGCATGCTCCCTGTGTGTATGGTTTTTTGTATTATGGTTTCTTGCCACCCTTAAAAACATACAGAAGGTGGATTGGCTACTCTTAATTGCACATAGGTGTGATGGGTAAAGTGTGTGATGACCTGCAAAGGTGCCCTGTCCAAGATTTTTACTGGCCTTGTGCCCAGTCCATTCAGGTGATGGAAACACTCAGACCATAACTAGAATGAAGCAACTGGTGAGAATTAATGATGAATGAAAAGATAAGAGGCCTGATGGTATCAGATTTAATAGGTAATGATTCACTGGTTTAAGATTATAAATATAATAATGGTCAGTGATAGCTCAGTGGTTAAGGTACTGGACTAGTAAACAGAAAATTGCCGGTTCAAGCCCCGCCACCACCAAGTTGCCACTGTTGGGTCCCTGAGCAAGGCCCTTAACCCTCAATTGCTCATTGTGTAAGTTGCTTTGGATAAAAGCGTCTGCTAAATGCTGAAAATGTAAATGTAAAATAAATATGACTCTGTAAATAAGCTGTTAGAAGTGTCTGTGAGAAGTTTTGCATGTTTTCTCAATGTCCATTTGGGTTTCTTCCAGGTAATCAGGATTTCTTCCACCTCCCAAAATATGCAAAGGTTGGATTGGCTGCTTTAAATTTCCCCTAGATATTTTAAATTTGTATTTTACTTTTAATTTGTTTTTACAGTACAATAAAGATTGGGTTTGTTTAAAATATTTTTATCAAGTAATAAATATTTTTTAGCATTTACATTATTTCTTTCTTATTCATATAAACTATATATTATAAATAGAACATTTATATTTCTCACTAAAATAATCTTTATAATGATAATAAAAGATGGTCTGGGAGACGCAGTGGTACACAGCATCGAGTGCATGTAAATGTTTTTTTATGTGTGCTTTTTTAAAATATAAATTATTAATTTATTTAGATGTATGAATTAGCTAGAGTGGCACGGTGCCACAGCTAGTAGAGTGGGCACAGCACAACAAGAGGAGTCCTGAGACCTGGTCACTGTTGGCATGCTCCCTGTGCATGTGGTTTTTTTGTATTCTGGTTTCTTGCCAGCTTTAAAAACCTACAGAAGGTGGATTGGCTACTCTCAATTGCCCATATGTGTAATGAATAAAGTGTGTGATGACCTGCAAAGGTACCCATGTCCAAGATGTTTACTTGCCTTGTGCCCAGTGCTTTTAGGTGGTGATGTATACACACACCCAGATAACTAGAATGAAGCAACTGGTGAGAATGAATGATAAATTAATGATAAGAGGCCTGATGGTATCAGATTTAATAACTAATGATCAACTCGTTCAAGATTATAATTGTGACTATTTAAGCTGTTAGAAGTGTCTGTGAGAAGTTTTGCATGTTTTCTCAATGTCCGCGTGGGTTTCTTCCAGGTAATCAGGATTTCTTCCACCTCCCAAAATATGCAAAAGTTGGATTGGCTGCTTAAAATTTCCCATAGATGTGTGTTTTATCTTTTAACTTGTTTTTACAGTACAATAAAGATTGGGTTTATTTAAAATATTTTGATCAAGTAATCAATAGTTTTTTTTTAGCATTTACATTATTTCTTTCTTATTCATATAAACTATATATTATAAATAGAACATTAAAAAACATAACAGTTAACTGTATCTACTATTATTATTTCTTCATTGCTCATTATAGTTAAAAAATGTCATTTAGGTATTGAGTGTTCATAGGCTTTGTTTTATGTACTTTTTTAAAATAGAAATTGTTAATTTATTTAGATGTATTAATTAGCTGGAGTGGCACAGTGCCACAGCTGGTAGAGTGGGCACAGCACAACAACAGGAGTCCTGAGACCTGGTCACTGTTTGCATGCTCCCTGTGCATGTGGGTTTTTTGTATTCTGGTTTCTTGCCACCTTAAAAAACCTACAGAAGGTGGATTGGCTACTCTCAATTGCCCATAGGTGTAATGAGTAAAGTGTGTGATGACCTGCAAAGGTGCCATGTCCAAGATGTTTACTTGCCTTGTGCCCAGTGCTTTTAGATGGTGATGGAAACACTCAGATGGTCTAGAATAAAGCAGCTGGTAAGAGTGAATGATAAGAGGCCTGATGGTATCAGATTTAATAACTAATGATCAACTAGTTCAAGATTATAATTATGACTCTGTATATATATAAGCTGTTAGAAGTGTCTGTGAGAAGTTTGGCATGTTTTCTCAATGTCTGTTTGGGTTTCTTCTAGGTAATCGGGATTTCTTTATTGTTTTTATTATAGTTAAAACAGGTCATTGAAGTACTGGGTGTTTATAGGCTTTGTTTTTAAATGCAGAATTATTTATGTTTCTCACTAAAATAATCTTTATGGCTGTTGGAAAAGCTTCAAAGTAACATATCTTGGGCAGGAATGAAGGTCAAACCCTGCAAGTCAAGGAGCATTTCAGTCGTTAAAGGCCAAATCACCAATGACATTTTCACCATCAACGATGAGCCAATCCCTACAATCTTACAGAAGCCAATTAAAAGTCTCGGACGCTGGTACAATGCCACCCTCAATGACACAGAAGAAATTGAACAGCTCAGACAGGACACCATCAGCGGCCTGAAACAAATTAACAACACTGGCCTCCCAGGGAAGTTAAAGCTGTGGTGCTTTCAGTTTGGGTTGCTGCCCCGCCTTATGTGGCCAATCACCATCTATGAGTTTACCTCATCACATATCAGCCGACTGGAAAGTTTAGTGAATGCTCAAGTAAGGAGGTGGCTTGGGCTACCAAGATGCATGAGCAGCGTAGGACTGTATGTTGATGGGCCACTTTCCTTGCCAATATCAAGCTTGATGGAAGAGTACAGGTGTGCTAAGGCACGACTGGAAATGACCCTGTCTGAGTCTCGGGACCCTTTGGTACGCTGTGCTGCCCCGGTCTTGAGAACTGGCAAGAAGTGGACAACAAAGGCAGTAGTGGCAGATGCAAGGGCGGCTCTCAGACAGCGAGACATAGTTGGCCATGTGCAACAGGGCAGGGGGGGGTTTGGCCTTGGAGTAACGGCTCCTACCTGGGGGGAAGCTTCTCCAGCAGAGCGCCGTCGAATGGTGGTGGAGGAGATTCGAAGGCAAGAGGAAGCATCCAGGTGCGTCAGAGCAGTCAGTCAGCCGCAGCAAGGTCGGTGGATGAGATGGGATGGAATTGCCAAAAAGAAAATCTCCTGGAGCGAGCTATGGAATATGGAGTCTAACAGGCTAAGCTTTATCATAAAGGCCACTTATGACATTCTGCCTACGCCAACAAACTTACACCTGTGGTTTGGCGAGGACCCGGTGTGTTCCTTGTGCTCAGCCCCAGCAGGCCTCAAGCATATTCTTGTGGGCTGTAAGACCTCCCTGTCTCAAGGCAGATACACCTGGCGCCACAATCAAGTGCTGCGTTGTCTGGCCTCAGCCATAGAAGAGAAAAGAACCGCCACAAATGCTGCTCCACTTAATGCGTATCAAGAGGCCCAAACGTCAATAGCCTTTATTCGGGAGGGTGAAAGACAGCCAACCAGAGCCCCTCCCATAATTTCAAGCCTTATGGGTACTGCCAGGGACTGGCAACTGCGGGCTGACCTTGACAAGAGCCTAGTGTTTCCACCGAACATTGCTGTGTCAAGCTTGCGCCCAGACCTGGTGTTGTGGTCCAACTCCTGTCGCCGTGTTTATATCATCGAGCTCACGGTGCCCTGGGAGGAAGCCATTGATGAGGCTTATGAAAGGAAAAGGTTGCGATATTCTGACCTTGCAGCCCAGGTAGAAGAACGGGGATGGACAGTGTTGGTGTGTCCAGTGGAGGTGGGCTGTAGGGGGTTTGTGGCTAACTCCACCATAAGGCTCCTGAAAGAGGTGGGTGTCAGAGGGCAAGCTCAGAGGAGAACCATCAAAATGCTTGCCACCACAGCTGAGAGAAGTAGTCACTGGCTGTGGGTGCGAAGAAAGGAAATGGCATGGGGGGCAAAGTGACCACCCAGTTCCTATGCGACACACACCCAGGTCTGATCAGCCTGTGGTGGGCCTGCCACAGAGGAGGGTGTCTTGTGATTAATGGCCGAAACACCTAAAGATACTGGGGTACACAACTGATGATGTGTCGTGTAGGGTAACATCACTGGGTGGTCCTAGCAAGGTCTCAACTGTAACTACTTGGGATTGAAACATCGAGTCCTTTGTCTAACTCTTATTTATAATGATAATGAAAGATTGGCTACACTTAATTGCCCATAGGTGTAATGAGTAAAATGTGTGATGACCTGCAAAGGTGCCCATGTCCAAGATGTTTCCTTGCCTTGAGCCCAGTGCTTTTAGGTGGTGATGTATACACCCAGATTATAACTATAAAGCAACTGGTAAAACTGTTTTAAAATGTAGTAATCTTATATTAGTAAAATGATTTGTCCTATTGTTGATTAAACAAATAATTATTAAACAAATAGTTATTTTAAACGTGTATATGTGTTTCCATTTATGTATTAAAAAAATCTAGTTTAATGTATATGTTTATTAGTATTGGTTATAAAATAATATCTGCAGCTGTAAAGTGTTGTGTTTTTATTAATATTAAGAATAAAAGAGTATTAAGAATGAACATGTGTGAATACAGAAGTTTGAGCACTATTGTGAGTGAGTCGGAAGTGTTTGCACCAGAGCAGCAGTAGGAATGTAGAGCCGCTCCGCCGCTCTGCAGCTCCGCTCTCACTGCCGTCAGATCACCGCTCACTTCAGTAATAAACACACCGATCATTACACACCGCTGGAACCTCTCATGCACACTCGGAACTGCCGCTCCACACCGAGCACTGTCCGCTAACATGTGACCGCTCTCCGCTGGATGTGTGAATGCTCCACAAAGTGCTTCACGGGAAAAGCCTGAGTCCCGAGCCCGCAGCGGGAGGATGGACGGACGCTACCCGGGTCCGGGCTTTGCAGAGCGGCGGGGCTCTGCAGGAGAGACCGCGGACTGGGCTAACAGCAGCAGCGCTACGGTCAGGTAGGACAGGGGCATGAGGAGGCAGAAACCGAGAGAGATCATCAAGGAAAGTCCGCTGAGCTAAAGGCCTCAGATACAGATCTGACTCCTGATTGTATTTGTGCATTTGTGTGCGATTTTTGTGCAAAAGTGAATCTGCACTTTTTTGTTTCTTACGCAATTACACTTTGAACGCACATTGACAAACGTGCAACAGTACATTGTTGTGTGTGTGTCTAAAATGACATGAAATCGATTGCATAATCGAACTAGATTATTAGTACTTTTATACTTAGTTGCATTAGATCTGACCCGTTAACGTTTAATTTGCGTAAAACACGTTAGTTTGTTGCATTTTGCACCAGTTACCTATTAGCCACAATGTAAATAATCAATGAGCCACGTGTCTGCAACTTTTGCTTTGTTGTTATAAACATCTGGTCTCATGCCAGCACACATGCCATGTTTCTGCAAGCATGCATGTTACATCTCTGTTACATCTCTGTTACATACACACCTCAAACCGAGCAGTGTGTGGTGTGCAGTGCGCACCCATAGTTTATTGGGAGGTTTACATACACACAACATACACACAGGTTTACATACACATAACATACACACAGGTTTACATACACATAACATACACACAGGTTTACATACACATAACATACACACAGGTTTACATACACACAACATACACACAGGTTTACATACACATAACATACACACAGGTTTACATACACATAACATACACACAGGTTTACATACACACAACATACACACAGGTTTACATACACATAACATACACACAGGTTTACATACACATAACATACACACAGGTTTACATACACATAACATACACACAGGTTTACATACACACAACATACACACAGGTTTACATACACATAACATACACACAGGTTTACATACACATAACATACACACAGGTTTACATACACATAACATACACACAGGTTTACATACACATAACATACACACAGGTTTACATACACACAACATACACACAGGTTTACATACACATAACATACACACAGGTTTACATACACATAACATACACACAGGTTTACATACACACAACATACACACAGGTTTACATACACATAACATACACACAGGTTTACATACACATAACATACACACAGGTTTACATACACATAACATACACACAGGTTTACATACACACAACATACACACAGGTTTACATACACATAACATACACACAGGTTTACATACACATAACATACACACAGGTTTACATACACACAACATACACACAGGTTTACATACACATAACATACACACAGGTTTACATACACATAACATACACACAGGTTTACATACACACAGGTTTACATACACACAACATACACACAGGTTTACATACACATAACATACACACAGGTTTACATACACATAACATACACACAGGTTTACATACACACAACATACACACAGGTTTACATACACACAACATACACACAGGTTTACATACACATAACATACACACAGGTTTACATACACATAACATACACACAGGTTTACATACACACAGGTTTACATACACACAACATACACACAGGTTTACATACACACAGGTTTACATACACACAACATACACACAGGTTTACATACACACAACATACACACAGGTTTACATACACACAGGTTTACATACACACAACATACACACAGGTTTACATACACATAACATACACACAGGTTTACATACACATAACATACACACAGGTTTACATACACACAACATACACACAGGTTTACATACACATAACATACACACAGGTTTACATACACATAACATACACACAGGTTTACATACACACAGGTTTACATACACACAACATACACACAGGTTTACATACACAGGTTTACATACACACAACATACACACAGGTTTACATACACACAACATACACACAGGTTTACATACACACAGGTTTACATACACACAACATACACACAGGTTTACATACACACATGTTTACATACACACAACATACACACAGGTTTACATACACACAGGTTTACATACACACAACATACACACAGGTTTACATACACACAGGTTTACATACACACAGGTTTACATACACACAACATACACACATGTTTACATACACACAGGTTTACATACACACAGGTTTACATACACACAACATACACACAGGTTTACATACACACAGGTTTACATACACAGGTTAACATACACACATGTTTACATACACACATGTTTACATACACACAGGTTTACATACACACAACATACACACAGGTTTACATACACACAGGTTTACATACACACAGGTTTACATACACACATGTTTACATACACACAGGTTTACATACACACATGTTTACATACACACAGGTTTACATACACACAGGTTTACATACACACAGGTTTACATACACACAGGTTTACATACACACAGGTTTACATACACACAGGTTTACATACACACAGACAAGGCAGGAAAATCTCAATTTAAGTTATTTTACAAATTAATTCATTTGTGTTGACAGTACTGTTTGTGTCATGCTGTTTGTGTCACGTGTGTTGTGTGTGTGGTGTTGGTTTGAGTGTATTGTGGTAATGTGTGTTGTGCTGGTATGAGTATATTTGTGTATGGTGCTGATATAAGTGTATTGTGGTTGTGTGTGTGGTGTTGGTTTGAGTGTATTGTGGTAGTTTGTGTGATGCTGATGGTAGTTATTGTGGTAGTTTGTGTGATGCTGATATGAGTGTATTGAGGTAGTGTGCATGGTGCTGATATAAGTTTATTGTGGTTGTGTGTGCGATGTTGGTTTGAGTGTGGTGTGGTAGTGTGTGTGGTGCTGATATAAGTTTATTGTGGTAGTGTGTGCGATGTTGGTTTGAGTGTGGTGTGTGGTGCTGATAAGTGTATTGTGGTTGTGTATGCAGTGTTGGTTTGAGTGTAGTGTGGTAGTGTGTGTGTGGTGCTGGTATGAGCAAGTTGTGGTAATGTGTGTATGGTGCTATTATGAGTCTGTTGTGGGTGTGTGTTTGCTGATATACGTGTATTGTGAAAGTGTGTGTGGTACTGGTATGAGTGTGTGTGTGTTGTAGTATGTGTGGTGCTGTTACCACACACTCACTGTCAAGTTGCAAAACCAGGACCCCACGCAGCACTACCAGTAATATCTGCTCAGTGGTCCTGTGGTCCTGCAGTGTCTTTTTTTCAGTGCCAGTGGATGCAAATTGGTCAGCAAAAAAGGTAACTGATGCTTGAGGTGAACACATCCTGATCCAGACTAAACCAGATCAAAGCTTGGTGTTCAAACAGGTTACATATTAGCAGTTTAAGCAGTTAAGACGTATGGTATGATCGAGAGGCACAGTTTATCAACATCTATACTCACGTCAAAGCAGTGCAGTCTTAGACTGGCAGGAAATAAAAGAGTAATGAATAGCTTCTAGCTGTGAGCTTTACCTCGGGCAGATGTTTATATGCTGATTAAACATACAGCGCAGGCAGGCTTTTACTTATGTCGAGATGGAGGACTGTTCAATCGGTGCAAATGAGAAGCTTCTGTCTAAAATGTTAGTCTGAAATTGTTTTGTTGGTTATTTATTTGTGTGTGTATATATAATCAGATCTGCATTTAGTAGCTCGCTCATAATCCCACAATTGACACACCTAGTTGACTAATACAGTGCCCAAAGGTTGGCATACCCCTCAATCCCAACCTCAACCATGTGGCATAGATAAAGTTGGTTCTTTAATGCTGTTCTTTCAAGTCTTTTTCCTCTAGACTTTCAAGCATGCATGTTTCCATTCAGCCAAAAGTACATCATTCCAATTCTTATTAACGCTGTAGATAGTGTCAGTCCAGACATAGTTTTTTCTAATCAATCTCTGTAAACACCCCCCCCCCCCCCCCATTTTCTCTCAAATCTAGTCATATCCAATCACCCTATTGCATTACGCTTCCTCTCTACTCATGTTGATCTCCACCCTGGTTGAGGAGAGCCATGCCCCCTCCGACACGTGTGCAGTAGCCGACTGCATCTTTTCACCCGCACGAGGCATGTTCATGATTCTCAGCACTGCAGTGACACTGACATGGTGGTGGTGTGTTAGTGTGTTTTGTGCTGGTATGAGTGGATCAGTCACAACAGCCCTGCTGGAGTTTTTAAATACCGTGTCCACTCACTATCCACTCTAGTAGACACTCCTATTTAGCTGGTCCACCTTGTAAATGTAAAGTCAGAGACGATCGCTCATCTACTGCTGCTGTTTGAGTTGGTCATCTTCTAGACCTTCATTATTGGTCACAGGACGCTGGCCACGGGGTGCTGTTGGCTGGATATTTTTGGTTGGTGGACTATTCTCAGTCCAGCAGTGACAGTGAGGTGTTTAAAAACTCCATCAGCATTGCTGTGTCTTATCCACTCATACCAGCACAACACACACTAACACACCACCACCATGTCAGTGTCTGACTGCAGTGCTGAGAATGATCCACCACCCAAATAATACCTGCTCTGTGGGGGTCCTGTTTTACCTTTACTTAACTTCATAGTTGGCACTGAAGTAGCCCAGTGTATTATTCTTCTTTAATGTGACAGACTTGGAATTGTGTCAGGTTACTTTATGGTGAAGCAATTTATTGTTTCATCAAACACATCATGGACCACATCAGTCAGTGCTTGGCATTGCATGTGGTGATCTTAGGTTTGTGTGTGGCTTCTCTAACCAACAGCACTCCCATTGAACTCCCATTCAGGGGCATTTGGAACTTGTATAGTGTTGTAGCCAATGACAAGTTATTTAGATAGTATATATTTTGACAGGCAATGGTCCTGGTTTGTGAACCTGCTAAGATTATCACTGAGCCATCGTTGTAGCTAGACATTTACGGCAGCACTTTTTGTCACTCAGGCAGCTGTAGCAGAGCTTGACAAACTGACAAACCCTTATCTATGGACACAGCATGGTTCTGTGCTTGATTTTATGCATCTGTAAGCATTGGGTGTGGCTGAAGTTGTCAGATCCTCTAGGTAAAAGGGGTAGCCACATGCTTTGGTCATGGAGTGTATGTCAAGTCTTTTTCCAACACATTTTATATACTTATTCAATGTACATCTTATTTGAACATTATGCTAATCTTTTGTCTCTAGCACCAGTTATGGTTCTACACAGACAGAGACGGAGCTTCTCCATCGACAGACCTACACTTCCAGTAATACACTTTCTACATACACCACGTCTCGCCACCCAGTAGGTGAGAATATAGATCAGTCTGCTTTAAATAAAACACACCATCTATCCAACCCACTACAAGCTCTCATTTCTCTTAAAATAATTCCTTTATCTTAACTCTGTGTTGTTTCCCTGCATCTCAGGTGTGTCTGGTGTCTTTGATACCAGTCTGCACAACAGCGTAAGCAGCACTACTGAATCTTCAATCATGAATTTCCTTAATTCTGTTGAATCCAGAGGCCTTCAGGCTGGACCTGCAGCCACCACTCTACTTCCACCATTAAGGACCACCCTGTGGCAGAGCGGTAAGAAAAACAGCTTTATCTGACTGCAGATTAATCTGGGTCCAGGACATTTGCATACCCATTTCAGCCAGCTTTCTTTGTTTTGTTTTTTTTCCTTATTTGTTCTTGTTGTTAATACAAGTATGTTTTGTGTAACAGTATTTATATGTGACTTTTTGCATATAGTCGTTTGGCAGATATTCTCATCCAGTCATGAGGTACAAAAAGTGCCAACAGCTGAAGGTGCAACGATGCAAAGTACATAAAGAATCTCTAAGTATTTATAACCAGAAAAACTAGGATGCTAATAATGCTAGTTCATACAAATTTTAAACTGGTGTAATATTTAACTTGATATCAGTACCCCAAAAAAGGTGTTGATCCCTAAAGGCTCCGTAAGCACCAGTGTCCATTAGTCTGAAATAGCATAACTGAATCTGCTCACTGGGTGAAAGGGTTGGCATTCCTGTCTCCCTATGTATCAGAAACAGAACTTGTATGACTTGGTCTTGTCAGAATCTTTGTGAGGTTGTGTATAACAGAGCAGCAGGTGGCCTCGTTTTCAGAATGGCAGCTCATGTTGGTACAAACCAAAATCCAAAAGAGTTGGAATAGTAGGTAAAACAGGCCATATAGATTAGACAGAAAACCATTTTTGACTTTGTAGTGAAAACAGTACAAAGCCAAAACATTTAATATTTCAATCAAAATTATACGCTCCTTATAAATTTGATGTCCAAGGAAGACGAGTGAACCAAGTTATATACACAAGATGCAGAATAGGTCATACAAAAATCACTCATCAATACTTACTAAAAGATGTCAAACGCAGCTCATAATAAAACATATTCTAATCGAATTCCCCAAATACACCAGAGAGAGACAACAGCTACACATAACTGGAACTGCTAAAGAAACCCTCAACCAAGAAAACAAGAACAGTCCTAAACTTCCTGGCAGAAACAAAAATGAAAACAAGAATATAAATAGACAAATAGAAACAAGAAAAAACATAACAGCAATCATGCCAAAAATCAAATGTATAAAGTGGCGTAACCGTTTGAGGAAACCACTGCGGTAGTTGTAGTGGAATTTGGACTTGCCAGACCACTTTGCATCTGTCCATCTCAGATGATATTGAGCCCATTGAAGCCAACATCTTTTCTGGATTATGTTGATATGAGGCTTTTGCTTTACACAGCCATATCTTGCCTTTGCAGCAATGTACAATGTTTACTGGGTTCTTGTTTTTTTTATTATTTTATAGCTTTTTTTATTTATACATTGCAGAAGCATGTCAGTTGTAATGCAGTGCCATCTGAGAGATTGAAATGCTTTCAGTATTGTCCTTTCTGCACCAAGATTTAATAATGTCATGGACTGTATATGTTGAAATCCCTAAATATCTTGTGTACAAACCTAACACATGCACACTTGATTAGGGGAAATACTAAATTTCTTGAATCATCTAAAAATAAAAAATAAAATATAATACAACAATTTTAAATTCAATTAAACCTACCACTTTTATTAATTCACTCTTAAAATGCCATGTACATAGTCATACTGAGCTGGAATGGCAATAAACAAAAAACAAAACAAACAAACAACTTGATTAGGGGAGAAAATGCACCTATCTGCAGGCCCTGCCGTGCCCCCTTAACAAACACATACTGACCGAATGTATGACATACCGCCAAGAAAGAATGAAGTTTCCTTTGCCAGACACCATATGAAATACCTTAGAACTAACAAAGATAACCACTATTCTCAGACTTTTGTCAGTGACAGACTTGAAAAACCTGATCACTGGGCACAATAAGAATCAGATTAGTAGTCTGGAAACAATAATACAGACCCATCACTAGTGCTTTCTGCCATGGAAATGACCCACAAGTTACCATGGCATTTAAAAAAAAAAAAACATCCATCCCTAATTTTTTGCAACCATGCTTTAAGAAACTGTTCTTAAACTGTCAAACATCAAACCTTGCATGTCGTTAATCGTAACAGCCACCTTTCTGTTTCATTTATTATTTACACAGGTACACATTCTTCAACAGAACTTTTTCTTACTGGAGCTCTTCCTTCATCTGCAACCTTCTCCACACTGGCAGGTCTTTCTTCCTTCCAGCACCCCAGCACCTTTCCTACTAGGAGCTTTCCTACCACCTCTGCACTGACTGTTCAACACACTACATTCAGCCCTTCAAATGGCCTGTTGCCTCCTAACGATCCTCTTCTTCAAATTAAACCCTCTCACACCACTGTGCAAACAGCTTTTGCCTTTGAACGCCTGGGTGGAGCTTCATTGGGTGCCAACCTTCCAATCCAGTCATCCACATACCGTTCAGCCCAGGAGTCCGCCCCACACCTCCTGCAGCCACAGTTCAGCCTGCTGCCCTCTTCAATAAACAACTCTCAATCAGCTTCTCAGCCTTATGGAGCTCCTGTTTTTTCGAGCTCCCTTGAACGAGCACTTCAGCGAGAATGTAGTGTTATCAAGCACCACCAGCGGCCTTCCAGCACCCAGCCAGTCCAGCAGCACCAGCTCTCTGGTAGTGCACAACACTCTTTGCTGGGTTACCTGCCTGATGACAATGATATCTCCTATGAGGAGGCCTCTCGACATACACCTGTACCCAACAGTGCCAATGGAGTCACCAATGGCACAGCTAATCAAAAGGCAGCCTTAGTGCCAATACAGACACTTTCCTCCACTGTATCCTCACCAGGGTTTTCCTCCTTGTCTGAATTGGAAGCCAAAGACAAACTTAACAATATGGTAAAGCATATCAGTGAGGGTACAGACTTGCATGATCAGGAAATGTCTTCTCACAAGCAGCAGCCTAGGTATGCCCAGAAACAGAGCTCCGTAATTGCCAGCCATTCTCAGTCGTACACACCTGAACAGCTTTCCAGCTTGGTGTCCATCAGCCCTTCACAGACCTACAATACCTCTCAGAGTCTAAGCAACCTCAGTGAACCACAGTCCTTTTTTTCAAGTCAACCGGAGAAACTACCGCCGATATACAAAACTTTGCCATTGTTTAGTGGCGGGTCAGAAATTATGGCATCTGTTAGCCAGTCTCTTGTGTACTCTTCTGATCAGGAGCAGATCTTGTCATCTGCAGCAAACAAAGAAGACTACGACAAGCAAGTGCAAGGACTTTGCATGGGCAGTCTTCCTCAGAATTATTCCTCCAGTCAGTCTCAGAGTCTGCCAAATATCATGTATTATACCCAGGGTTCCACAGCTGAGAGTCCCTCTCAGAGCTACACACCAAGCCCCCACTTTTCACCCACCCAGCCACAAAGTCTACCATCCGGTAACTCTACCACCCAAGACTTCACCCAAATGCAGCATTTTCCAGTTACCAAGACTGATGGCTTGTTGTTACAGCAACCACAGAAATACTTGTCATCTGTCCAATCACCAGCTTCCTCCACTGCCGCTTATACACAAGCCTTGAAGGACAACCAGTCCTCATTGGAACAGAAGCCAGCCTATAGCAAAAGGAAGCAAGATGAGAATGAATTCCTTACCTCCAAATACAGGCGTGAAGAGCTTCCCATTCAAGAAGTGCAAGCATTACAGCAAGCATCTATAGAAATTTCTACACAGACTTTTACTAATAATTATGTTGGTTCTAATAGCAACGCTGTGTATGTTCTTTCAAAAATGGAAGACAAGCATGTGCAAAGTGTGATTCGGAGCAACTCTCGATCGGAGGATCAGGTAACAAGCGTTGAACAAATATCATCTATCAAGAATGAGAGAACCAGTACTTTGCATGAAAATACCCAGCTGATAAGCAATGCTAATCCTGCTGTAACCTCCAGCCCAAAAGATTCCACATTTATGCAGTCTTCTCACGTGGCCTTGAACACTGACCAGCTAAAAGAACCAGTTTTGCCACTCAAAGATTCCACTGTTCAGCAAGAAAACCAGCAACATGGTAACATGTTTCAGGAACAGACTCAGTTTGTTCGTCTTCCCAATGCCCAGGTTCTCCTGGATCCCTCACAGATGATACTTTTTCAGCAAGCTTTACTTTCTCCAGTGTCAAGCCAATTCAAGCCAGCGGTCCAAATCCAACCAGTGTCGTTCCAGTTTCTGCCAGTGAGTAATGATGTCCTAAATTCTGCAGTGAGTCTGCATGAGAATCAGCAGCTGACCCTCCAAGCTGTGGAGACTGTGAAGCAGCCCCTGGTACTAAAAGACAGTTTTAGTAGTCAATCGCATCCCCATGACTCCAAACAGCCCTTCAGCTTGAGCTCTATCTGCTTCCCAGAGTCTGTGATGATGGCAGATGAGAGGAGCATTCTGTCCAATGTGGATGACATATTAGCTGCAACAGCAGCTGCTTGTGGAGTTACACCACAGGATTTTAAAACATCTGAGGGGCAGCTAGCATCAATATCCAACCCGGCAGACTCCAAGTACCGCTTTCAATTAGCTGAAAACCAACAGGGAACTAATAGTTTTACTTCACAGCACTTGAGTGCCAACACCCAGACTTTGACTCTAAATGGTGGTCAGCTGACAACAGATATTGACAAGGAAGTTGATGGACATCATCTATATACAACAGCAAACTCTCAATCACAAGACGTTTCAAATCAAGAAATGTCCAATACAGACCATCCGGGAAAAAATAAGACATTACAAAAGCGACCTCTTAGTAATGATTCTTCTCTAAATTCTAATGGAAGCAGTGTTAACCCAACCACTCTGAGCCATTCAGACCTGCAGTCTTCTGCTGCACAGGAATTGAACTCCACTGGATTTATGAAAACAGATATGGATAAGAATCAACCCAGCGTAATACAAAATGTTAAAATTGAAGGAAACCTAATAGAATGCCCCTTAGATGTTTTATCTAAGAAGAAAATTGGGTCTAAAGCTAACTCTAGGCGAGCTGGTGAAGACCAAAATGTTCAGCCTAAATCTCAAAAACGAAGTGGCCAGGTGAAGCGACAGAACCCTAAATGCAGTGAGACGAGTTCTTCTTCTGATGGATATCTTGACAGCTACCAACAGCAGGAAAGAATACGTCAAAAAATTAAAGAGGTTGAAGAAAAACAGCCAGAGGTTAAATCAGGGTTCATTGGATCCTTCCTTGATTTCCTTAAATCCGGACCCAAACAGCACTTCTCCTCTCCACCCATACGGTCTCCCAATCGCACCAAAAAACCTTCAATCCCAAAGAAACCTTCCCAGCCATTGCTTGTGCCCTCTCCAGCTGTGCAGCCAGCAACTCCAGTGGTTTCACCAGACATTAATAATGTCAGCTGTGCCAAGAAACTGGACGAGGAGCTTCAGAAAAACTTGGAAACGCTTCCAACATTTTCCTCTGATGAAGAGGAATCAGTTGGAAAAAACAAAGACCTTCAAAAGAGAATCAGTTCTGCACTGTCCTCTTTAGACGAGTCCTCTGAAAAAAAACGACCAGGTGCTTATAGTTTTTTATTTTTTTTACTATTGCTTACATGACCCACACAGCCCTAATGACTAACATTTTTTTCTTTAGACAACAGGAAGTCAGGTGATGGCACAAACCATGTGCCACCATTCAGCACCCAGTCGGTGGACAAAATAATACAGGAGCATTCAAAGTCTGTGCAAAATGTGGTACTTACAGAGGAACTGGTAAAGAACGTACCTCCAAACAAACTTGCTGTACACATGACGACAGTAGCTATTGAAGGCCACATGGACGAGGGCCTCTCGGACAGTGGAGGGGAGGGCATGTACCGAATACGAGATGAGTTCGTGGTCAAAAACGAGGACATTGAAAGCCTGCAGGTATGCAGTTGACTTATAAAATAAATGGACGGGACGATGGCACAGCTAGTGTAGCGACGGGTTTTGTGGACCCAGGTTTCTTCCCACCTTTCAAACACATGCAGAAGGTATACTGGCTGCTCTAAATTGCCCCAGAGTGTGTTTACATTTTAGGCATTAGGCAGCAACGTACAATTGAAACAGGATACTGTACAGCTTGGTGGTTGTGGGGCTTGAACCCTTAACTTTTCTGATTAATAATCCAGTCCTTCAATGAGCCACCACTACCCATATGTGTTGCTCTTGATGTGTTGTGCCCTGTGCCTCTGGGTGTTGCCAGACCCAACACAGCCCTCACCAGGCTAAAGTGATTTGTGAATATCACCAGGTTTTTACCACCACTTATTTTGGTCAGTAATGTCCAATAATGTCTGTATGTAAACGCCTGACCGGCCAATTGCCAATTGGATTCAAACCCAGTATTCCAGTGGTAGTAGGGTATTGTAATATCCTGCAGCTCCACCCGATTGCCCTGATTCGTTAATGAATGAATACATGAAATGAAAAAAGAACATTATACTAAATAATACCA
Organism: Trichomycterus rosablanca; assembly: GCF_030014385.1. Classification (NCBI taxonomy): domain Eukaryota; kingdom Metazoa; phylum Chordata; class Actinopteri; order Siluriformes; family Trichomycteridae; genus Trichomycterus; species Trichomycterus rosablanca. The sequence continues at coordinate 8,557,366 of NC_085998.1, read as the reverse complement.
GCATTAATGATCAGTGGGTTTGAACCTCAATGTTTTGTGTTTGTCTTTGGTTGGATGTAGGTCACTTTACAGGCAGGAATGGAGCCACCGGCCATCTGGAAGGTACAAAAAGCTCTACTGCAGAAATTCATACCAGAGCTGAGAGATGGAAAACGGGTGTTTTCAGCAACTAACAGTGTGAGTAAATCAATAGTGACCACAGAGTGCCTTGTTGTAATGCTCAGCATGTCCCAGTAATATACCTTTAGAGTGGTAGGAGAGCACAAAGGGCAGGGGTGGGCAAACTTTTTGGCTCAAGGGCCACACTGTGTTTTGACAGACGGCCGTTAATAACGTGAAACTCATTACCTAAGAAGTACAGATTACCTACCTACCTTATTTAATGCAAAAGTGAAGAATGAATGTTACTGTGTATAGACATCAGACTGCTACAGCAAAGCTTGGTAGTGTTTGGAGTGCGACAAATAGTGGAATCAACTGAAATGCAGGGTATTGCAGGAAAAAGGTGGAATGAATGTGGTATTTAGGACAATTTAGTAAATACTTAACAAGCCGTATTAAACAGCCTAACAGACCATATGTGGCCCGCAGGCCATAGTTTAAAATAGTGTTAAAAAAAAGTGTTGGTGCCACACGTCCAGCAACTGAGGCTCTACTGTGTTTCTAGGATAGACTTTACATCAATAAGTTAACAACTAAGGATATCATGAACACTAAATATTGCCCCTAACCCAGCTTTCCATTCAGGAGGCAGCTGACAAATAGACATTTACGAAGGTTAATACATTACAACCAGATCTTCTGTCCTGTTCTCTGCAGTATCTGGGTTATTTTGGAGATGCTAAGACCATGTATCGAAGAGTATACGTCAAGTTTCTGGACACTGTGAACAAGCGGGAGTATGTTCGAGTGTGCAAGAGGAAACCGAGGAGTAAGCCCATGCATTCCATGAGGTACTGGCTGTTTTTCTTTCCTTTCTGTCTTTTTTTGTCTCATGTTCGTGGCTGAACACACTGTCTTAGAAGAAGCAGGATGAAACAGTGGAGTTTTCTGTAGGTCATGCACTGGAATCCCACACATACACTCACACTCCAGTAACAATGTCCTCATGGAAGTACTTTCCGTTCTCAGTCTGCTGTCAGGTTGGAAATCTGCTTGAGTCATCAGGCTTCCCAAAGAACAATTCGGCAAAAAATGGGTTTTTTTGGTCATCAGGCCAGGAGCAGAGACCCTACCAGAAGCAACTTAGGCAATCGCCTAGGGCAGTGGTCCCCAACCATCGGGCCATGGACCGGTACCGGGTCATTTATTACCGGGCCGCACAGAAACAATAAATAATTAGAGATCGCTACATCAGCAATGAAAATACTACGTGTTATTGTTTGTAATCACCCCTAGGTTGGAGCAGCGTCTCGTTGCAGCGAAAAAAGCTCATTTGTGAGTAGTACAGTTATTCTATTTTAAATCCCCCTTCCCCACCGCTCCGTGAAATTATATCTTGTATGAAACAAAAGGTTGCAAAAAAAGGTTGGAGATCACTGACCTAGGGTGTCAACCCTCCCCGACACCCCCTACCCAGTCCCACTTGTCCAAACAATTCTCATAGTCTTCATAGTTAACAAAAAATAGCATTGGCTATAAACAAACAAATGCAAACCAAAAAATATTAACAGCCAAATATATTTGGACACATTCACAGGGTCTGTTAGTGACCGCTACTGTATTTTTCCAGAAATGCAACATTTAGCAAAGCATTTACCTGCATTCAGGCTTATCATTTTTATGATTGCAGATCAAATGTACAATCAATTTTTTCATGTATGGTTTTGTGCAGGGCCTCACACATGAAAGCTCTGCTGGCACAAAGAGCTACAGCACCATCTGATTTGGAAACACCTTCACTGAAACCCAGCACAAAGCAAAGTCTGTCCAAACCCAGACCAAGGCAGCCCAAAGTCAAGGCCGAACCTCCACCCAAAAAGAGGAAGAAATGGAAGGAGGAGTTTACAGCTTCTCCAGAGTCTACCTCCGCTCCAGAAGCCGTGAGTGAAGATGATGGTGAGTAATTTTACCTGTTTTACCAGGTTTTACTCTTGGACACAGAAGATTTCCACCAGTGTCCAGATGCCTGTACTTAACCAACCGACTATTTTTCTGGTTCAGAGTTTACACCTCCTGTGCCATTTGCCTCCCGCTTTCTCAACACCAGGACCATGAAGGAGAGCTTTAAGAGTTTTGTGGAGCTGCTAATCAGCATTGCTCTGGATGCAGACGTCATGATCAACCTAGAGAATGAGAACGGTGAGAACATGACAGGCACACAACTGTTCTTTACACATAGGCAGCAAATTATTTTATTTTATTTTATTTGACCACCACAGTTTATACATAATGCTGTTAAAAGGTTTGTATCTCATAACATATAAGGTATGTTCTTTAACCCCTAATTTCTAATCTCTTGCATCATATTCTGTAGTGTGGCACTTGGGTGGAACAGCAGTCATTTCCGCTATCCCACCACAGCTGAGATTTGGGATCAGTGGTGCTATCAGTGGGGCAGGCATCTACACATACATGGTTGGCTATGTCTGAGGGGGATGATAATAATAATAATACATTTTATTTATATAGCGCTTTTCAAGATACTCAAAGACGCTTTACATAAGACAAATAATCAAAACAAATACGTACATACACCATACAAATCATAGTACAAAATCAAAATAGTACATCAACATCAAGAATAATTAAGATAAAAACAAAGAGAGCAGCATAAGACAGTTCATTAAAAATTAGCTAAATTATGAGAGAGAACAACAAATATAGAACAATTTCTTAAAATTAGACAGAAACAGGACAGATTTACATGCAATCAGGAAACTGAAAACTTTACAAGTTTTAGGATCTAGGACTTCACATTTCTGTCGTGATCTAAGTATAAAAACTATTAAAAAGAATAGCAAAAATAAAAGCATTTATTTCGTGTTGTTACAAGTTAAATGCCATATTGAATAGATGAGTTTTGAGAAGTGACTTGAATTTGGACAGGTCAGGACAATCTCGTAGGTGTTTGGGGAGAGCATTCCATAAAGATGGAGCAGCTATGGAAAAGGCCCTGTCACCCCAGGTCCGGTGCTTGGTCCTAGAGGGTATGGACAGTAGGTTAGCCTCAGAAGAGCGAAGGCTACGGGAGGGAATGTGCTGATGGAGCAGGTCGGTGAGGTAGGATGGGGCCTGATTATGGAGAGCTTTGTGAGTGAATAGAAGAATTTTGAATTGAATGCGTTGAGCAACGGGAAGCCAATGAAGTTTTTGTAGAACAGGTGTAATATGATCACGGGAGCGAGTATGAGTAAGGAGGCGAGCAGCTGAATTCTGGATATACTGAAGTTTTTTTAGGATTTTGTTAGATGTACCATAAAGGATGCTATTGCAATAATCAATTCTGGATGTAATAAAAGCATGAATCAAGGTTTCGGCGGCAGAAAAGGAGAGTGATGGACGTAGACGTGCTATGTTTTTTAGATGAAAGAAAGCAGTTTTGGTGATGTGATTTACATGGAGGTCAAAAGAGAGGTTGCTATCAAAAATTACACCAAGATTTCGGATGTTAGAAGACGGAGACAAAGTGTCATTATCAATGGTAATTTGAAAATTTTTTGTGGTTTTTGCCAGGGTTGTAGGGCCTACGATGATCATATCTGATTTTTCACAGTTTAATTTGAGGAAATTAGCTTTCATCCACAATTTCATTTCAGTGATGCAATTTGTCAGAGTGGAGTGAAGTTCAGTATTAATGGATTTGGAGGAGATGTAAAGCTGAATATCATCAGCATAGCAGTGGAAATGTAAACCATGCCGACGTATGATGTCACCAAGGGGGAGCATATAAAGAATAAACAAAAGGGGACCTAACACTGAGCCTTGGGGAACGCCTTGGGACAGTGGAGCAATGGCAGAACTACAATTGTTGATATTAACAAACTGTTGTCTGTTTACGAGATATGACCTTAACCACAAAAGGGCAGTACCAGTGATGTTGACAGAGGATTCAAGGCGGGACAGAAGAATGGAGTGATTAATGGTGTCAAAAGCTGCAGTAAGATCAAGGAGGACGAGAATATTAATTTGTCCAGAGTCTGAGGAAAGAAGAAGGTCATTTGTGACTTTGAGGAGGGCTGACTCAGTGCTGTGCTGGGGGCGGAAACCAGACTGAAATGATTCAAATAGATTATTGGAATTTAGGTGATCTTTGAGCTGTGAGGCAACAACACGTTCCAGTATTTTCGACAGAAATGGAAGATTGGAAATGGGCCGAAAGTTACTCATAATGTTAGAGTCAAGTCCAGGTTTTTTAAGTATGGGAGTAACAGCAGCCAATTTGAGTGATTGAGGGACTGAGCCAGAACTAAGAGAGGAATTGATTATCTCTGTGATAAGTGATGAGATAACTGGAAAACAACCCTTAACAAGTTTTGATGGAGCAGGATCCAAAACACAAGTGGAGCTTCGCATCCCTGTTAAGATCTCAGATAGGTCCAAATGAGACACAGGTGAGAACTGAGACAGAGGCTGGGTAATAAATTGAGATGAGATAGGCGGAGAAACAGAGATGACAGGGGAAACTGTCAGAAAATTGTGGATATTCTCAACTTTTGTTTGAAAAAATGAGAGGTAAGAGTTACACTTGTCAACTGTAAAGGAATTGGTAGTATTGTCAACTGGTTTGAGAAGTTTATTTATTGTGGAAAAGAGAGTCTTAGGATTTGTTGATCCAGCATGTATGAGTTCGGAATAGTAAGTGGATCGGGCTGCCGTAAGAGCGTCTTTGTAATGTTGAAGATAATCAGAATAAATCTGATAATGTACTGTTAGACCGGTTTTCTTATAAAGTCTTTCAAGCTGGCGTTTACGGGATTTCATTTGGTGAAGCTCAATTGTGTACCATGGTGCAGAATGACTAAATGAAACAAATTTGGTTCTCAAAGGAGCCAGCTCATCAAGACATGAGGCGAGTATGTCATTATAGTAATTGACAAGGTCAGATGAATTACTAGACAGTACAGGACAGACAGACATCTTTTTAACAAGAGAATCTGAGAAAGCAGAGGGAGAGATATATTGAAGATTCCTGAAGGATATTTTACGTTTAGCTCTAGTGATGGGCCTAGTGACCTCAATGTCCATGATGATTGTCAAATGATCAGAGACAGTAAGGTCATGGCTGGACGGCTGATGAACTAGGACACCAGTAGAGCAGACAAGGTCAAGAGTATGACCTTTTTTATGAGTTGGAAAATGTATATGTTGTGTGAAATTAAAACACTGTAACAATTCCAAAAATTCCCTGGCAAATTTACAGTTGTTGTCATCAATATGGATGTTAAAATCACCCATAAGCAGTACAGAGGATGAGAGGGCACTAAGCTGGGTTAAAAAATCTGAAAAATCAGAGAGAAAGGAAGCGTTTGGCTTTGGCGGACGATAAACTACAGCAGTGACCAGAGGAGTAGGCCCTGACAACTTGAAAGCCAGGTGTTCAAAAGAAAGAGCAGCAGGAAAAGACAAAGTGGTTATTTTAATATCATCCCTATAGACTGCAGCAACACCACCACCTCGCCCTTCCATACGAGGTTCATCAATATACGAGTATCCCATTGGCGTGGTCTGATTTAACGTAAAATAATCCAAGGGTTTATGCCAAGTTTCAGTGAGACAGAAAAAGTCTAGTTCACTGTCAGATATAAATTCACTAAGTACAGTACTTTTTGTGTTGAGTGAACGAACATTAAGCAATGCCATTTTCAAGTGGTATTGTTGTGTAGTTGGCTGTGAGGAACGAGGAAGAGAACGGAGATTTGCTAAGTCCACTCCGCGTTTCCCATCCCACTCCGTGGACAGCGTTGTCATGGAGACTACACCGCTACTGGTGTGCAAGGCAGCAGCGCTCTGATGACGTGTTTGCGGAGCGACAGTGCGCACGGCTGACCAGAAGGATGGAATAGCGTTACCGTTTCGAAGATAAACAAGCTTTCTCCGGGAGCCCCTGTGAATATAACGAGGCCGGCGAAGGAGTCCAAGCTGTTTGATGACTGAAATACACGATGGAGTAGTGCAGTTGTTGAACTTCCTCAGCTGGTCAACGGAATAGTTCAACATCGTGCCGATCCCAGGAAAACTCATCCACCGTTCACCACCGGCCGCAGACGCGATGTACAGTAGAAAGAACAAAAAGTATCAAAAGCACAAATAAAAGTATCAAAAGTAACATAAAAGAAATAGATCCACAAGGTGTGTAAAAAGATGAAAACGAAAAACGATAAAAATACAATAAAATACGGTAAAATACGGTAACGGTAGCGGCAGCCAAATGCGCCAGCGTCCACCATCACCATGGCAACTCTAGCTAGTGATGATGGCCAAAGCCCTGCAATTGGTGCTCCGTCCAGGGTGTTCCTGCCATGCTCCCAGTGTTTCCCAGTAAAACCAGACTCACCGTGTCCCTGTCCAGAAAAAGCAGTTAATAAAAATGAAATGATTGGTTGTTCTTTAATGTAATTGTAATTTATAAAATGTTTTGAATCATTAGTGAAAAAAGAGAACCAGGTCCAACACTGGTTGCAGTCTGTTTTAATCTTGCCTTGTTAGTGTGCTGCTATCTGACCGTGGATGTTCTATTGTGCTTTTAGATGAACTTCTGCTGCCTCATATGAAGAAGGTGGATGGAATGATCACAGATAACAGGAGAAGGCTGCTGCCCAAACTACGTGTGGGTCAGGTGTTCAAAGTAAGCCAACATTACAATAACCAGTCCTATACAGCCCACTTTTACATGTACACACTCAATAAAGTTGCTCTCACTTCACCTCTAATGCTTTTATTTCTTATACTGTAGTAAAATCACTGAGATTCTGTAACTTTCTTTTCATTTTCATCAGTTATACAGCAAATAAACCTTTTACAAATTCGAGTTCTTTTTATGTTTATTGTGGGTTTTCTAAAAATCTGCTGAGTCAAATAATGTACCTACTATATAAATATACATAAACATGTTTTAGTTATAATAATTAACTACTGCCCCAATATTCAGGTTAAATGGCTGCTGGGATCCAGGGTTTAAATCCCCAGCAGTGCTGTCAGACAGTTTGGCATCTGCATACAAACTTAATTGGCTGTCTAAAGATGGGGAGATGGGATGGATTGGTGTCCTGGCCGGGGTGTGTTACTGCATTGTGCCCAGTGATTCCAGGTAAACCGAACCCACTATGAAAAGTGAGCTCAAAAGTGGTGAGGATGAAAAACAAGAGCTTATAAGAGCTCAGGAAAACACCACACACAGGACACCAATCCATTACGTAGCCTTGGCCACCTTCAACCCTTCAGACATAGCCAATCATGTCTTTAATAAACGCCCGACCGGCCAATAGCACCGCTAGGGATCCTAACCCTGAATCCCAGTGGTAGTGGACAAGTGTGATTTTCCACATCACCACCTGAGCGCCCTCACTCAAAATCAAATCTTAAGCTTAATTATTAGATATTACTAACAATGTTCCAACTGTTCATGGCAGCAAATTATATCACCATTTAATATCAGATCAGTTCTGCTCTGAGTTTTTTATGCCAAGGGCTGCATGAAGCTGAGGAACTGCAAAGAAAAGATAAAGGTCACGTCATGAAATAGAGTTCTCCCTGATTTTTTTAATGCATGTTTAAATGTGTTGGAGAATTATTGTTGGTATTAAGCCCTGCTCAATGACATAAATGTATATAAAATGCGAGTGCCCCTGACCATATTGACCAGGTGGTATTTGGGTGCTGGATCATTCGAGTGTATCAGGTGTTGCAGTGGTTATTTGCTCATCTGACCTGAAACTTCTTACTCTGATCTGCTCTAGAACGCTTTAGACAGCTTGCCTGAATTGTCAGTGGTGACTGAAGTACAGACTGATGGAGAGATGTCCACTTTTAAAGTCCATCTTAGTGGGAATACCTACAACAGGAAGACCATGAGGCCTGATAAATCCCTTGTTAAAGTCCCGACGGTGAGTTTCAGCTTTTATTAGAGTCTTATGTCAGATAATATTCAGGTGGTGCGTCATGGTGGCACAGCAGGGAAAGTGGGTGCCATAAGTTTATTCTTGCTGTCACTGTTCACCCCATAAACATTTGTCCATTGTCCTGGTACTCTGTTTTCCTCATATCTGTTGAGAGCATGCACTAGTTGGACTGGCTGAAATGGCATTGGTGTGAGTGAAGGGACGACTGAATGTATATGTATAGGTTGGGTGTTTCCAGCTGCTATTGAACCCACCACAATTCTGACTTGAAAAAAGTGGTTGTTGGAAACAAATACATGATGAATATTCAGATACATAATATGGCTGAAAGTATGTGAACATCTGCTCATAAGCATGTCGGACATCCTCTTTGTGTTTATATAGCGTCCAGTCTTTTGGGAATTGTAATCGACATTTCAATCTGTCATAAAGGTGTCCATGTCTTTATTGACCTCGCTTAGTACACGGGCACAGTCCGGCTGGAACAGGACAGAGCCTTTCCCAAATGTTGCCACAAAGTTAAAAGACTTCGTATTTCTGTGGAAAAATGCTTTGCTTGTAGTACAGGCTTTAAACCACTAGGTGGTAAACATCACAAATATTTAGCTTGGTCTAAAAAGTATTGAAAGTTACTCTATATGTACAGGGTGGGCCATTTATATGGATACACCTACATAAAATGGGAATGGTGGGTGATATTAACTTTTTGTTTGTGGCACATTAGTATATGGGAGGGGGGAAACTTTTCAAGATGGGTGGTGACCATGGTGGCCATTTTGAAGTCGGCCATTTTGGATCCAACTTTAGTTTTTTCGATGGGAAGAGGGTCATGTGACACATCAAACTTATTGAGAATTTGATTTGCTTGGTTTTAACGTAACTTTATTCTTTCATGAGTTATTTACAAGTTTCTGACCACTTATAAAATGTGTTCAAAGTGCTGCCCATTGTGTTGGATTGTCAATGCAACCCTCTTCTCCCACTCTTCACACACTGATAGCAACACCGCAGAAGAAATGCTAGCACAGGCTTCCAGTATCCGTAGTTTCAGGTGCTGCACATCTCGTATCTTCACAGCATAGACAATTGCCTTCAGATGACCCCAAAGATAAAAGTCTAAGGGGGTCAGATCGGGAGACCTTGGGGGCCATTCAACTGGCTCACGACGACCAATCCACTTTCCAGGAAACTGTTCATCTAGGAATGCTCGGACCTGACACCCATAATGTGGTGGTGCACCATCTTGCTGGAAAAACTCAGGGAACGTGCCAGCTTCAGTGCATAAAGAGGGAAACACATCATCATGTAGCAATTTCAAATATCCAGTGGCCTTGAGGTTTCCATTGATTAAGAATGGCCCCACTATCTTTGTACCCCATATACCACACCATACCATCAATTTTTGTGTTCCAACAGTCTTGGAGGGATCTATCCAATGTGGGTTAGTGTCAGACCAATAGCGGTGGTTTTGTTTGTTAACTTCACCATTCACATAAAAGTTTGCCTCATCACTGAACAAAATGTTCTGTGTAAACTGAGGGTCCTGTTCCAATTTATGTTTTGCTCATTCTGCAAATTCAGTGCGCCGATCTGGGTCATCCTCGTTGAGATGCTGCAGCAGCTGGAGTTTGTAAGGGTGCCATTTGTGAGTAGCTAATATCCGCCGAAGGGATGTTCGACTGATGCCACTCTCCAGTGACATGCGGCGAGTGCTGCGCTGTGGGCTCTTGCTGAATGAAGCTAGGACAGCCACTGATGTTTCTTCATTAGTGACAGTTTTCATGCGTCCACATTTTGGCAAATCCAACACTGAACCAGTTTCACGAAACTTGGCAAGCAGTTTGCTAACTGTAGCATGGGAGATGGGTGGTCTCGTAGGGTGTCTTGCATTGAAATCTGCTGCAATGACCCGGGTACTGCGTTCACCAGACATCAACACAATTTCTATCCACTCCTCACGTGTTAACCTCTGCGACATGTCAATGGCTGTAAACAAAGAGAAGCTTGTAAATAACTCATGAAAGAATAAAGTTACGTTAAAACCAAGCACACCATTGTTTTTCTTGTGAAATTCTCAATAAGTTTGATTTCTTCCCATTGAAAAAACTAAAGTTGGATCCAAAATGGCCGACTTCAAAATGGCCGCCATGGTCACCACCCATCTTGAAAAGTTTCCCCCCCTCCCATATACTAATGTGCCACAAACAGGAAGATAATATCACCAACCATTCCCATTTTATTTAGGTGTATCCATATAAATGGCCCACCCTGTATATGGACACCTAACCATGAGCTTGTTTGACATCCGATTTCAAAAACAAATACTATTTAAACAGAGTGACCTCTATGTGGTCTTTTCAGCTCTATCAACAGCTACTCTTATGAGAAGGCTTACAAGACTTTAAAGTACAGTGTATCACAAAAGTGAGTACACCCCTCACATTTCTGCAGATATTTAAGTATATCTTTTCATGGGACAACACTGACAAAATGACACTTTGACACAATGAAAAGTAGTCTGTGTGCAGCTTATATAACAGTGTAAATTTACTCTTCCCTCAAAATAACTCAATATACAGCCATTAATGTCTAAACCACCGGCAACAAAAGTGAGTACACCCCTAAGAGACTACACCCCTAAATGTCCAAATTGAGCACTGCTTGTCATTTTCCCTCCAAAATGTCATGTGATTTGTTAGTGTTACTAGGTCTCAGGTGTGCATAGGGAGCAGGTGTGTTCAATTTAGTAGTACAGCTCTCACACTCTCTCATACTGGTCACTGAAAGTTCCAACATGGCACCTCATGGCAAAGAACTCTCTGAGGATCTTAAAAGACGAATTGTTGCGCTACATGAAGATGGCCAAGGCTACAAGAAGATTGCCAACACCCTGAAACTGAGCTGCAGCACAGTGGCCAAGATTATCCAGCGTTTTAAAAGAGCAGGGTCCACTCAGAACAGACCTCGCGTTGGTCGTCCAAAGAAGCTGAGTGCACGTGCTCAGCGTCACATCCAACTGCTGTCTTTGAAAGATAGGTGCAGGAGTGCTGTCAGCATTGCTGCAGAGATTGAAAAGGTGGGGGGTCAGCCTGTCAGTGCTCAGACCATACGCCGCACACTACATCAAATTGGTCTGCATGGCTGTCACCCCAGAAGGAAGCCTCTTCTGAAGTCTCTACACAAGAAAGCCTGCAAACAGTTTGCTGAAGACATGTCAACAAAGGACATGGATTACTGGAACCATGTCCTATGGTCTGATGAGACCAAGATTAATTTGTTTGGTTCAGATGGTCTCAAGCATGTGTGGCGGCAATCAGGTGAGGAGTACAAAGATAAGTGCGTCATGCCTACAGTCAAGCATGGTGGTGGGAATGCCATGGTCTGGGGCTGCATGAGTGCAGCAGGTGTTGGGGAGTTACATTTCATTGAGGGACACATGAACTCCAATATGTACTGTGAAATACTGAAGCAGAGCATGATCCCCTCCCTCCGGAAACTGGGTCGCAGGGCAGTGTTCCAGCATGATAATGACCCCAAACACACCTCTAAGACGACCACTGCTTTACTGAAGAGGCTGAGGGTAAAGGTGATGGACTGGCCAAGCATGTCTCCAGACCTAAACCCAAAAGAACATCTTTGGGGCATCCTCAAGCGGAAGGTGGAGGAGCGCAAAGTCTCGAATATCCGCCAGCTCCGTGATGTCGTCATGGAGGAGTGGAAAAGCATTCCAGTGGCAACCTGTGAAGCTCTGGTAAACTCCATGCCCAGGAAAGTTAAGGCAGTTCTGGGAAATAATGGTGGCCACACAAAATATTGACACTTCAGGAACTTTCACTAAGGGGTGTACTCACTTTTGTTGCCGGTGGTTTAGACATTAATGGCTGTATATTGAGTTATTTTGAGGGAAGAATAAATTTACACTGTTATATAAGCTGCACACAGACTACTTTTCATTGTGTCAAAGTGTCATTTTGTCAGTGTTGTCCCATGAAAAGATATACTTAAATATCTGCAGAAATGTGAGGGGTGTACTCACTTTTGTGATACACTGTATGTCTGTGGGTACTTGTGCCCATTCAGTCAAAACATCATTTGTATGGCTCAGCACTGGTGTTGGTCTCTTTCTCTCTACAGGAGTACATGGTGGAGCAGCAGAAGACTCACTGGTTTTCTCTTTATCATTCACTGCAGCACTACAAGTATCACACATATCTGACCTGTATGGAGGAGGTAAGATACTAGATGTTTCGTTTAGTCCTGAGTCCATTTTAGTCCAAATGCTGTTTGATTTGTCATTTTTGTTTCATCACCAAAACACTCCTGCAGCCAAAAGCAATGCTGAAATTGTGTTCCTTTATATACCTTAAAGTTTTATTTACGTCTTTGATAAACATAGAATTAATGGACAAAAGTATGTTGACACCTGGTCATGATCTTCCTGGGACATACCATTCCAAAACTATAGTCATTAATACAGAGTTGTCATCCTTTGCTGCTGTTACAGCCTCCACTCTTTTTGAAAGGCTTTTCAATATAGCTGAAATTAATAAATAAGATGTGTGTCCACATACTTTTGGCAGTATCGAAACAAACAGTGCACAGTATGTTTAGATCTCAGGCAGATACAGTGGGGCCAAAAAGTATTTAGTCAGCCACTGATTGTGCAAGTTCTCCTACTTAGAAAGATGAGAGAGGTCTGTAATTTTCATCATAGGTACACTTCAACTATGAGAGACAAAATGAGAAAAGAAAATACAGGAAATCACATTGTAGGATTTTTAAAGAATTTATTTGTAAATTATGGTGGAAAATAAGTATTTGGTCAATAACAAAAGTTCAACTCAATACTTTGTAACATAACCTTTGTTGGCAATGACAGAGGTGAAACGTTTCCTGTAAGTCTTCACCAGGTTTGCACACACTGTAGCTGGTATTTTGGCCCATTCCTCCATGCAGATCTCCTCTAGAGCAGTGATGTTTTGGGGCTGTCGCTGGGCAACACGGACTCCACACATTTTCTATGGGGTTGAGGTCTGGAGACTGGCTAGGCCACTCCAGGACCTTGAAATGCTTTTTACGGAGCCACTCCTTCGTTGCCCGAGCGGTGTGTTTGGGAACATTGTCATGCTGAAAGACCCAGCCACGTTCCATCTTCAATGCTCTCACTGATGGAAGGAGGTTTTGGCTTAAAATCTCACGATACATGGCCCCATTCATTCTTCCCTTAACACGGATCAGTCGTCCTGTCCCCTTTGCAGAAAAACAGCCCCAAAGTATGATGTTTCCACCCCCATGCTTCACAGTAGGTATGGTGTTCTTGGGTTTTTCTTCTTCCTCCAAACACGACGAGTTGAGTTTTTACCAAAAAGTTCCATTTTGGTTTCATCTGACCACATGATATTCTCCCAATCCTCTTCTGGATCATCCATATGCTCTCTGGCAAACATCAGACGGGCCTGGACATGTACTGGCTTAAGCAGAGGGACACGCCTGGCACTGCAGGATTTGAGTCCCTCTCGGCATAGTGTGTTACTAATGGTAGCCTTTGTTACTTTGGTCCCAGCTCTCTTTGTTACTTTGGTCTCATTACTTTGGACCAAATACTTATTTTCCACCATAATTTATGAATAAATTCTTTAAAAATCCTACAATGTGATTTCCTGGATTTTTTTTTCTCATTTTGTCTCTCATAGTTGAAGTGTACCTATGATGAAAATTACAGACCTCTCTCATCTTTCTAAGTAGGATAACCTGCACAATCAGTGGCTGACTAAATACTTTTTGACCCCACTGTATAGTGCATGTTAATATTGACTGTGTGGCCGATTGGTGTGTGTTTCTCAGATTGCCCTGTTGCGTTCTCGAGGACGTGTGGATTTTGGTCAGGAGGAGACGGTGCAGAAGTGTCTGGGAAACGGTGCATGGGTGGAGGGTCTGTTTGACCGATTTGGAGAACTTCTCACACAGGTGCAGCAGGCCTGCCTCTAAAGGAAGCTCAACACTAGAAGCACCAGACCTTTTACAGCACGAAGAGAATGGATGTGGAGAACAACGAGAAGATGGTGAAACAACAAAAGATCACATCACAAAAAGTTTTAGAACCACAAAAAGAGAAAGAACCGTTAGAAATCAACTGGATAAAACAAGAACTTTTAAAAAGGAACAAAAAGAGCCACAGTAAGACAAACATTCCTTTTAAAAAGGATGAATCTCACAAGATGAAATAACAGAATAGACAGAACCACAAGTTGACAGACCGCTAAAGCATCTAAAGTTGGAGAACTGATGATGGAAGATGGAACATATCAATATGCTATAAGAATGTGGTTAATCATATAAGGATGGAGAAACACCAGGAATTACAAAACACTTAGAACCACAAGGAGATGGAGAACCAGTACATGAAAGAGAACCACCACCTGTCGATAAAGAACTGTAACATGTAAAATAACATAGATATAATGTAGACCCACAAACATTAAGGAAATAACAACAAGAAAATAGAAAACCATGAAACTGTGTAGACATTAGAATGTGAAGAATTAGCATTTAATTAAAGAATAAACTAGGTAGAAAAATGGTTAGAAGAAAGAACCATTGAAAACTGGGACACACAGAAGGTGGAGAAAGACAAGAAGAAAAAATGACAAATCACAAGATGATGGCAAACCCTCAAAAGATGGACTAACATGACTAACATGGTCAGGAACCAAGGAAAGATACTGATGTAAAATCAAAACAAGATTTAAAACAATGAAAACCGTGGCATGATCACTAATCATCTCAGAAGATTCTTCTAACTGATTGTAGACAGTGTCAGACCTGGAGCTGGAGGTCTGTTCTTAGAGCCAGAGAAATAATGAATTTTTAATATCATGTTTTTATAGATCACATTTCAAGCTTTTTTAATTGGTCAACTAGACGAACATGTTTTGTTTTTAATTTTTTGTAGCTAGCAGGTTCTCGTTCTCTGTGAGCTCTACAGTGTTTTGTGTAAATTTGAAACACTAATTTGAAGAGAACAGCTGTTGTATTTGGGAGCAGATTGGTGCTGATTGTACAGAAATATAAATACATAGATTTATATGTAAAAGCTTTCTATATGATCGTGTACAGTTTGTAAAGAGCTTTTTTGTCGAGGATTGATCTTCATACAGAACTGTTTATCTTTATTATAACAGAGGTGATAGAGACAAAATCAGTGCAATTCAGATTCTGCTTTTTATTAGGTAATAAACAGCATTGGAACTATTTTCTCACAGGAAAAAAATAAAGCTTTTGTACTCTTAAAAATCTCACTTCTATTTTTCCACAAAAGGAAATATTGACACTTTTTGTGTCAGCTTTGTGGTACGTTGTACAAAAGAAATGTCTGATGTGTTAATAAGTCACTTTTTCAGTGTGACGCTGTTCACTATGCTTTCACTTTCTAAGTGTTACGACCTGCAACTGTTTTCTAATACATGAAAATAAATTTCCTACTTTTGAAACCTCAAAGTCTGATTTTTTTTATTTGAATATTAACCTGTGACTAGTTCTTTTCTACATTCAGATTGTAACAAGAACAATTATTACATATTTTGTCACTTTGCTATGTGTACTTAATTTACCACAGTGAGTTTATAGAAACTATAAACAGACAGACAAATGGACATAAAGACAGGTGGGCATTACTTACAATTTTCTTAATAACATAAAGAACCACAAAAAAAATAATTTAAGAAACACCATCTAAACATAAAAAGCCAGTAATAATAAGAATAATATTAAAAATAAGATTTTTTTATTAATAAATTGTAAAACCATGTGTATTGTTTGTGAATTAAATTATTAAATATGTCATACATTGAATGCCATGTAGTCAGATAATTGTACAAAAATCCAAATTTAAAAATGGTACTTTTTGTAGCTTTAGCTCAACTAGTTACAGTTTCAAACTGCCTTCCTCACATTTGTTCAGATATTTCAAATAAGGCATTTTGTTTCTTCTCAGTTCCCAAGCTATAGCTGCTCTCCCATTGATCAGCCGTGGGATGACCTGCTGACCTTAAACCCTTCTCGGAAGGGTCTTGTGTCCAAAATATATTCCTACATTCTGACTTTGGATGTACACACTCTCAACAAAATTAAAACTGCTTGGGAACAGGAGTTGAGGATTGCGTTTACTCGGCAGTGGTGGGACAGGGCAATAAGCAAAATATGTACATGTGCACCTTGTGCGAGACTCCAGTTAATACAATTTAAAGTTTTACATAGAGTTCATTGATCCAAATCTCAATTGGCTAAATTTTATCCTAATTTTGTCAGTGATCACTGTGATAAAATGCTCTGCCTCACCATGTAACCTAAATCATATGTTCTTTCTCTGCCCTTCATTGCAGAAATTTTGGTCCAATTACTTCGAGACTATATCAAGAGTTTTAAGTATTCGCATCACTCCTTGCCCCTTCATAGCAATATTTGGTCTATCGACTGGATTGTCCTCCTTATCCCCGGTTCAGACAGACATCTTAGCATTCACATCTTTATTAGCAAGACATCGGATTTTATTGTCGTGGAAATCAACAAGACCGCCTTCTTTTTCTCTATGGTTTCAAGATGTCTTGCATTTTCTTAGAATCAAGGAAATAAGATTTAGTGTCAAAGGCAATACTGCTTCATTTTATTCCAAATGGAATGCTTTCCTTTCTTACTTTAACCTGCTTCCATTAATGCCGGCTGGCTAATAACCCCTAATTTTTTTGCTTCCTTTTTTTGGTGTGATTGTGACTGTTGGTGTCTTGCTTGGTTTAAACATTATAAAAAGAAAAAAAAACTTTGAAGAGACTTCCTTTTGTGTGGACTATGTATTTTATATTATTCCAAATGTAATTGCTATGACTATTTGATATTACTCCTCAAAAAAAAACTAAATTTTACTATTACAAATTTAAATATAATTTAGAATGAAACTGTCTGTTACTTCTCTTTTTTTCCTAACTGTCCTCCCAGCCTAGTTACATTTTTCCCTCTACTGCTGCAGACCTTCACTCCTAAGGAAGGCCATAATTATCACATACCCTCTCCAACACGTGCAGTAGCTGACCACTTCTTTTCACATGCTGAGATGGCTTGGCTCACAGAGAGTCGCACACTGATTCCCATTAACCCCCATCTCTGTGCAGGTGACATAGATCAGCCAGCAGACATTGTAGTTTCTGCAGGAATCCCTGAGGAATCCCTATGGCCCTTCCTCCCTCTGACCAGCTAATGATTGTTCATGTAGAGGCCCGGTCAGTCGAGCTTGAGATGCTGGGCTAGCATGCTTTACCGAGTGCCCCACAGGTTACTATTCTGCCAGTCTTATTTATTTATTTTTATTAATTTCACTCTGGTCACATTTTTACTGTATGGCAACAGCATATTCCTACAGAGTAATAGTAGGCTACTCTCTTTGTATTACGTGTGAAGTTCAGCAACGAGCAGCAGCCCTGCCCTGTCCAAGGTGTGTTCCTTACTGTTAATGTTTCAAACAAAACACTGATCAAACAGTGAATAATATTTTACTAAATCCAGGTTGCCCTGTCCAGATCATCAAAGCCCGTATTCAGGTTCGATAAGAGGTCATCTGTCTCACCTGTGTGCAGGTAGAGTATGATAACTCTGGAATTGTGGGCAATTGTGGGTAATAGTGCACTTTCACTCGCCTGTCATTCTTGTCATTCCACCAGAGGGAGTGGCTGGTTAATGCTCAACTGACCTTTACACCACCGTGGACTTAATTACATTTAGGTTGGTAGCTCTTGTTCCACCCATGAGTTTGTAGTGTGTATTTACATCACTGGTTCTTAAACTGTGGTACGAATTACAATGGTGGTGCTCGAAACTCTCCTAGTTGGTACTTTGGACAGTCAACATTTTGTGCACTAGTAAACTAAAATAAAAATATATTTTTTTTAATTATTATTTTAAATATAATTTACTCAATTGCAAAAGAATTACATATTTGTAATTAAGTTAAATTAGAGTATTTAATAACATTTCTGTAGGCTACTCAGACACCAGGATTGCTAGATTAAAACACAGCGGTACATCACACCTGCTGTTTCTCAGTCTCAAGTTTTATAATAGCTAGATCCCTGTTCACAGTCAGTATTCTAATTCAAGTTGGCATTCTATGCTGACTAGTCAAGTTTTTACATACCAAACTCATCAAACCATATCTTTATAAAGCTTGTTTTGTACATGGAAACATTACCATGCTACACATTTCTCTGTATTGCATGCTGTGTTATTAAGATTTCTGGGTGCTTGAAATAACGGTTACAGCCCAGACCATTAAATGCAGCCCTAAACAATTATTCACATCAGTACAGTTTGTACAAACCTTGTTTTAAACATTACTGAGAGCAGTGATAATCAGAGATGAACTGTTGGGTGTTACGATGATGAAATGTGGTTAATTCACTGCCCCAAAATCCAAAGATAATGTGCTTTACACCACCCCAGTCAGTGCTTGATATAGTACATGGTGGTGTTAAGAGTTTTTATATAAACTTTATAGTTTTCTAATAGAGTACAGATTTTTTTTGTCTTAGCAGCTAAGCTATTGTCACTTCTTCCCTGAGGAATCCCTATGGCCCTTTCTCCCTCTGACCAGCTAATGATTGTTCATGTAGAGGATCCTAGTGTCTGTAGAGTGACCGACCTGACTGGTGGCACCACTGAGACTCAAAACTCCTAGATATTATGTCAGTCACTTGATCAAATACATGTGTGTGCAATGAACAGCAGCACTGCCCTGTCCAAGATGTGTTCCTTACTGTTAATGTTTTGAACAAAACATTTCTGGGTGCTTGAAATAACGGTTACAGCCCAGACCATTAAATGCAGCCCTAAACAATTATTCACATCAGTACAATTTGTACAAACCTTGTGTTAAACATTACTGAGAGCATTGATCATCAGAGATGAACTGTTGGGTGTTACGATGATGAAATGTGGTTAATTCATGCAAGGAACACATTTCCACTGCTCCAAAATTCAAAGATAATGTGCTTTACACCACCCCAGTCAGTGCTTGATATAGTACATGGTGGTGTTAAGAGTTTACACAGGCAGTTTAAACTTTGTAGTTTTCTAACAGAGTACAGATTTTTTTTTGTCTTAGCAGCTAAGCTATTGTCACTTCTTGATGTTTCCTCATAATAACAACACTTGCAGTTTACATGGGCAGTTTATTCAAAATATAAAACAAATATAAACTGATAATTCTTGGTGGCTGCTAGACCCCACTGTATTTGACTTTTCTCTGTTACTTCCCAATCCGTCCCACAACTTCATGGAAAAACTTATCAGCATTGAATGACTGACACAATATCCTCAGTTGAACAACATATGATTGTCCAAAAGACTCTCTAAGATTAAAACAAAGAACACAATGTCTAGTGCCAGTCCCTGCTGAAGAAGACCACTGTCCTGCAGAGTTTGATGAGAGGCGTTTGGGATTCCACAGAGAACATTGCTGGAAGAAGCTGATATTTGTTCCACCACGCAACAGTGTCTGCCTTACAGCTGAGAAATGTATGAATATTGATAAGAAAACTCTGGTCTGTGGGAGACATGATGAGAGGCTGCTTTCAGACTTGTTAACACAGCGTAATGGTTTCACAGAGG
Source organism: Trichomycterus rosablanca (assembly GCF_030014385.1). Classification (NCBI taxonomy): domain Eukaryota; kingdom Metazoa; phylum Chordata; class Actinopteri; order Siluriformes; family Trichomycteridae; genus Trichomycterus; species Trichomycterus rosablanca. The sequence continues at coordinate 8,537,651 of NC_085998.1, read as the reverse complement.
GAGGAATTTTGTTTGTTGGACCGTTGATACTGTACCTCCTGTTGTCCCAAAATGAGCCTGTGGTTTTGGGTGAAACTGCTTGAACCCATAGAAATTCAGCACAGTCACAGATCATCTCAGTAGAACTGTGTAAAATATAAAATATCACTTTTATTAACAGAAAGGTTTGAAAAGGTTTTAATTCACATTTAGATTTGAATCTGCCAAAACAGTTAGATGTCTGAAGTCCATTTTTCAGGACACTATAAGGCTGCATAGAGGTCTGCAACTGTTTTTTCTCTGTGACTGAATGACTGAAACACATTTTATAATACACTGATAGCGAATTTTCAAAAGCTCGGCTGGGTCAAAAGTATACATACAGCTCCTAAGATGATTAATTTGGTGGTGTAGAAGTAAAAAGATGAACACGATTGGAACAGGGTTATTAAAGAAACAGTGTGGGTAGGATTTACATTTACATTTTCGGCATTTAGCAGACGCTTTTATCCAAAGTTACTTACAGCACTGTGACAGTACATTGTCTAAGCAATTGAGGGTTAAGGGCCAAGAGCCCAGCTGTGACAGCCTGGCAGTGGTGGGGCTTGAACCAGCGACTTTTTGGTTACTAGTCCTTAACCAGTACCTTAACCACTAGGCTACAACTTTTGGAGACAAAGTTGGTGAGGTGAGATTAAGATGTTTTGGGCATGTGCAGAGGAGGAATGAGAGAAATATCGGGAGAAGGGTGAGGTGCTGACGATGAAACCGCCAGGCATGAGGACGGCCAAAGAGGAAGTTTATGGAGGATGTTCTGGACAGGGCAAGATGGAGACAAATGATCTGCTGTGGTGACCCCTAATGGGAGTAGCTGGTGGAAAAAGAAAAAGACAAAGAATGTCTTCTGTAATCATATTTAACTTTTATGTGTATTCATTACAAGATACAAAAAAACAGTGGTCTCTTGCCAAGTAATGGAGGAAAACCCAAACTGTCATCACGGACATTGACCCAGATCGTCAGATGGTCAGTAAACCAAAAATGGATGTAATGGATTACACTGGCCAGCTTTTGTTTTCCATATAACCAGCAATAAACTATAGTCAAGTTTTAAGCTGCTGATTTGTTCTAATTAGCAGCTTCAAATTGCTTGATCTGGTTGAAATTTCCTCTTAGGGAAAGGTGACAGTTTAGGTTTCCTTTCTAATTTATGCAACAAACTAATGCTCCATGTCCTTTTTTTAATGTATTCAGTCAAACAAGACCATTTTATAGGGCAAAGTGATATCATGAGCTGTAGTCGATAAAACTTTCTACAACTTGAAGTATATAGTCTGTTCTTGCTGTATGTATATATTTTGAACCAGTTGATTCAAACAAGTATCAGACGAGCTGAAACTGGACGTGAATTGCTGAAGTAACACGAAACTAGTGCATAAGAGAGAAATCAGCCCTAAATGTGGGTGTGAAGTTAATAAGAAAGGTGTGAGCAATAATAGAATTCATTGTACAGTAAACAATGAGAATCATTTTTATCTCTGTTAATTATCTGTGTATCTTATCCTCTTCAGCTTCATGCCACCTCATGTCCCACATATAACTACCAAATCAGACTTCCTACTACTGCTGAGCTGATAAACTCTGGGAGGTGAGCACAGAGGGCAGGTTAAAGGACGTACGTGTGCGTGCCAGCGTTTCAGCTGCTGATAAGAAACCAGAATACTAATGCGCTGGTGGCTACAGCAATAATGACAGCTTCTCAGAAATGAACTGATCAACTGAAGTGTGAGCTGATGAGCTGAAGCCAGGATCTGATCCACCGGTGAGTGACTTGATTGTTCCTAAATTCAGTGAACAGACAATTTACACAACAATACCACACTGCACTCAGTCTCATTCCTTCAAAGAAAAGGTAGAGAGCTGTAGAACCAGTTTTAGTCACGAGGCCAGACTGCAGAGTCAGAGGAGTTACATTTTCATATTTGTTTTCTTACCGTACTGTACATTTCATCATAATTTGGATTACTCTGTAATCTACCATATGCTGGCTTGATTTGGACCTAGCGGTAAGTCTTAATGTAAAAAGAAACATGAATATTTACAGCACTGTGAAGTTTTTGTAATTAGACACCAGAGCAACCTGTCTTTCCATACACTTTGACATCTAATGACTCTCATACAACTAGTTTAGAACATGAGCTAGTGCCAACGTAGTGTGCTGTACATTTTGGATAAATATTGTGCCATTATAGTGGATCATCTAGCTTATTTAAACATTTTAATATGAGAAAATATGTAGAAACATTACTATATTTTATTTATGTATAATCTTTTTTTAATATATTTTATATTAAGTTTTTAAGGGGCGGTGTGATCTATGCAGTGTGGTTGTAGTTTCTTGTTTTCTTTGCCCTTTTTTGCCAAACTGTGGTATGTTCAGAAGTTCTTGTATTTTTGCTAGAAGATTATATGACATGGGTCCTGCCAACATGGGTTTGTACCTCACCGTGTCCAGGGTGTACTGTGTCCAGCTGACACCTGACTCACTGTGAAAATATTAGTGAATTAATCAGTTGTATTCTGTTTAAAAGCTGTGCAATTTATGATTAGATCCTTGACTTGTTTGAACACTCTTTGACTTCACTTTGATTAGTTATGTGGTCAGCATTTATCAAACTGATAAACCTTCCAAAGAGAGAGCAATCCATGTTTGTGAAGTAAGAAAAACAGCTGATTTATAAATTTCTTACACAGATGTTGACTCTAAGCAATTTGACTAGGTTGTAAAGGTAATGTGAGATCAAAACTCGTCTGACAAGTGTTACAAATACTTTTTGTCTTTCACTGGCTTATCATACATAACTGTTTTATCCTGATCAGGGTTGTGCCAAAAACACTGGCTGCAAGGCGGGAATACTCCCTGAACAGAGAGCCCATCTATCTCAGGGTCACACTTGGTGACAATGTTTTTGGGAAGGAAACCTGAGCACCTTGAGGAAACCAAGATGGACATGATTAGATGTCATAATACACACTAGGGTGGCACAATTGTGTGCTAAAGTTAGGGTGTTGAGAACCTCCATTTCAATCACACTACAGATCACCACCCCTTGTTAAAGTGATTGGCATGTTCTTGGCATGTAGTCTGGATTTTATGCAGTGGCTTTTGTTTCTAGGGTGCAATCTCGGTGTCACTGGCCTATCAGGACCTCAATCAGGATGAATCTGTAATGTAAACATACATAAATGATAATGCAGACTGTTGTATATTTGTTGCACCATAGCTGTTGCATGATGTGGGAACCAACAATTAAACTTAAAGAAACTGGCATGCAAAAATAAAGGACGTAAAATGATGAAATGTACAGAAAATTTGACTAAGAAACAAAATTACACAAAGACTAGTTTCATATGCTACTGATCTGCTATTGGTTTAATATAAAAATGTTGGTTTCTTTCTCCAGGGTCAGTTTGATGAGTTTAATTTCAGTTCTGTGCTGATGAATGAGAACCCCTGTGAGGTATCTGCACTGTGCCATTGAAAAGCAAATTACCTCTCTGTCCCCTCTTCCCTTAAAGTCCCTAACAATCTACATTGTTTAGTGTGAGGAGGTAAAAACCTTTTTGTTCCTCCCCTGTCCCTCCCGGTCCCTCCCCCGTCCAACCAGTTTCTCACCAAACTTTGCTCTGTTATTCTGGACACACACTTTTCACAGACTGATTACTGTCCTCTATCTGATCCGATCACACCCAAGGCTGTCGTCATAAAACATATCTTATACATATGAGTGACACAATGAATAGTATTAAAGTCACACAGTTCAAGAGTTTTGATGTCTTGTTTTGATCCTCACCTTAAATTATAGTCTTATATCCATTTTGGATACTTGTGGGTACTTTGTCTTCCTCCTACCACCCAAAAACCTCCCTGGTTGGATTCTAGATGGAGGTTTGTCACTGAATGGGTGCTGATTGCTTTACCAGATCATATTCCTGCCATACGCCCAGTGGGGTCAGACTGGATCTGGATCCCACAGCCTTGATCAATATGAAAAAGCCACTAAAGAAACAATGCATCTAAATAGGTGTCAGCTCTTAGACATTTTAAAGGAACACAGTATATGTACTGTATGTGTACAGTGAGCACTCCTTTGTTCTTCCACCATAACAATAAGTACACTTCAAACTTGGAGAACATTGTGTTGTACCAACGTGTAGCCATTTTGATGGTTGTTAACACTAGCAGTGCCATCCATTTAGATTCACTTCAGGTGTCACATGGCCAGCCATCCTTCTTATTCTCAACAGGTGGCTTCTGATCCCTAAAGCCTAGCTAAGGTATTTATTTTTTGAAAGATGGGTTTTAGGAAATTAGGAAACTGTGTGTTTTCACACAAATTTTATTTAAATAAATATAGATCAGAGCATTTCTATTGCTATCTAATGTGATAACCTAATCTATCTCATCTACTGCTGGCTGCCCCCATAATATCACACACAAAGGCACCAATAATTTCCAATATGCAATGGGTCTGCTGTGCTAGACATTTTTAGACATTTTCTCATTGACAGTTTTTGTTTTCTATGGAGTGTTTGTGAACATTTCCATAAGGATGATTCCAAGGGCCATGAGTAGACAGGATTAAATCTTGTACATATAAGAATTTCATCATTTTATTATGGGCTGCTACGCTCGGATGGTGTAGCAGTAAAATAAGATAGCCCTTCACTGAAGAAATCCAGGGTTTGAATATTAGTGGTGCAATCAACCATTCGGGCATCTACACAGACATGTTTTGCCATGTCTGTGGAAATAGGGGTGACCTAACAGCCTAGCCATTGGGAGATGCACTTGTCAGTGTGTTCTCAGTGTCAAGCCCAGGATGGCATAAAAACTGTGCCAAATCAGGTATTTGATTCACTGTTGTGACCCCTATGAATACAGAAGCAACCAAAAGAAAAAATATTACAATAAAAAATGACAATATTCTTGCTAGAGATTAAGTTATAAACATTATCTATACAAACAATTGTCTATAAGAATTAGGTATGTGGAAGAGTTGTATCTTTGAAAACCAGACTGTTACCTTATTACTTGAAACACATACTATTACTGGTGCTATTTTTACACGTACTATCACTGTCCATAGTCAAGCAAGCTTGTGCAAGTAAAAAAGCCCCTGCTCCAAAATCAGCACTTACATTTACCAGATGCTTTTATCCAAAGCAATTTGCTAAATCACCACAAAGACACCACAAACAATATGTTACAGTGAGCACAGTTTGTAAAATCTGTAAACAACTACACATCCACACAATCTGTGAGAAATCTCACACACTTCATGTTAACCACTTCACACTGTCAGAAAAAAGGTTATAAACTACTTCTCACTGGAATGGCAAACCTAAGGGTAAATGTTCTGTACCCTTACTTACATGAAGCAGATGATGTCTTTAGTGTTGAACTGAAAACAAATATTTTAACATGGTGAAACTGTCTGTAAGGTCTGTAGATATTAGTTATACTTGTCAGTGCAGAAAATGTTATCTGTAATCAATTATTTCTGTAATCTTTCTTTGTTCAATTAGTTTAGTGCTGGCGTTAATATTTTGTAACTTTTAGCCACTTTTATTGTTTATTTATTTTAATACTTTTATTTAGAGATACTGAAACCGATCAGAGTCCATTTCGATTTTTTAACACTGATACCAGATCAAGAAAAGTTTCGACTTGTGAATTGTTATGCAAATTACCGACCAATCAGGGCTGCTTATGTTTGTGACGTCACAAACGGGCGGGTTGAATCAAAGCGAGTGGCAGAGCTTCATTTAGCGGGCGCTTGTGTGCAGAAGTGGCTGTGAGTTAGTGCATCAGAGTGGATTTACTGCATCACAGTGAGAGTCATGCACCGACCTCCAGGTAATAATAACAATAATACTCTCTATTATATACACATACTCTCATATACATGCTTAATAAGATTACATGTATGTGTTGTAAGTGTACAAAGCATTGACGTTTTACACAGAAAATAAAAACAAAGCGTTGTGTACTTTAATTAATAAAATATTCTACAGATTGTCGTGCTCATAAAATAGGTTACTAGTTTATTTAGTGTTTAGGAAAAATTTTTAATCATGCTGTATTTCCTGCATTTTACAAAATATTATACTGTAACAATTGTTTTTAGTTTGTAGCTTAAAAATTAATTGATCAGGGGGGAAAAAATAATTGCATGGCTGTATACAATATTACTAAAAGTATTATATAAACTTAACAACAATGACAACACCTAAAACACTATTGCAATTTGTTATTTATTTACAATTTGTTGTCAATTATTATTGAAATCTATAATAACTATAATATTAACTAATTTATTTAAATAATTTAATATAATAACTAGTAACAGCAGTGGGACCCAACAGTAACAACAACAGGATGTTGAGTGTTACAGTGAATTACAGTAATTTACAGTATTTCTGCAGAAGGAGTTGCCTACGTTTACATTTTTGGCATTTAGCAGACGCCTTTATCCAAAGCAACTATACAGTCTAAGCAACTGAGGGTTAAGGGCCTTGCTTAAGGGCCCAACAGCAGCAACCTGGCATTGGTGGGGCTTGAACCAGTGACCTTCTGATTACTAGTCCAGTACCATAACTGCTAGGCTACAACGTCCCTGTTGCTGTGTGCCTTTTTTCTGTTTCGAACTTTTAGATAGATGTTTTTAAATGTGTCTACAGTTAATGAGAAAGTTCATCTCTGTCTTGACCTCTTCTGTGGAACAGTTGCTACACAGTCTCTGGGTGTCAGCTGGGTGTTTTTATACTGCCGTTTTTGATAGCAAGTCAGCAGGCATTAAGCCATAGCTGGTCAGGATCTGTCTTTGCTCTATAGTCCTCAGTACAAGTAAATTTAATGTAATAATTTTAATTAGGTAGCAGGTACATGTTGATAGCAACTTACCTAAATGTTCAAGTGACAAAAGTAAAGTAAAAGTGTTTGTACGAAGACAATAAATTGTGCAAAAAATAAAAAAGAACCATTATTCTTTACAACTAATTGTGTACAATGTGTGTGGCTGTTATGCGACAATTAAACAACAAAGTTGAAGCAGTATATTGTTATGAAATTACTGATTACTTATGTGTCTACACATCAGTCCGTACATTTCTTGGACTAGTTTAGATGTACTATTTAATGACATTGTTGTGGTTTGTGGTGTTTAGCAAATTGATTGTAATAACTACATACATGTATCTTAAGGTGTCACATATATCTAAGATAATTTATGATTCATCATCATAGGTGTAGTGTATTTGAGCGGGTGTGTGCAAATTTAAATTTAAATTTAGCGCCCCCCTAGGGTTAAATCAGTTTAACTTGTCTGTGCATGAAGAGACAATGCTAAAATATTCTGCATATCTTCTTGGCATTGATTTGGCTTCAGCTTCTCGCTGTCTGTGGATGACTTATAGGGATTAACTGCACAAAATGTTTTCTGTAGCGCTTCTAATTGGGCTCATAGAGAAAAAGCTGCGTACTTTACCAAACCCCTCAGTGATTATTTGTGCTCTTGTTGGATAAACACAACAGTGTGTGTTGCTGTGAGTGAGGACAGGCATTCCCACCTGAGGGGCATCTAGAGGGTAACGCTAAGTGCTTCAAACACAGAGTTGCCAGACATCAAGTGACACTACTTATAATGCCCATAATATTTAACTCTTTTTATCGTTTACCATATCTATCTATACACCCATCCTCCAATCTATTCCTCCCAGCTATTCATTCTCCTAACCATTAATCCATCCATCCATTCACAACGTCTACATGTTTCTGGGGGGTATACGAAAACAGGAGTGCCCAAAAGAAACCCTCACAGTTGTCTGACATGGGACCTGTATAAGTATTGAATTATGGAAACCAAGCCTACAAACTTTGTATAAAATTACCGCTTTAGCTTTGGGTAAGGCTTGTTGCTCTGGGATCAATAAAGTATCTATCTATCTATATATCTAGTGATATGCAAACTATGTCACAGCATGTGCCGTACCTTTAGCAGGAAGCAATTTAATGGAAAGGAAGGAAACACTATACACACTGATAATTGCTGACCAATTTGATCTCATCAACCTGAGTTTTACCCAGATTGGATATAGCAACCTCATTGCTGGATTTGATTTCACATTTTATCTAAAATGCTTTAATTGAGTTCATTTTCTATAGAATGAATGAATGTTTCCGGTGTGCATTATTGATCTAAAGAAAGTTTTTTGTCTTGTAGTTGAGTATTGTCAGAGCTCTGTTGATGAGTCGGCGTAGTTTGGGAGGGGTGATGTAAGGGGATTAAATTTGCTTGTGTAAAGAATTGGTGTTGGATCCTGGGTTCACTCTGGGTTGTTTTAAAAAAACAAAAACTGGTTTTTATATTTCTCAGAAGTGTGTTTCCGTCTAGCTGTTGGAAGGCAGTTAGTAGGAAACTTTGGAAAGCCTGAAGATATTGCTGTTTATTAGAACAGCAGGTGGTTATTAAATAGTAAACATGCACTATTAATGGGTAAAGGCGTACTTCTTAGGAAGATCATGTCATGTCAATAAGCTAAATGTGGCTGAATGTACCAAAACCAAGAAATTAGAAATAGCCTATAAAATGATTCCTCAAATTGCAGTGTTACCACATCAAACTACAACATGCTGCTAATTTACAATAATATTTAGTGCAGTATTATGCAGTTTAGTCCAGTGTATCTGCTTCCAACCCACCTATCCACAAACTAAACCAAATATACATATTCAGCCAAAAAAAAGTTGAATCTCTTCCCACAACCATTATTTTATTGTTACTAGTCAATCAGTTCAGATATAGGTGTGAATTGTGGGTGCTTTTGGTTCAAAGAAGACCAATAGGAAGCACCCTTTTAGTCACCCCAGATACTGATTGCAGATAGTGACAGTGATATTGACTTCAGATTCTTTGTACAAAAAGTGAGACACTTAGCATTTAAACTAGCGACAGAAGCTCATTCTACCACTCAGAAGCTTTAAGATTGGTCATGCTTAGATCTTAGACAGACAGACCAGGCAAAGGCCCTGAAGCTGAAGACCTGAGTTGACATGCAGAGCTAAATTATTCTCATAACTTCAGTATGAATGTAAATAAGCAAACATCAGATGTCAAACAGGGTTTATCAACTACATTTAAGCCAAGGGGAAATTTGTTGGTTTATTTCTTTTAGCGGGAGGGAGAGATATCTCTGAGGAGGTTTACATTACATTTACATTTTTGTATTTATCAGAAGCTTTAATCCAAATGGTCTTACAAATGTTACTGCATAGAATCCAAGTAACTGAGGATTAAGGGTCTTGCTCAGTGGCATAACAGTGGTGACTTGGCAGTAGTAGGCTTTGAACCAGCAATTTTCTGATCCTTAACCACTAGACTGTCACTGCCCTATCTACATGTTCAGCATAGCTTCAGGTTACTTCACTTACTTTCTTAAACGCTTATCCAATCAGGGTCACGGGGAAGGGGTGCTGGAGCCTATCCCAGCTTCTCAATGAGCACAAGACACACAGTAACACCCTGGAGAGGGCGCCAGTCCATTGCAGGGCAGACACACATACACACACTCATACACAAAACCATTGACCTATAGGGCAATTAAGTGTCTCCAATTAACCCGACTGCTTGTTTTTGGACTGTGGGAGGAAACCAGAGCTCCCGGAGGAAACCCACACAGGCACGGGGAGAACTTGGGGAGAACACACTTGTGTCCAGAGTGGGATGCGTCCACTAAAGCTCCCGCCAAGCCCTCGTAAATAGATTTAGAGCTTAAATGTAATCATCAGCTGTGTCTGTATGTTAAATTAAATTGTAAAGTAATCTTATTTACATGGACAGTGGGGGACAGAAGATTGAGACCACCAGTCAAAATGCTTCAACTTAGCATTTTTTTTTATTTTACAATTTCTTAGTAACCATACTGTTGTGATGTCACACACCTCAAATGCACTGTTCACTCCTAAATCTGTTCACACCTTTGGGAGTAAGTGAATGAAGAAACCATCCATCTTTTACATGTTTTTGGGAGGTGAGAGGAAACTCAGACCATAGGACATCTGTGAGTGTTTTCACTCTTTTTCTTTTTTTTTCCACACCCTCTCACTTTTAAGACCAATTCCCTTACATGATATGCCATGACTTGTTTTTTATTATTATTTTAGGATCAAATAGATCTGAAAGTCACAAACTGGTGATTGCAATTGTCCAAGGTGCTACAAAACTATCATTAGTTAGTCCATGTTTTAAAATGAGTCTTAAGCCAGTTAAAGTTTGTGTCACATTTCTTATAAAATGGATACAGTTTGAGTTACTTACAGTATTTTTGGTGTCATTCTTTCATCACGTTATCTATTTTAGCATTGTTGGATGCAAAACTATTAACAAACCTTGAACCTGAACCAAGTCTGAGTAGATCCACCACATTTAGAATCAAGTAAAAATGTAATAATTACATGAATGAATCTAGATGTACTGATTTGATCTCCTCTCACTTACAGATAACAGGATGGCCGGGAAGCCGTTCCGTGCCACTTTCATCTGGAGCAGCATCATAAACAACCTGCAGTCGCAGGTGGAGGTCAAGAGACGACGCCACAACCTTAAGTCCTACCATAACTGCTTCCTGGGCTCTGAAGCCGTAGACGTAGTCCTGGCTCACATCATTCAGAACAAATTCTGTGGAGATGAAGAAGTGCCTCGTTATAAAGCAGTGCGCCTTTGCCAGGCGCTCATGGACTCGCGGGTGTTTGAGGCTGTGGACACTAAGGTGTTTGGGAAGGAAAAGAGGCCGGTTAAGTTTGAGGACAGCAGCTGCAGTTTGTACAGGTTCCTGAACAGGCCAAGTTCTAACAAGGATTCGTTACAGATTGTGTACGATGCATCTTCCATCAGCAGGTCTGAAAGGTATGTGGTTTTATCTGTAAACACAGTTCATGCTGCAATGACATAAGGCATTCCTGGCATCGATCAGAAAATGCATATGGTGCTGATGATATATGTTGTTGATTCACTTATTTTTTACATCACTGGCAAAATTACATGTTCAACGTAAATGCTTGTAAACTACAGGCTTTCCAGTATACTGGACATGAGAACTACAAACAACATGCTGTTTAATGTGTAAAAGAAGACTAACTATATTACTAAATGACTTTTAGTCTCAGATTAATGATGCATCCAAAGAAAATAAGAATTAAATCAGGATTTGGCAGTTTCACATAAGAGCACTAATGTGATTAGCCATGCTTTCATTTCCATTTCTGACCTTCATGACTGAATCTAAATATCTGATTGGATGAAACTTGATTACATTGTTCCTGTACCTGGAGAACGAATGATTTTTTGACGAATGATTCCACAGCACATTGTTTTTATTAAAATGGATTGAAGTGGATTTTTGACCAATGCCAAGACCGTGAGCATTTTTGTGTACTATTGACATTTTCTGTGTCTAATAAGTTTAAAAACTACTGTATATTATGCAGCTAAAGCTAGTCAGGTCAGAGAGACATGTATGACATGACAGTCTTGGAATTTCAGTGATTTTGAAATGGTTTATTTCTGACCTTTCTCCATCGTTTAATGGTAGCTTGACCCTGTCATGCGACCATGTTTATATGTACTTTTTACTGGTGAGTCCATGCTAACTGTATAATGACTTTATAGAACTTTCTACACACTGAACCAATCATCTACGTAGGTTGCTGTTTGTATACTTTCGGGTCAATAATTGTGTGGAACATTTGCCGAAATCATTAAAAATCCAAGTCTGCCATGGACATGTCCCTTATCTACATCTACAGTACATGTCCCTTAAATGTGCAGGTAAACCTCTGACCTCACCTGTATGTAAATTATGAAGAACAGGATCATTAATTAAATCAGTTAAATAACTGGATTTGGAATGGCGAGGTCATGATTTGCTCTTCTATGTAGCAGCACTGTGGTACTGACAGTGTCTGAGATCCTCTTATGCACCATTATGATCTGATTCTAATCTAATCACACATTTCTGCATAGAGAAGAGGAACAGAACTATTCAAACAGCTCGCCCGTCAAGAATGATAAATCTCTGGAAGACGTTTTAGGGAACCTGAATGCAAACACCACCGTCACACCCCAGCTGATGAATCTGGGCCTGTCCCAGGAGGGTAAGTCACTTTTTACTAAAATCCACTTGTTTTAGGCTTATGGATATTAAGATTTTCAACTGTAAAGCACTGTATAGACAGAAGTATGTGGACACCTGCCTTGATTCTCAATTAAATAAAATTAATTATGTGCTTCCAACTTAAGGCAACAGTTTGAGGTTAGTGCTTTGGCCTGACTGTCCACCGAAAGATCCAAAAACAAAGTTTGATCATTTTGATATAGAACCTCATCTGCTCACATAGATCTCTGACCTAAACCTCATGAAACATTGCTTGCAATCAGTACCCTACCCCACAAATGCTCTTTAAACTAAATTAGCACAAATTTAAACCAACACTTATAATGGAAAAAAATCTTGAAACTCCTTCCAAGAGGAGTAGAGACTGTTACAGTTTCAAATAAAGGGGGGATCAATAATATTGCCCATGGTTTTGTAATCAAATGCTTAACAAGTGTATGGTCTGGTGTCTATATACATTTATATGTATAGTGTAAATGAATTGGTGTATAAGGTGTTTGTTGTGACCCTCAGTGATGGATGAGGTGTGGCAGCAGCAGGCCACGTTAAGGTTACTGCAGCTAATCGAGTTACCATTATTGGAGAGTCTGTTAGAAGGGAAGGAAAGTCCTCGCCCCCCTCTGCATGGCATGGACAGCGACCCGGACCTCCTCTACACCAGCAACTACGTTGATCGAGAGATCCTCAAAGCCTTCAGCGAAGCCCAGTAAGTAATCTTCATCATCCCTCCTACTTTTCTGGTTTAGTTGAAATGACTGTTGATTTGGTGGCATGGTGGTGCGGCACAAACACTACCCTCTGTACCACCATGCCACCAAATCAACATTCATTTCAACTTCAGTCTAATAATTCTTTTTATGTTCAAACCAGAAACACACTGAAAGCTTATTTCTAATTAAAATGAAAATATTTACATAATCTGGTGTTTTTACTGGATTTTGCATTAAACTGAGCTGAAACATAAAGCCTGCATCATGAACATCATATCCAGATGAGTGGAGGATGGTGATTATGTAATAAGCGTTGTTAGTCAGACTGAGTCTTCTGGCTGTGTGGATTTCCTAACACACGTCCAATGGTCTAAAGGTCGAGAGGACAGACTGACCTCTTTCTGACTGCCTGTACTGTTTCTTCAGTTATCTTTATGTAATCTTTGTTGTCTGGTGTTTTTTTCTATAGGGCTGATGACTGGTTATCAGCAGCTGTGGACTGTCTGGAGTTCCTGCCCGATCAGTTAGTAGTGGAAGTGAGTCGAGGCCTCGCCAGGTGTCCAGAAGAGACGTCCGAGTATAAACGTTTGCTTTATGATATCCTTATTCAACACTACGGACAGACGGACTATCCTCCACTCTTCACCAACCACGTCTTTGACGTGCACACAGGCATCTCCGAACTGTTAGGTAAGACAGAGAAGGTGGTCTGAACCTGCAGGGGTTTTTAACATTCAGTAATTGAACATGTACACAGTGACACACATTGTTAATTATACTGCTGAACAGATTGTAATGTGCAGAACAGTTTGATGCCAACTGTATAGTATAAATTTCTTTTTAAGTCAATTAAAGAAGGTGTGGCCTCTATACCCATCAGTCCTAGTGCAGGAGGTGTAGCCTTTGTACCTGACAGTCTCAGTGCAGTAGGTTTGGCCTTGTACCTCATAGTTTCAGTGCAGGGGGTGTAGCCTTTGTACCTGGCAGTGTCAGTGCAGTTGGTGTGGTCTTGTACCTGTCAATCCCAGTGCAGAAGACGAGGCCTATGTATAAGTTCCAGTGCATTAGGTGTGGCCTTGCACCTGACAATCCCAGTGCAGGAGGTGTGGCCCTGTACCTGACAATCCTAGTGCACGAGGCGTGGCCTCTGTATCTGTCAGTCCCAGTGCAGGAGCTTTGGCCTCTGTATCTGTCAGTCCCAGTGCAGGAGCTGTGGCCTTGTACCTGACAGTCTCAGTGCAGGAGGTGTGGCCTTGTACCTGACAATCCCAGTGCAGGAGGTGTGGCCCTGTACCTGACAATCCTAGTGCACGAGGCGTGGCCTCTGTATCTGTCAGTCCCAGTGCAGGAGCTGTGGCCTCTGAATCTGTCAGTCCCAGTGCAGGAGCTGTGGCCTTGTACCTGACAATCCCAGTGCAGGAGGTGTGGCCTTGTACCTAACAGTCCCAGTGCAGGAGCTGTGGCCTTGTACCTGACAATCCCAGTGCAGGAGGTGTGGCCTTGTACCTAACAGTCCCAGTGCAGGAGGTGTGGCCTTGTACCCATTAATCCCAGCGCAGGAGATGTGGTCTTTATACATGTCAGTCTCAGTGCAGGACGTGTGGCCCTGTACCTGACAGTCTCAGGGCAGGAGGTGGGTCCTCTGTACCTGGCAATCCCAGTGCAGGGGGTGTGGCCTTTCTACCTGTGAGTTGCAGTTAAGGAGGTGTGACCTCTATACATGTCAATCCCAGTGCAGGAATTGTGGCCCTGTACCTGACAATCCCAGGGCAGGGGGTGTGGCCTTTCTATCTGTGAGTTGCAGATAAGGAGGTGTGGCCTTGTACCTATTAGTCTCAGAGCAGGAGGTGTGGCCTTTCTACCTGTGAGTTGCAGTTAAGGAGGTGTGGCCTTGTACCTGACAGTCCCAGTTTAGGAGGTGTGGCCTTGTACCTATTAGTCTCAGAGCAGGAGGTGTGGCCTTTCTACCTGTGAGTTGCAGTTAAGGAGGTGTGGCCTTGTACCTGACAGTCCCAGTTTAGGAGGTGTGGCCTTGTACCTATTAGTCTCAGAGCAGGAGGTGTGGCCTTTCTACCTGTGAGTTGCAGATGAGGAGGTGTGGCCTTGTACCTGACAGTCCCAGTTTAGGAGGTTTGGCCTTGTACCTGTCAGTCTCAGTGCAGTAGGTATGGCCTTGTACCTGACAATCCCAGTGCAGGAGGTGTGGCCTTGTACCCATTAATTCCAGTGCAGGAGATGTGGCCCTTGTACCTAACAGTCCCAGTGCAGGAGATGTGGCCCTTGTACCTAACAGTCCCAGTGCAGGAGATGTGGCCCTTGTACCTAACAGTCCCAGTGCAGGAGGTGTGGCCCTTGTACCTAACAGTCCCAGTGCATGAGGTGTGGCCTTGTACCCATTAATCCCATTGCAGGAGGTGTGGTCATGACAGTCTCAGTGCAGGAGGTGTGGCCCTTGTACCCATTAATCCCATTGCAGGGGGTGTGGCCTTTCTACCTGTGAGTAGTCTCTAAACATGTCAGTCCCAGTTAAGGAGGCATGGTTTCTGTACCTATCAGTCCTCATTCAGGAGATGTGCCCTTGTACCTGACAGTGTCACACATCAACCCAGGCGAGGATTAAATAATTAGCTTTTTTGAAAGGACAAACTGTCAGGTATTTCTTGTGCTTTCTACACAGCATCTGTAAACATGTGTTAGTTTCTAAGCCTCTGTGTGTGTGTAGTTAATGGAAAACAGGAGCAAGCTCTGGAGGCTCTTCAGCTCTGTCTGAAGCTCCAGGACTCGCGGAGCAGAGAGGAACTCCGCAGACTGCTCCGCTTCATGGCTCTCGCTGCCCAGCCTAAAGACATTAAACTGCACAAAGAGGTGAGAAGGTTTAAATGCTCCATCACACTGTGTTTCCCATGATCAGGTCATTAAGTTTATCTTGACATGTAGATTGAATTTCGCACCAGGAAAAACCTGTTCTTAAAAAACACAGTCATAATTTACAATTCAGATACATGATGTCAGGATTATGGACTTCATAACACTGTAACTAAACAGGGCCTCAATTACATTACACTGGTTCTGAAGAGGGACAAAAGCTGCCAAACAAAAAACTTTGCAAACACTTAAATATTGATGTTGTCAAAGTTCAGAGACTACAGGATAAGTCGACTGTGTGAGAGCAGTGAGCAGGAATGATGTCCTAGGTTTCTGTCTTTATTACACCATGGTTAAATTAGCCTGTAGATAAAGCTCCACTTCAACAGTTCACCAGAGAGTCCGAAAATAATGAGCAAAAAGTGGAAGAGGTCTCAGGAGTGCATTTTTTTTTACTTCACACTTACTGTCCGAACAATGATTTGTTGTTGGGACCATTGAACGTAATTTTTTGGTTTAATCCTGCCCATGAGTGTACAGTAGACACAAGTTTACATATATACTTTGAGATGTCTGTCATTGCATGTCAGTCTTAGGGTTTTAAGACTTTTAGCAACCATTTAGTTTCTGTGACTGAATGATTGGAACGCTGGCTGGTAAATAAAACCATTCACACATTTAAGTTCTTTCATATTTTTTTTATGTTGTTTAGGTTGAGAACAGGATGGCAGTGAAGAGGGCATTCTCCAGTGCTATAGTGTACAGTGCCAAACTGGCCAAAGGAAAGGTGGACCTCCTGGTTCTGTTTTTGATAGACCACCATCTAGATCTGTTCAAGGTGAGTCATGTTAATCACCAAAGGGAGGTGAGACTGGGTTCACAACATGCATCAAAAAACATCAAACCAGTCGTGCAGTGCCTTAGCCCATGTATTCTCAACCTTTCTGTCAGCTGGGATACCAAAGTGTGGAAACAAGTCGAATTTATTAGTAAAGCCATTTTTACACTGGACATGGTCTTAAAGCAAACCAATCCAGGACCAAAAACTCCTGGTGAGCAAGTCAAGGGCAACAGTTTACATTTACATTTTTGGCATTTAGCAGACGCTTTTATCCAAAGCGACTTACAGTACTGTGACAGTATGTTGTCTAAGCAATTGAGGGTTAAGGGCCTTGCTTAAGGGCCGAACAGTGGCAACCTGGCAGTGGTGGGGCTTGAACTGGTGACCTTTCGACTACTAGCCCAGCTCCTTAACCATTAGGCTACAACAGTGGCACAGAAAAGGTCTTAAACATTGGCCCAGAGGATATTTTGGATGAATTAGAAGTAGATTAAATAAACTAGACCTGTGAAAAGCATAAGAATTTAGAAAAGCTGTTGCAGTGGCCTGCACACTTGCTTTACTGTGTAGAAATAACTGTCTGATGTACAGAAGTGCAGGTCACACCACTGTCAGTCTGTTAGGGGCTGCAAGTGACCCATTTGTTGTTGCTGCCTAAATGTTTTGGTGTCCCAGGTTCACTTTGCCAATCTTGTACTGTAGATACAAAGCTAATGTTGGTAAGAAGTAAAGAAGTTTTTTAGTCTATAATGTCCCTATTTTAAATTTAACACAGAGCAAAGCATTTGCCTAACTCATCACATGAATGCATTTAGCTTATTTATATGTATGCATTGTTCTGGAAGTCACTTTTTCCATCACAGCAAGAAGGTCCTGGGTTTGATCCTCAAGTGGGGCGGTCCAGGTCCTTTCTGTGTGGAGTTTGCATGTTCTCCCCGTGTCTTTGTGGGTTTCCTCTAAGAACTCCGGTTTCCTCCCACAGTCCAAAGACATGCAAGTGAGGTGAATTGGAGACACTAAATTGTCCATGACTGTGTTCGATATAACCTTGTGAACTGATGAACCTTGTGTAATAACCATCGTTCCTGTCATGAATGTAACCGAAGTGTAAAACATGATGCTAAAATCCTAATAAACAAACAAACAATCACTTTCTCCATGGAATGAAATCATAAACATGATAATAATAATCTAAGCTTATTACTGTCATTATTTTCACAGATCCCGGTATCATTGCACAGGCTTGTTAGCAATAAACTAGCGAACATTGTCAAGGGCAAAGATCCTGATGTTGTAACAGGTATGTTTCTGTTTTTTTGCACCAATAAACACATCGCTGTGTTAATTTGCCAGTAGATTTTCAGCTTCCTAGATTTCTAGGATGTATTCAATCAATTCCACTTAGTTTAGCGGTTTAAAAGCATGTTACTACTGCTATAATGCTATTTTCCTTTCTTTATATAAGTTTGCTCTGCTATAACTGTAAATACAGTAGTGTGCTTTACTTTCTTTTGCTCCGCATGTGCAGAATTGAGACTTTCATACTGTTATGTGTATGAATTTTTACTTAGTGTAGAAGTAACAGCATATTTCTGGTCTTTCAGGTCCATCTTACTGTAGACGGCTCACAGGAAGTGCTTACATGGAGACAGTACAGAAAACCACCAAAGAGGAGCTGTTCACTTTACTACGAACCATCCACGAGAACCCCAGATTCTCAGTAAAGGAGAAGCGGAGACTGCTGGGCCAGTTCTACAGAGGCCATCCTGAGATCTTTGTACAGTATTTCGGCAACCAGATCTCCAGTTCTTTCCTGTAATACAGTGTTAGATTGAAATCTGTTGCACTACATGTATATAGTGAGGTGTAAATGTGTAAAATGTCCTGTAAATCATGTACAAAACCTAATGTAAATGTTATTTACTTTTTGTGTACAGACGCACATGCTAAATGAAAGGTCAACAAATGAAATGTGTCTGATTGTAGCGACTGTATTAAACAATGACAGAATAATATTCAAGGTTCATGTCAGGTTCATTCAATTTCCATTAACCGCTTTATCCTGGTCGAGGTCACAACAGGTCAGGTAATACTGGGAAACACTTGCTGCGAAGCAGGGACACCCTGGACTGGGTGCCGATATATTTGCAGAGTTTGCCCCCTCCCCACCACAACATAGCCAATCATGTCTGTGTAGACACTGACCGGCCAGTACCAACAACTGGCCAAAACAAACTCTGATATTAGGGGTTGTGGGCTATCGTAGTAGAGTGCTATGTCACCCAAGCATACAGAAACATGAATGAAAACAGGCTTAATAACACTAGAACCAAACAGTTCTTTAAATTACAGAACAGTAGATTTACGAAAAAAGAAGGCATTAAGTTTGAAGCCATGAGTCCAAATTATAAAAAAGCAATCTAGCATTTACAATAAGAGCATCAGATGGTGTGACTGTCGTTTACTTTTGTGCTTTTTAATGTCTATGATTGCTAGTTTCATAGCAACTGACTCAAAAGGTTTGGCAAGCAAAGTAAATTCCTGGTCAGTTTTCCATAACAAAGAAGTGTAGTGACCAACCTAAACACTGCCACATCACCCCACTGCTGCGTTCTCTTCACTGGCTTCCTGTAGCTGCACACATTCAGTTTAAAACACTGATGCTCGCCTACAAAGCCAAAAATAGACCAGCCCCAAGCTACCTTAAAGGTCTAATAAAACCCCGTTCTGTATCATGCAACCTCCGAGCCTCTAGTCTTGCTCGACTTGATCCTCCACCCAGGACTCGAGGGAGACAAGCATCAAGGCTCTTCTTTGTACCAGCACCCAAGTGGTGGAATGAACTTCCTCTGTCTGTCCGAACATCGGAGTCACTGTCTCTTAAAGACGATTAAAAATCCACCCCTTCATTAAACACTTAAGCTGACATGTACTTGCTTACACTCTTCATTCATTTCTTGTGCAAAAAAAACAAACAAACACTTTGGTTAACAGGGTTTCAGCAGATTTGTATTCTTGGACTGTTGTTTACTTAAACTAGAGTAAGGTAATGTTATGTTCACTATGGAAGCACTTCTGTAAGTCGCTCTGGATAAGAGTGTCTGCTAAATGCTGAAAATGTAAATGTAAGTGGTTCTTATGTTGTACTCTTGACCCCAAGATACCAAAACCAACTGCTGTAGATTCCCCAGACATTACATCACAGAGGCATTACATCCCTATAGAAATTTTACTAGACAGTGCATGAAACAGTGCGAGCATATCCAAATGAACATGGTGTTTCCACCAGACAAAAAGTGTTCTGTAGCAGTTCTGAAAAGGTCATGTTGCACATGTCACTCTGCACGTGAATGTAATCTTTTGTCATCACATATCCGGGACAAAGTTTGGAATGAGAATATTGGAATAAGGTTGAGAAAAATGCATTGTGTGACTGAGGAATCAGTCGAATGCTTACGTTCATGCATCAATTTATTTTCTTTTGGCTGCTCCCATATTAAGGGGTCAGAGCGGATCTGGTCCACATAACAGACTCACAGTTTTTGTGCCTGATGCAACCCTCCTATATTAATCTGGGCTTGAGACTGGCTTTGAGTGCACCCCCTAATGGCTAGGCTGTTTCCCAAAAGAATAAACACACATTACCATTTTACACCCAAAGTGTCTTTGCAGTGCTGAAAATGGTGTAATTGATCAGTTGGGTATAGGGGTACTCAATACAACTGTGATACATCATGCATAAGGCCCTACCTAATTCACGGCAGTGAAAATTGCATCACAGACAGTGAAACGAGCCATTTCTTGTGTAAAATGCAATTTGCTGTGAAGTTCAAAATGTAGGGTTTGTGTTTAGCGATTTAACATTTTCCATTCGTGTAGCGTTCAAGTGCCTCACATTTACTGATAAATTTTTGCTATGAGGCAGTCCTAGCAATCCTAAGTAACTGAGTGTGCAACCAATTTTGTGGACGCAGGGGGGGGGGGAATTCAAAACACGAACAAGTATTTTGGTATTTGAGACGGAGCCTGGCATTGCCGCTGGATATTTTAGGTTTACATTCAACCATTAAGGTCATTAAGGTAGGCTGTGCTGTGTATTGTATTGTGGCTTCCATTTATTCTATCAATTAATTTATGAGCGTAATTTAATGACTGTTGTGAAACGTGGCTCTTTTCTGTCCGTAAAATTAAGCACATTTTCCCGTGAATTTAGTAGGGCCCTAATTATGCATGTAGTAGACAAAGCCAGCATACTGCCCCTATATAAAGTTTAAAACAAACAGAAAACACAAATGACTTTTTC
Organism: Trichomycterus rosablanca; assembly: GCF_030014385.1. Classification (NCBI taxonomy): domain Eukaryota; kingdom Metazoa; phylum Chordata; class Actinopteri; order Siluriformes; family Trichomycteridae; genus Trichomycterus; species Trichomycterus rosablanca. Next base: position 8,516,719 of record NC_085998.1, on the reverse strand, counting down.
CTTTTGTTTTATTGGAAGTGAAGATGCGTGACCTCCATTCGACTACAAAACGATGTCATGATGACGTGATTTCACCGGGACATTACACGACTCTGAACTACGTGTCAAATCAACATCCAGAATAAAAACTTTATACATCATAAGCCAGTCAGTTTTAAAAATAAAACTGTTTCTTAAAAAAAGAATCAAACCTCAAAAACACAAAAAATATTAGGAACACAGATGGGGCGTGTCCTCGATGTTTTAGTCCTCGACACACCTGCGTGCGTTTGTGGGCGTACACTCTCAGTAAAAATGTTCCATGAAGGGGGAGGCTAAGAGCCCCGTCTCTGGAGAGAATGAGACCAGTAAAATATTACAGTCAGTACTGGTGATGTTTTTTTGTTCAGGACTCATCGGATCCTCTTCTGCTGCCTGGCACGGTAGATATCGTTCACTGGAGGAGCAATGGCACCTTTTTCCTCCTCATCATCTGAGTCAGCGTTGGGCCTCTTTAGTGATTTGTTAGCGAGTGTGTGGTTTTCGACAGGGCCGTTCCCCTCTCCGGGTACTTCCCCTCGACCTCCAGTGATCAACTCAACAGCAGCTTCTACACCTACAACGAGAGAGAACATGAGGAGAAGATTTGAGAATCTGCAGCTCTACGGTTAATGGAAACAGTTGTGCCACAAAGCAGCAATGATTACTGGTATTTACTGGTACGTTACTGTTAAACACCAATATTTATTAATAATCAGCAGAATAGCCCATCAAACCTGCCAACTTGCTAAAGGCAACAAGCACCAAAAACACCAGCATTCTCCATCAAACAACGTCATGTTTGACACACTTTGTTTACATTCATGACAGGACAGGTAATCGCTGGTTACACTTTGGGCTGTGGAAGGAAACCGGAGCTTCTGGAGAAAACCCTCACAGACACAGGGAGAACATGCAAACTCCACACAGAAAGGACCCGGACCGCTCCACATGGGAATCGAACCCAGGACCTTCTTGCTGTGTGGTGACAGTGCTGAGCTTTCATTATTAAGCACATACAAGCAACAGAACACTGTCAAACCCCAACATTAGAATGCACTCACATGATACGCAGCCATACCGCCGGCTGTGTCACTGAGTCCTGCCGCTGCTGCTGCGCTACTATGAGATTTACCGCATTGCAGCTTGGTTTTTTAGGGCAATCTGATCAAACCACTAATTAGACAGACCACTAAAGCGACACCCAGACATGACAGAGAGAAACTATTTCATTCAATGTTATGGTGAAAATACGGCACAGCCACTAGTGAGATGGTGAGACCTGCATTTTAGACAGTAAGCTTCCCAATCCTGGCTTTGTAGCCCTGCAGTATGATTCCATTCACTCTCAGATTAACAAAACAATGACATTTCAAGAAGCCACTTAAGTCTTGCGCTGGGTTGTTTCTTCTTCGTCTTCAATTTATTTCTCCAATGAAATCAACTTTACCATAACAAACCACTTCATCAACCAACTACCCCTCTTACTTAACACCATTATTTGCCATAAAAATCTGCTCTTGCCAATAAACACCAACAGTCACAACAGTTCATCACACAGCAACATTAAACATAACTAAACATGATGTGGTTTTTCTCTGTCTAAATCCTAAAGGTACAATAATCAAGACTTCAGACAAGAAGTCACACACTCATGGCCTGTGTGCGATACGTACTTTCTGGCAGTATGCATCTCCTGAACGTCTCCATCAGCTCATCCACCTGGACAAATGGACCCTACAAAAAAGAAAAAGCAGAACCAGGAAGGTCATAGGTTAGACCAAAGCGATGCCCTTCATCTTAGGTTTGGACTGTTTTAGAGCAGCTGGAGTACTGACCGTAAAACAGTTTGGAGGGGGCAGCAGCTTCATGAGGACAACAGCAGCAGGAGGCACTGGAAACACTCCTCCAGGAACCGGGTGCAGACCAGGAGCTGCCACACACACACACACACACACACACACACACACACACACACACACACACACACACACACACACACACACACACACACACACACACACACACACACACACACACACACACACACACACACACACACACACACACACACACACACAGTCCCATTATATGAGAACAGTGAATAAAGAAGTCCTGCACTGCACATCTCTGAGGTGTCAGGATCCGGAGAAATGTGCATTTTATTAATGTTGAAAAAAGTGTGATTTACATTAAGGTGTTGGGTAAATGCTTCCATCCAAAGGGACTTTCATTTAAGACAGGATACGAATACGATCCAATCAACTAAAATTTAAGGCCATTGCACCAAGGTCCCAACAGTGGCAGCTTGATGGAGGTGGGCTTCTAATTTGTGTCAGAACATCTCTTTGTCCAAATAACACGTTGAGTCTTCTCCTATAATGCTTGGAAAAAGTGTAAAATCCAGAATGCCTCTTCATCTGGAATCTACAGGCATTTTTGTTTTACTATGTTTATAACCCAATCATGCATGACAGTTATTCTTCAGAATATTTGTCAATTACAGACTGGATTCCTTTATTCTTTATGTGAGATCAAGCTAATAAAGCTAATAAACTGCATACATTTTCTAGCCTTCTCTTGCCATTTATTGTTGAGCTGATTATACATTAAAGGACACATTTGTGCATTTGAAGTAATACATTATGTAAACAAAAATATTGGGACACCTCTTCTAATCATTGAATTTATGTTTTTCAGCCATAACTGTTGCTAACAAGTCTAATAAATCAATCATATACTTACAACTTTCTGTTTATGTACTGCTAAAATGCAAAAAGGGTAAAAAAAAAAAAATTCTTACGGGCGAGGTGTCTGGGCTGGAAAGGGATCATCTGGTTTGTGTCAGGTTTGGGATACTCTGGTTTACGGTCAACGTCATCCTTTAACGTGGGAGCCGACGGAGCAACAACAGCCTCTGGGATCAGAGCAGCATATTTGACCCGAGAAACATCCTACAAAAGAGGAAGAGGATATAATTAAAATACATTCAACCCCCTTCAGGATTCCAGCTCAGAGTAATCAGACTGTAAATCTTCATGTGGAAGCTACAAGTAGGCATGCATAAATAACTGCATACACAAATTGGTGCTTGGGTGGCCACGACTGCTGAGCTTTGAGTATAAATCTCAGGTGGCCAGGCAATCAACAGATGCAACTGGCTGTGCCTGAGGGAGACATGTTTAAAGTGTTTCAGTCCCATTGTACAATTGCACCCTCTGCTGTCTGTTCAAAGGGCCTGCACTTCTGATGGATGAACTGCCAGCATCTGAGGAGGGATCTCAGCTCACCTCAGCTGAAGTTGGGTGTTGTGCATTATTATTTTATGTATTAGGATTTTAACGTCTTGTTTTACACACTTTGGTAACATTCGTGAGAGGACAAGACAGGTAGTTACTGGTTACACAAGATTCATCTGTTCAAGTTTAACGTCAAATGCAGTCATGGACAATTTTGTATCTCCAATTCACCTCACTTGCAGGGAGAAAACCGGAGCTCCCAAAGTAAACACACACTGACACGGGGAGAACATACAATAGAATCAAACCCAGGACCTTCTTGCTATGAGGCGACAGTGCTACCCACCGAGCCACCCCTGGGTGTTGTGCATGTGATTAAGTCCCAATTATAAATAAAAGCAGCTCTAATCTCACCTTGTATCCGAGGGCTTTGAGCTCGCTGGCGGAGCAGGGGTACAGATCCATGAACTTGTACCTGTCCACCAGCAGAGCCGTCTCCTTGCCCTCATATTCTTCCTTAAAAGCCATGAAACGCCTGCGTTCCACCTTCAGGATACTGGCTAGGTCTCCAATGTTACTCTCAAATGCCAGGAAGCGGGCCCAGATCTCACTGTTTGTGCACAAAAAAAACAGATAATTTTGACACAGTCTATTTTATTCCCTTGATATAAAGAGGTTCTTATTTTTGGAACTCTCAAAACTGCAGTTTGTTATAAGTATGTAAAGCAATAAAAAGAGGTGCAGCCTGCTAACCCGGATCTTTCAGAAGAAAGACTTCCAGAAGTGAGAACCCTCTCGAAGAGCACTCTTGTGTTGTTGTCCTCTGTGAAGGAAGAGACAGCAAGCAAACAGAAAGACAAATTTACTACCAAACACTTTTCGGGACCAAACAGAAATGAACTTAATTGCCTAGCAACCAGATAGCTGCAGCCATGTTTACTGCCAGACAAACACAATCTCAGAGCCATCCACTCTGACAGAGAGTTATACTACCCATTCGATTCGATAAGAGGCTCTAAAATAGACCCTTCATCCTCATCCTCAGTGAGGATCCAACATTGTGGCAGCAGCAAACAGCTATAAACAGCTGGTTTTACACCACTGCTGTTACAACCATAATGTGATCATGAATGATAAATGATTCAGAAGTTTTACAATCCTACAGAAAACAAAAAATAGGAACTTTAGGATACCACAACAAACCAGGATTTATCACACCTAAAATGATCACATGACTTCTGGGATTGTAGGCCAGAACTATTCACTGAAATTCTTTTTGAACAGTCAGTCAGATGCCACAGCAAGGCGTGAGAAAACTCTGTGATGCCATCTGATAAATCTGATGCTTGTGGCGGTATCAAATGTTCCATTCTGGGTTGTGATGGTGTTTACTATGGTACACTCCAGCCTGAATAAATGTGTTCACAATAATGTACTGTAGCTAAAGAGCAGGAAATAAACATGTCTTACCATTAAGGTGAGACAGATAGTCGATATATGCCAGTATATACTCAGGGATGTCTCCATACTTCTTCAGACCAAGTTCAAAGATTTTAAAGGCCACTGATTTGTCCTGAAAGAAAAATAAATAAAACATGACAGTTCAAACCAAACAGCAGAACCTTTTGCAACAATCTACAATCAAATAATATTGCTTATTCATATTCGCTTATTATTTTTATTCCAAACCAGCATTACTTTGTAGTGTTAAACTATATGCCTTTTTTAGCCTACTGTGTTAAGGCAGGGTAGGGAATTTTTACCGTTGCATAGCAGCAACCCATTCGTTGTGGAACTACTTTTTGGCGGAAGATATTGTCAATATTAAAGCATATTCAATATGAAATTCAGGGCTTCTATGATTTATTTTCTTTCTTTATTTTGTAAAAACTGTTGTATAAAAGCAATAGAACACTTGAGGTTGTGTGTTATCGCAAATAACAGCCATGATAAATAAAAAATGCAATATTAATAACAGGAATGTATTCAATTAAAAGGCAAGCCAGGTCTTCTCGTCCAGTGTCCGTGCCTGACCTCATAAAAGCTTTTTGAACCAAATGGTACAAATTCCAACATACACATTGCACAATCCTGTGTAAGGCCTTTCCCAAAGAGTCAAGGCTGGTACAGTCGCAAAAACTGAGACTGAACTATTACTGCCCCTGTTTCTCAGGGGACAGTGGTAGCTTAGTGGTTAAAGTACTGTATTAATGATCGGAAGTTTGCTGGTTCAGGCCCCACATGCACCATGTTGAAGATGCAAGACCCTTAACCCTCAATTGCTTGAATGGTACCAGTCACATTAAGTCACTTTGTATAAATGCTGTCAATTCAAATTGTTCTTAAATGGAATGCCAGACAAGCTAATGTTTAGGTGTCCACATACTTTTAATTATAGTGTATACACAGTGCTGTTTTTCACCCAAGAAGGCCAATTAAGCCCAGTTTTCTTTTTAAAGTGTATATATACGTATATATACAGTGTATCACAAAAGTGAGTACACCCCTCACATTTCTGCAAATATTTCATTATATCTTTTCATGGGACAACACTATAGACATGAAACTTGGATATAACTTAGAGTAGTCAGTGTACAGCTTGTATAGCAGTGTAGATTTACTGTCTTCTGAAAATAACTCAACACACAGCCATTAATGTCTAAATAGCTGGCAACATAAGTGAGTACACCCCACAGTGAACATGTCCAAATTGTGCCCAAATGTGTCGTTGTCCCTCCCTGGTGTCATGTATCAAGGTCCCAGGTGTAAATGGGGAGCAGGGCTGTTAAATTTGGTGTTTTGGGTACAATTCTCTCATACTGGCCACTGGATATTCAACATGGCACCTCATGGCAAAGAACTCTCTGAGGATGTGAGAAATAGAATTGTTGCTCTCCACAAAGATGGCCTGGGCTATAAGAAGATTGCTAACACCCTGAAACTGAGCTACAGCATGGTGGCCAAGGTCATACAGCGGTTTTCCAGGACAGGTTCCACTCGGAACAGGCTTCGCCAGGGTCGACCAAAGAAGTTGAGTCCACGTGTTCGGCGTCATATCCAGAGGTTGGCTTTAAAAAATAGACACATGAGTGCTGCCAGCATTGCTGCAGAGGTTGAAGACGTGGGAGGTCAGCCTGTCAGTGCTTAGACCATACGCCGCACACTGCATCAACTCGGTCTGCATGGTCGTCATCCCAGAAGGAAGCTGACGCACAAGAAAGCCCGCAAACAGTTTGCTGAAGACAAGCAGTCCAAGAACATGGATTACTGAAATGCCCTGTGGTCTGACGAGACCAAGATAAACTTGTTTGGCTCAGATGGTGTCCAGCATGTGTGGCGGCGCCCTGGTGAGAAGTACCAAGACAACTGTATCTTGCCTACAGTCAAGCATGGTGGTGGTAGCATCATGGTCTTGGGCTGCATGAGTGTTGCTGGCACTGGGGAGCTGCAGTTCATTGAGGGAAACATGAATTCCAACATGTACTGTGACATTCTGAAACAGAGCATGATCCCCTCCCTTCCAAAACTGGGCCTCATGGCAGTTTTCCAACAGGATAACGACCCCAAACACAACCTCCAAGATGACAACTGCCTTGCTGAGGAAGCTGAAGGTAAAGGTGATGGACTAAACCCAATTGAGCACCTGTGGCGCATCCTCAAGTGGAAGGTGGAGGAGTTCAAGGTGTCTAACATCCACCAGCTCCGTGATGTCATCATGGAGGAGTGGAAGAGGATTCCAGTAGCAACCTGTGCAGCTCTGGTGAATTCCATGCCCAGGAGGGTTAAGGCAGTGCTAGATAATAATGGTGGTCACACAAAATATTGACACTTTGGGCACAATTTGGACATGTTCACTGTGGGGTGTACTCACTTATGTTGCCAGCTATTTAGACATTAATGGCTGTGTGTTGAGTTATTTTCAGAAGACAGTAAATCTACACTGCTATACAAGTTGTACACTGACTACTCTAAGTTATATCCAAGTTTTATTTCTATAGTGTTGTCCCATGAAAAGATATAATGAAATATTTGCAAAAATGTGAGGGGTGTACTCACTTTTGTGATACACTGTATATATATATAAATCAGGAGGTTAGTGTATTAGCGGGTGGAGAGCTAAGAAAAAGGCATGTTTTACCTTACTGCAGTAATACTCCATTAGAGCAGCTGTGACGTAAACATGGTGCCGTGTCCGAACATCCTCTCTGGCTTTCTTAAAGATGGAACGACCTGACTTGATCCCCTCGGCCCTCCTGGCAAACTTCATATACTGAATGTAAACCTGAGCAAATAAAATAAAAGTAAAAACACTATAAAAAAAACACTAATATTACAGCTACACCTTTCCTCCGTCAAACACGACCAACTGAGTTTGTGTGGACATCCGGCAAGGAAGACCGGATTTTTAACCTCAAATACACAATTTAGAACTCAATTTCTATAAACTGAACCTCTTTATTTAAGACATGCCAGTATGAAACTCACCAAAGTTGGGTCGATGTCCTCGATGGCTACAAGGCGGTTGTATATGCTGTGAACTTTCTCATGCTTCATACGACTCTGTTGAACAATTCATAAGCATAATAAGAATTAAATTTTAAACATGCAAGACATCAGTGAAAGTGTTTAATGTTCTGAGGACTGAATCTCACCTCCTCATAATCAGCAAAGGAGAAATACAGCAGCATGTTCTTCTTCAGTAGAGTTGAAATGGCACGTTCATAAATGTTAGCAGCCTCATCGCTGAACAGTTTGGCATTGTTCATGTCCTAATGATGTTGAAAAAGAGAATCAAATGAGATGTGAACAAATAACAACAAAGAACACTCAATTATACAGTATAAACCCTGTATGGCCAAAAGTATTTGGACACCTGACCATGAGCTTTTTGGACATCCCATTTAAAAACAACTGGTATTAAAATAGAGTGACCTCTAGGTGAACTTTTCAGCTATAACAACAGCCACTCTTCTGAGAAGGCTTCTCATAAGACTTTAAAGTATGTCTGAGGGAATTTGTGCCCATTCAGTCAAAAGAGTGTTTATTCCAAATCTGTTCTGTGGGGCTGAGGTCAGTAGACTGGAGTTTCTTCAAATCAAGCTTTTCTTGATTTTCTAGAGCTTTATAGAGACATGCACAGGAGCAAAGTCATGCTGGAACAAGAAAGGACCTTCCCTAAACTGTCACTGCAAAGTTGGAAGCATATAATTTTCTGTACACAATTGATTAAATATATAAATTAATGTATAATTATTGTTGTGGCTAAAACACTTGAATTCAAAAATGAAAAGGGTCGTCTAAGTACTTGTGTCCTTATAGTGTATATATACAGAAAAGGTTAAAAAACGTACACACACTTTAACAAAAGAAAAACCTGTATAAGAGTTATAAGAGCTGAAATACAAAATACTAAAATACTACAAAGGATGAATACAAGTCACCTTTGAACCTCATACTACACTAATTCAATCAAACATCAATTAAAGTGTGTATACATTATTCGGCCCAATCTGTAGTAATAAAATAACCACAAACCCCTTTCTCTGCCAGCAGCTTGCTGGACTGCTCCAGATACTGGGCAGCCTCGTACCAGATGTCCGGATGATGGCCGAGCACTAATAGGCACTGCTCAAAGGCGAACATGACTGCAAAAGAACAATAAAAAAAAATCACTCACCACAAATCACTCAGTCAGATACCACACAATTAAGCACATGTGTATTTCTGACCACATGAGTGTCTGAAACGTCCCTCTGGTTATGAAGTTGTGCAGAGATTATAAGATTATTATATTTATAAATGCTAAGTGCCATCTTTGTTTTGGTCAGCGGCACAAAATAACAACTTGAGCAAGAAAAATAACAAAAACGATCATCATGAATTTCCATCAACTACATTGAAGGGTCTTTGAGCATTAACTCCCTATTTAAGGTCTTGCATTTACATTTTCAGAATTTAGCAGACACCTTTATCCAAAGTGACTTACAGTACTGTGACAGTATACAGTCTGAGCAACTGAGGGTTAAAGGCTGTGTTAATGGCCCAACAGCAGCAACCTGGCAGTAGTAGGCCCTGAACCAGCAACCTTCTGATTACTAGTCCAGTACTTTAACAAGACTACAACTACCTACAGTCAGAGCATCGTGCCGCAGTATATGAATGGGAATTCAGGACTTTGGGCAGTTCAAAAGTGAACTTTTACTTGAGCTTGAACTTTCAGTAGTGTTACACTAACATGTTATTCGTTCTTCTCAGTTATTCTTTTATTACTAACCAATTTCATTTTGTTTGAGGTTACGGTTGGTCTGGAGTTGCTCAGAACCACTGGGTGCAAAGCAGAAATACACCTTGGACAAGGTGCCAATCCAAAGCATTTACACATCCACTCACACTCAGGGGAAATAAAGGGCTGCCAATCTACCTTTCCGCATGTTTTTACATTATACGCGCTCTTACCTCTTTTAGTGATGAGGGTTTGGTCTTCTGTCCGCAGTGGATTGCTTTTTTCCCACTGGATGTACTTCTTCCACATCTCCACCTGCTGGGCCTCCTGTGGGGAGTTCTGAGGAGGCACGGATGGTGCGTTGCGGTCCAAACCCTTCATCACAGTCTCATACTCCTAAAAGAATGACCAATCAGAAGTGTGGGTCAAAAACAAAGATGTTTCATTGTAATTGATATTAGTATGAAATGGAAGATCAAATTCAATTTACATACAATTTAGAAAGAGGAAGCTTTTACGGACTGAAAAAGCTTAAGAAAGCAGTACAGCTGCACATACAGGTGAGACACTTACCTTAGCAACTCTCCTAGCATTCATGTAATCCCTGCTCCGGTCTTCAATCATCTTTTTGGCTAAATGAACGTTGATCCCCTTAAAAAGAAACATATGTTGAAGTTAAACAATTATTTTCTGTAATCACACTAATCAAGGGAGCAATAAGTCACAGAAAGTGTTTCTGGAACCAGCTCCATTGACACAGTGCCAATCCATTGCAAGACTAGAAGGGGGGGGTTGTTATTTATTTATTAGGATTTTAACAACATGTTCTATACACTTTGGTTACATTTTTGACATGACAGGTAGTTACTGGTTACACATCAGTTCACAAGTTTAATGTCAAACACAGTCATGGACAATTTTGTATCTCCAATTCACCTCACTTGCACGTCTTTGGACTGTGGGAGGAAACCGGAGCACCCAGGACCTTCTTGCTGTGAGACAACAGTGCTACCCACCCAGCCACTGAGCCACCCTGAAGTGGGGTTGAACAGCCTAGAGACTGTGAAGTGCATTTGTCAGTGCACTCTCAGTGCTGGTCTCAATATAAAAAAAACGACCAAGAAGAGCATCCAGGATAAAAACTGTGCTCAATCAGAAGACCAGAATGAATTGCTGTGGCAAAAGCAGCCAAAGAAAACATATTTTAATCATAATTACATTAACTTAGACAAACTGACAAACTTTAATACAGTGGCTAGACTTATACCATGTTCACAATCCTATTTTCTTTTACTAATCTCCTCTCACCTCTTCATATTTGCTGTAATCTCGCCAGAGCTGTTCGATGTTGATCATGGGGTTGACGCAGCCTCTCTGATAGACTCGTCGCACGGCAGTAATGCGTTGATTCTCTGCGTACGAGCCCACTGCCTCACTGGAACCCAGAGTAGTGAGATTAAAATCTGCTCTGATAAAGCACAACATATAGACCCCCCTAACCCCCCCCCTCCAGAACTGCAGTGTACTTACACTCCTTTAAGAAAGTTGATATAGTCCACCCAAATCTGGAATGAGAAAGAAGAATGAGAATGTGTTAGTGGGATGGAAGAGCTATGGAAGCAAAATTAGCTGCCAGTAGCAATGCAAAAATGTTCACCTGGTACGACATGATCTCCATGCCTATTTTGTCCAGGGCAAAATCATATGCTTGTGCCATCTTTTCCCTGAAAATAAAAATTTTAATTAGGAACTGTACTTAGAACCATAAAAAATTAGGATCTGTGCTGAGTTCATTTTCTAATTTCTAATTATTTGAGCTGGTGTTAGCTTGATGTTGGTAGCACTGGGGGCACAACTAGCAGAGTGAGTGCCTTACATATACACATGGTTCCTAAGCACCTGGGTTGGATCCTCGTGTTCAGTCACTGTCTGTGAGGAGTTTTACATGTTCTGTTTATGTGTGCATGGGTTTCCCTCTGGTACCCATCCTTCAAAGATGAATTGGCTGCACTAAACAGCCCCTAGGTTCAAGTGACTTGTTGGGTTCCTGCCTTGTACACAGTGTATCTATACAAACCCACAATGCAGAAATCACGTACTTGTAGCTGGGCAGCTTTCCTTTGGTTTCTCTCACATATGAAAGGTAACACTTCCACAGGTCAATGTGCAGGACCTTCATGAGGCACCTCTGAAATAACTGAGTAAAAAAATAAATCACAGTTTATTCACAGACATGCAGTAAAAAGAAATGAAGTAAAATGCTTTGTTGGTCCTTCTATTGATCTAAAAATAATGAAAATGGGTTAGACAATGTAAGATAATGGGTTGGACAGAGTAATCAGAATAATTAGCTCCAGATGGTGCAGTAATCTATTATGTTAGTGATCTGGGTTCAAATCTAAGCATGTGCTATCGGCCTGCCGGGCATCTACACAGACATGATTGACTATGTCTGAGGAAAAGGGTGGCCAAAGCACTGTGATGGATAGGCGGTCTGGCCAGGCCGTATTTCTACCTTGCGCCCGGTGATTCCTGGTAAAAATGGACCCGCCACACCTCAACCACAAACCTGCAACAGTCGCAGCATTTACCAGACTTAGAATTAGGACTGAATACAATTTGAGCAATTAAGGTTTGAGATTCTTGTTCAGGAGCCCAACAAAGGCAACTTGATGGCTGTGGGACTTGAACCGGCAACGTTTTGACTACGGTGCCTTAACTGCTCCTACTGCCTCTACAATTGATTTACAATCTGGAATTGGAAGTCATTTAGAGGAGACTGGTCTGGCATCATCTGTGTGTGTAGGTCTGCCTACAGCCAATAAAAAATCAGACAAGCTCCTTAAAGGAATAGTTTAGCTCCTCGACCCTGGCCGAGGAGAGACGTAACTAATACACACCCCCTCTGACTCTTGTGTAGTTGACAATCACTTCTTTCCACCTGCATGAGGCAGGTTCACAAAGAAATCAGTATCGTGTACAGAGTCACGCACCGATCTCTATTATCCCAGTCTCTGTGCAGCGCTTCAACTAGCCAGCAGAGGCCGCAACTGCAGCAGTAATAAGGAATCGCTTCAAAACGCTTTCAAGCCTCAGGCACAGCCAATCATGCCTGTGTAGTTGCCTGGATGGCAATAACAGAGGACACGCATCAGTGCACCCTTAGTGTTAGTCACAGCCATGGATAATTAGGAGGGCATCCAACTTAAAAACTGTTCCAAATCAAATATGCAGATGAATAATCTGCTGTGGCGACACCTAAACACAGGAACAGCCAAAAGGAAGCACACATTCATTCATTTAGTTAAAAACACAGTGGGTGCTCAAATGGCGCACCAGTGCTGACGTCTCAAATTTAGGACCTCTGCTGGCCAATCGATGGTGCCTGCACAGAAACGGGGGATAATGGGGGTCAGTGCATGACTCTCTGTGTGCAGAGGGGACATGTGTTGGTGCAGCCCTCCACAGCCAGTAGTAGAGGTAAGCAGCAGTAGAGGAAGTGAAATGAGATTAGGTAACTAGATACGACTAGAATAAAAGAAAAATTCTGTTAAAAAAAAACAACAACAACAAACCTAATAGGACATATTACCACCATAAGTCAAAAACAGGCTTCACCAAGCCTGGAAGGTGATTAAAAACTTACCTTTTCAACTTTGTCATAGTTTTTAGCCTTGATCTGTGGACAAATTTGCAAAGCTGTTATTATTAAAATCAAATTTTAATCAAGAAAAATAAGATTAAGAAATTGATATTCCACACACATGCACACACACAGAGTCCCTTTGAGATCAACAATGTGAAATTCATACAAAACCTTGTTAAAAAATCAATATACACATGGATTTGTTATTATTCTTAAATGATGTGTATTTTAGAGCCAGTGATAATGGTGCATGGAATAAACTAATAATCAGAGGGTCGGTTCTCAACCACAGAACACTTAAGAAATGTAACTACACAAATAACATTGTTTAAATTAAAATCAAAGATTGTTAATATTTGTCCAGATTCTAATCATAATTTTGTTCAATATTATTATTTAATAGAAACAGATTTAACTAATTTAAGCAAGTAACTTGGGTTTGGGTTTGTGTTCCTCCTTAGTAACTCCAGTATGAAGCCATGAAATAACATGCAAATCCATGCAGCATTCAGCAGGCACAAAGCAGGAACTAAGAAGCAACTCCATGTTCAGCACTGATGTCTTCATCACTGAGCAGTGTTTGTTTGTTTATTAGGGTTTTTTGGTTACATTCATGACAGGACAAGTAGTTACTCATTACACAAGATTCATCAGTTCACAAGGTTATATCGAACAGTCATGGACAATTTTGTTTTTGGACTGTGGGAGGAAACCGGAACACCCGGAGAAAACCCACGCAGACACGGGGAGAACATGCAAATTCCCCACAGAAAGGACCCGGACCACCCCGCCTGGGGATCGAACCCAGGACCTTCTTGCTGTGAGGCAAGAAGCCACCATGCCGCCCACTGAGCAGTGTGTGTATAAAACAGAAGCCAGAATATTATAATTCATCTCATGAATAAATAGTTTAAAATGGTATGGTTGTCCTACTTTTTTACTTGTAATCAAGTCAATATAATATATTTAGGTATTAGAAGGATTTAACTTGAAAGATTGAGTGGTTGAAAGAAAAACACAAATATATCTGCACACAGTTTAGATATTGGAAGAATAGGGTTTGGCAAATCTGGAATTTCAAAGAAATACAAATCACCTAAAAAACTAAACATTAATAAAAACACAATTTGTTCCTCATAGGATTTTATCAATCCTGTTTTTATACCTTAATAACAATACTGCACTTAAATGACTGTATGATAAGTCTGTAAGACTCTTTTGGGATTACTGACCAACTTTTGGACATTTTGTGTCTTGTTTTCACATGCAAGACCTGTTATCGAGTTCAAATACATTATTTGGTTATTAAAATTTTAACGTTATGTTTCACACATTTTGGTTACATTCATGACAGAAACGGTATTTAATGATTACACAAGATTCATCAGTTCACAAGTTTAATGTCAAACACAGTTACGGACAATTTTGTATCTTCAATTCACCTCAGCTGCATGTCTTTGGAATGTGGGAGGAAACCCACACAGAAAGAACATGCAAATTCCACACAGACAGAACCCGGATCACCCCACCTGGGGATCAAACCCAGGACCTTCTTGCTGTGAAGCGACAGTGCTACCCACTGAGCCATTGAACCACTGCTACTGTGGCACCTCTGACAAAAAGTGGGTCCTGAAGACCTGGGTTTGGTCCCTGTCTCTGGTCACTATGTGAGGATTTTTTTTTGTGTTCGGTGTCCGCATGGGTTTTCATTGGGTATGTAGACATTCTGGACTGGACCTAATGGTGAATAAGTTAATGTGCAGTGTCCTGTGATTAATTTGGCCAAATAACGCTGATAAATAATAATAAATCTTTTGGACAAAGAGTAAAACCCGAAACTAAAATTGCAGGCCAAAAAAAACCTTTAAAAAGTGAAACAGCTATTTATTAAAAATGTTACTTAGACATATTAGTTATTAACATGTAAAAGTCATGACTAACATGCACGCGCACACACAGCCAGTCTGCCAGAGACACAAAATTGCAGTCCAATAATTAAACAAATTTTTTTGTAGTTTGTTATTTAACTTTATTATTTACATGTTAAAAATCTACAGCCCTAAAATGTTCAACAGTTGAATAGATTGCAGGACATGCAGGAAACACTCAAAGCATTATAATGTATTTTTTTAATATGGTCAACATTTCCTGATACTGTTGACTATAATTGAGGTGTGCACAAAAAATCAAATGCATTGAATTCTAGAGACACATTGACAGTGCATGATCAGTATTATATAAAGTAAAAACAAATAAAGAAAAGATCAGTTGCATCTGTGTGATATGATGAGGAACGTTAGGAACAGCGTAAGAGACTTCATGGCAACATTGCTAGATGGACTTACTCTACTGAAAAAAGCTATTTGAACAAATACACAGATATAAACAGCATCCACACCAACCCAGCTGACATCTGCTTCTTATTTGCTAGATTGTGGTTATAAAAGTAGTAAACCTACAAACCCCTGCTGTACATAGTCAATCATGTCTGTGTAGATGCCCAGCTTGCTGATAGCACAGCTAAGATTCATCTCAGCAGTATAGGGCTAGCGCATTTGATTGCAGCGCCACATAAACTCATATACAACCTCTTCTGAACTGTATCAACTAAAATTTACATGTTTAATAATATTATAAAATCCCCCTTGTTGTTTGCAATGCTTTTTACAATAGGAATACATTTTTGTGATTTGCTTCTAAAATCTTTTGTTTTACATTGGATGGAACTGCAAAACATGATCTTGATCTCAGCTTTTTAAGACTAAAGAATTGCATACATCTGGATTTGCAGTCTAATTAAAGGATCACAAATCATGTCCTCAGGACTACTGCTGGCCACAAGTGTTCCTTCTCAACAGACACTCTGACATTTACTGTTTTAGCAAGCACTTTTACTCAGAGTGACTGTAAAAAAAATTGTGAGAAAAGAGGAGATTTAAGGGTGGGGCTTGAATCAGCAATTGATCCTGAGCAGCACTGCATGGCTCTACAGACGCAATTCTGCACTTAGTGGGACCCTGCTCCTAGCAGGTGAAAAGAAGCGATCTACAAGTGGGGGTGTGTAATAGCCATGACTTGTCTAGACCGAGAGAGGGGGAGTAGTGTCAAGAAAAATAAAATTGGCCACGACTAGATTGGGTACAACCACTATCAATTAAAACATATGTATATTGATACCATTTAAAAATCAAGATAACATATTACTTAATTAATTTGGCTGCTACTGGAAAAATCTAGAAAATGTGTTTTATATTGCAAGACTGAAACACCATAAATGAAGGGCTTGAAATGTAATGCACACTTACACCTTAATCCTGTTTAATATCAGAAAGCATAGTCACGGTCATGTTTCTGAAAAGCATGACTGTTTTTGAATTGGTAGAGCCCCACAGGGGGGA